>NW_006300367.1:420233-431559 GCF_000327345.1 Myotis davidii
TGCTGATGCCTGAACGGTATGTGGAATGAAGTGGGCGGGCATCGGGAGGCCACTATGGCACGGGGCAAGCACTATGGGCAGTCTATCTGAAGTGTACCTGGCGTATAAGATGACCGCCCACTTGGAGGCATATTTTTCAGGGCCAAAAAATCGTCTTATACGCCAGCAAATACGGTATATGTTTGTAACTAATTTTCCTTTCTATCTGACTTTAAAAAAGTTGTATAAAGCTTTAGTTACACATTTGTATTGGTGAGCAAAGATATAACTCATATAACAATAATAGAACAAAGAATGAGAGAATGAATTATATCTATATATCTATGTCCATGTCTATGTGTATAGGTATATGTGTATGTGTATGTATATGTATATGTATATGTGTATATATCTATATCTATATCATCTATATCTATATCTATATCTATATATGTATATCTGAACCAACTTTTTGTATAATATTGAAATCAAGTCAACATTAATCTGAATTTAATTGTTATCAATTAACATGTTAATTGTAATCCCCATGAAAAGCAATTTTGAGAAAATAACTCAAAAATAGTATAAGAAATTGTATTTAGATAAATATTGTAGAATCCAGGGCCCCTGAATAAAATTTTACATTTATGGTCAATAGTTTTTTGACAAGACTTCCAAAAAAAAAATCAGTAGGTAAATAATATCTCTTCAATAATTGTTTCCAGTTCAACTGGATATCCAGATGCAAAAGAATGAAGTTGGATTTATATCTCACACCATATACAAAGATTAATTTAAAATGAGGGGATAGATCAGCCATCAAAAACTTCCAAAAAAAGGCCAAGGACCACTCTATCAAACATTTACAAAGATTTAAGACCAAATATTTAAGTCTTTCATAAATACAGTAGGGACAATAATTTCTTAACTCATTCTATATGGTCAGCATAACAAATATAATTGATAATAAAGCCAAACAAATACATCACAAGAAAATAAAATTATAGACCAATGGCCCCTATCCATGGAGATGAAAATGCTCTTGCCAAAATACTAGCAAACTGAGTCTAGCAGCATATTAAAAAGATTATACCATGACCAAGTGGAAGTTGCCTAAGGATACAAAAGAAGTTCCATATATAAAAGTTAATTAGGGTAATATACATATTAATGGAATTAAGAAAATAATTTACATGTTCATCTTAATTGATGTATACAATATATTTGACAAATCCTTTTCCTTTGATTGAAATCATGAACAGACTTTTTAAACTAATAGATAAATTCTCTTTGTTACTAACATTAGTTAAAGCAAAACTCTAGCCCAAATAGTCATGGTACCTGGTACCTGGGCTCCCTGGCTTTTTCAAATTTTGAAAACAAAAATCCAGGTTTGGCTGCCTGCCACAGTGAAAGCCAGACTTATGAGACAGAACCTGGTGAAAAAGGAAAGAGGTTTATTTAGATGCTGTGACCTAGGAGAATGGTGGACTCCCATCTCAAAGACCATCCCCCCACCCGATTCCTGCTAAATCCCAAGTTTCTTATAGGGATAGGGATAGGGAGGGGTGGGCTTTATCTTTCTATGCAATTATCTTACCACTTTTCCATGTGCTTTGGTCCTGTCCATTTATCTCTCCAGCTTTTGGTACACTCAGTGCAAGAACCACCCACGCACCAACCTGGCCAATGGGGGAGACTCCCAAGTTCTCCCTGTCTGTGGTAACAATTTCACATGGAAGAAACAGCAAGTTTAGTACAATCTTTTTTGTAATTGTTACCTTCCATTCTCTTTCTGATTCTTGTGGCTTGATTATAAACGGATTCAACATCCTTGTTGGCATTGATTGCCTTTCCCCAGACTTAGGAAGAATGTCAATTACTTCTGAAGCCTTGAATACAAATTACAGCAATTTAGCATTTTATCAGAATTCTACATAAAATTTTGTTGATATTTATATTTTAGAAAATGTTTTGCAATTATTTCTTTTGATGTATTTTTTACAAAATTTTGGAAAAATGTATGGGTCAGTTTAGGTTAGATTTGGGGAAATTATTGATTATTTGGTTATAATACCATTGCAACACTCCCCAAGTTAAGGGATTTTATATTTTCTTTTAAAATATTCTACAAACCTTTGTTGGCAATTTTGGCCTAGACAATTTTGAAAAATAAAAACAAAATAAACTTGAGAAAAATATGAGAATTATAATGAGGAACTGTGTGAATGTGTGTAAATACGAGTGTATGTGAATTTTAAATTAAATTTGGCTAAGAAAACCAATACTCTAGCTTTAATCTCAATATTATGAGACATAATGTGAGTTCAACAAAAAGCATTTTTGTCAGATGTCCGTAATGTGGCCCGGAAGCTTATCTAAAAGCCTGATTAACAGATCACCTGATAAAGAGTATAAAGTAGGTTAGGTTGTGAAGATAAGATATAAAAAGAGTTATCTGTGACTGAAGAGAGCCAAGTCAGCTAGTACCACTGAAAACAGGGAAAGTCACGCTCCCTGAGGAAAACAGAGAACAGTCACACCCCTAGAGGGAAATTTGAATTTGAAGACATAGGGTTGTCATCACCTCATATGTAAATTAGCCAAATACCCATATGGAAGGAGCAAAATTAATCTTTGTCGAAAATGTATAAAAACAAGTTTTGTAGTAATTTCTAAAGCAAGTCGTATTTTTACAACAATTACATTTTTGTAATGCACCTATTTTCACTCTTCAGTTATCCAGTGTTTTAACGTCAAAGCAGGATGGCTTTTGGCAACATGGTGGAGTTGGAGGTGGAGGAGAACAAGCCTAGGCCAGGCAGAACAGAGTTGGGGCCCTGGCTTCATGTAGCCATACAAAGTAGGTGGTCACTAACTTTGAAAAAAAGTATTATTTAAAGGTGGGTGGTATCGCTTCTCGGCCTTTTGGCTAAGATCAAGTGTAAAGGTGGGTGGTGAGTTTGGTTGTAATTCATAGTCATTAGATATATAAGGAGGCTCTGCTCCATAGGAGACTCAGCAGAAGTGCATGTCCTATCGAACGATATTCTGTATAGGCCAGGAGTAGGTCATTCCAAGAGCATGTAGAAGCAAGTTCCGGGCATTTGAAAGAATACTTTATTAGAATTAGGTACAGAGATGGAATTCTAACAGTATGGAGTAGGATTGGCCAAATATCTGTTCCCAGTAAGAATCTGAATCATGTAGGAGAAAATAAGTAGAAATATGTACACAAAGCCAGGGTATAGAGATTGGCCACAGGGCAGAGTGTAATGAAAAGACCTATGATTTCCGGACATATGTATGTCCAGAGCTCTCTCCCACCACAGTGGAGACTTAACCCTCCATCGCCACCTCGCAAACTCCAGACCTGACCACAAGTGAGAGAAGATTTGAATTTTGTAGCTGATCTGTGCATTGCTTCCAGTCCAGTGTTTCTCAAACTGATTTTCTTAGTTTGTAGTCAAACAAACATGAAACAATATTTCCATCTGATTAATTTATAAAACATATTACCCTATCATATTTTTAAAATAACTTTGTTAAGCCAACATATTCTAAATGTACTTAAGAAAATTATCCTGGGAGCGTGTTTTGAAAGTTCTGCTCTAACCCAGACTGTCACAGCAGGGAGTTCCCGCAATTTAACCCAGAGGTTTCGCTCTCACACATTTTGCCTCCCTGCTCCCACTCTGCAGGGGCCCCTGCAGCCTAGCCACCAAGACTGATGCATTTTCTTTTCCTTAAAGGAGATGTCCAGACTCACCTCTTGCTGACCTTGGCACGTGCTATTCTCTCGCAGTCCCTTACCACCAGAACAACAACTACTTCTTCTGTTTTTTCTTTATGCATCACTTCCTCTCAGGAACGTTCACACTTCCGCCCCATGTCCCTGTCACCAAGTCTGCAGCGATGTGGCTCCTTGGTGCTCTGTGACTCTTCTGTTCAGTAAATAGTTATTGAGCGTCCAGTTTGCCAGCTACTAGGTGCTTGTGTAAACGAAACACAATTCCTGGCTGTAGCATTTTTGCTCACTAGATGCCTGCCTCACATGCATCGCATGAGATTCCAAAGTATCTACTTTGTGTTTACCTCTCCTGCTTATTCCAGCTCGGTAAGAGCTGGTTCCATCCAATTATTTTGAGATTTTATTCCCCAAACCCAGCATAGGATTATAGTGTTGCAGTCACTCAATAAATGCTTGCTAACAATTTTTTTTAATAACATGATTTCGTAGTCATTTTTCTTTTGTTTGCTACAATGTAATATAACAGAATCCTACCTGAGAAGCTCTAACAGGTCGAAATATGGATCATGCAAATCTTTGTGAAGGCCTCAGCCTCAATGAGGAGCAGGCCCAGAGCTTTGCCCGGGCGCGGGACGCCTTTGTTTCCTGGCCAGAAGCCTTCCAAGTCTCATGCTAACATTTTCCAGAGTTCGGAGGTTGCAGCTTTGTGAGCTTTTCTAACGACCCAGTTTACAATGTGTAATTTTAGTAAATGAAGTTAAAGTAAATAAAATTCATACTGAGATTTGTTTAGAACTTGTTCAAACAGCCTCTGCCACCTTTGGCCAGGACAGAATGTAGCAGGACAGAGTCCAAACTTTGACCAGTTTAAGTTAAATCCTCCCCTAGGTTACGTGACTTTGGGAAGCTTACTTAACGTTCTTGAGTGTGACTATTCTCATTTGCAAAACAGGAATTGTGGTAGACAGCTACGCAGACATGAGCAGAGCAAGGGCAGTGAGCCAGGTATAGAAGGTCACCAGGGTGCCTAGCAAGGGGCAAAATGGGAAATCAAGTACCTTTTCCCCAGGGTAACCTTTCCTCCCCTAACATATCACTGATCATGCGGTTTGGACCCCCTGACTTTTCACATCACTGGTCATGCAATTTAGATCCTCCCCTGGCATGTGGCTGGACAAGTGGTAGACCCTCTAGCTCAGTGATGGTGAACCTTTTGAGCTCAGCGTGTCAGCATTTTGAAAAACACTAACTTAACTCTGGTGCGGTGTCACATATATAATTTTTTTTTGATATTTGCAACCATGATAAAACAAAGACTTATATTTTTGATATTTATTTTATATATCTAAATGCCATTTAACAAAGAAAAATCAACCAATCACTGCCCTAGTAGGAGGAACAATGAATTAAAGGACACACCTGGAAGCTGATGGATATTCTATGCAGGGGTCCTCAAACTACAGTCCGCGGGCCACATGCAAATACAAATATTGTATTTGTTCCTGTTTTGTTTTTTTACTTTAAAATAATATATGTGCAGTGTGCATAGGAATTTGTTCATACTTTTTTTTTAAACTATAGTCCGACCCTCCAAACTATAGTCCGACTTTTTTTTTAAACTATAGTTCACTGTCTGAGGGACAGTGAACTGGCCCCTGTTTAAAAAGTTTGAGGACCCCTGTCCTATTGAGACCCTCCCCTGGGACTCCCCTAAAATCCCTGCCTTGAAAGCCTTTAGGAGGAGGACCAGCGTGCTCTTCTCAGGAGCGCGCTCCAGCCTTCCCCGCTCCCACCCTCTGTCCTCCCAGGCATGCTACCTTAGGACTCTCTCTCCTAAGCTCGAAGACCCTTCTTTTGCCTCTGTAACTGGTTCCCTGAGCCCATTTCTTCCACTGCTCACTTCTTCCTCCTCTGTGGCTTTTAAATAAACTTTCTCTCATAGTTTGGGTCTTAGATCTTAGCCAGAATCCTTTCTTAGCCAGGACTCATGTACTGAGATGGCTGAACTGAGGTGCAGTGTCACTCCACTGGCCCATCACCTCCTGTCATTTTCGCTGCTGCCTAGAGCCTGACTAAGGGCATTGCTGAACACATAGAACTGTGTGAATATTCAAATAATTAGGAATGTGATATGCCTCACACTGTAGTATGTCTGACATACTGTAGAAATTATGTGTTAGTTCTTCTTTTCTCCCCAGAGGGTGTCCTTCTGTTTATGGAGAAGGTGGGGGAAAAGGATATGAGAATGTCATATTTTAGTGAGACTATTAAGTGATGACACTTTAATGTACAGATTTTAAGTATTTTTTGGTTCAAAAGACTGAGCTAGAGTAACTTGAGGTAAATGCATCATTTAAAACATTATCTGCTTAATCTACACAGGCTCTTTCTCTTGTCTGAACAAGCACTAGCATTTTAATGGAGATGAAAGAGAGAAGATAGGGAATGCAGGAAATGGAGAGCTACTAGCTTTCTTCTGAGTGAAAGATTATTCACTTTAGAGAAAAGAACGAGCCTTTGAAAAGTGCTTACAATTGGAAAATTTTAACATTTCTTTTTAATTTCACAAGTAACATCACTGTGCTAATTATTCTAAAATGAGCTCAAAATTTGCTGTACAGTTATACTTTATGAAATACTTGAGCTTCATTACACCAAGAAATAAAAGGCTGCAAATTCATTTCTGTTAAGCCATGCATAATTGAAGCAGGGGCTGGTTTGAAGCCTCTAAAATATGGACATTCTGGTTCATTTGTTCTGACTGCATTTGTAGTTAAAATTTATAACAAAAATGGGTAAATACATTAGATTATAATTTTATGAACTATTTAAATGTATAATGAAGATGACACATAAAAGTCTTTAATTGCATAAGCAAAACACTAAATGTAGGTAATAAAATTGTTTTTTATTTTTTATGTAAACCCAACATAAATAAAAATATATTGTGATGGGATTCAAGTCAGGCCAACCCAGAAGGGACCACCTTGGCATCTTTTTTTTTTTTTGATCTGAATTTAATCAATGTTCAAGAGATTTAAGAAGAGCCTTCTGTCTAAAATAATATATGCCAGGAGGATTGCTATTACTAGAGATAAGTTTTTACATGGTTACCAAATGTTTGCTCTTACCATCTTTTTTTGAATTGTCTTCCTTCCTTTTGAAGTCCCAGACGCCTTTCTCATTCTCCTTAGCTCTGCACTGCATATAAGCTTCAATGGCCTGACTGTTAATAGCGTCATACCTTTGGGCTTCTTGTACATTCAGACTCTGTTTCTGTTGACTCCTATGTCAAATTGATTGCCAGACTAGGCAAAGAACCTGGAAGGATAGAAAGGAAACGTTCCTCTCTCCTATAATTGCTAAGATAATATGTGTTTAGTACAGGATGGAGACTGGATCTAATTTACACTTAAGTCATTAAGTGGTACTAGCCCTAACCAGTTTGGCTCACTGGATAGAGTGATGTCAAATTGATTGCCAGACTAGGCAAAGAACCTGGAAGGATAGAAAGGAAACGTTCCTCTCTCCTATAATTGCTAAGATAATATGTGTTTAGTACAGGATGGAGACTGGATCTAATTTTCACTTAAGTCATTAAGTGGTACTAGCCCTAACTAGTTTGGCTCAGTGGATAGAGTGTCGGCATGGGGACTAAAGGATCCCAGGTTTGATTCCAGTCAAGGACATGTACCTTGGTTGTGGCCACATCCCCAGTAGTGGGTGTGCAGAAGGCAGCTGATCGATATTTCTCTCTCATCAATGTTTCTAACTCTCTATCCCTCTCCCTTCCTCTCTGTAAAAAATCAATATCCCCTGTGGGCTGCTGGGCTGCCAGAGGGATGTCTGACTGCCAGCTTGGGCCTGATCCCCCAGGGAGCAGGACTAAGTCAGCAGGTGGAGATCCTTCGATTGGTCCCAGACTGTAAGAGGGCATAGGCCAGGCTGAGGGACCCCACTGAGTGCACAAATTTTTGTGCACTGGGCCTCTAGTATTTTAATAAAAAGAAAAGTGGTTCTACCTCATTGGGGACAATTTTTCTTCAATTGCCTTTTATTAGAAAAACTAGAGCCCAGTGCACAAAATTCATACACTTGGGGGTTTCCCTCAGTCCAAATTGTGAGAGGGTGCAGGCCAGGCCGAGGGACCCCACCAGTGCACATTCAGGGTAGGGGAGGGACGTGGGAGGTTGGCCACCCAGGGAAGAACTCTGGGAGGGCTCCAGGGTGTGTCCAGCCTGTCCAGCTCAGTCCCGATCAGCAGGACTCCAGCAGCAAGCTAACCTACTAGTTGGAACTTCTTCCCCCTGGTGGTCAGTGCACATCATAGCAGCGATTGAGTGGCCTTACCATATCACTAGCATATTACACTTTGATTGGTTGAACGGATGACCGGACGACCGGACACTTAGCATATTAGGCTTTTATTATATAGGATTGTTCTGATAATATCTTGATGAATATGAATGAGAACCTTGTTTAGCTGAATTTATTAAAGTTTTAAGCTTAGGCTCTTTAAGAATATTCCCTCTTTGAAAATCTTGTTAAAATGTTTAAGTCAAGCTCCCGTTGCTCCCTGTTCCTGGACTCCATAATAAAGTAACATAGCCTTATACATATATTTTTATGCATCTCACTAAGGATTTTGTTTGATACGAACGAAGCCATAATAGCTACTACCTCATGATCAGTGTTATAGGCCAAACGTATTTGTACTTGCTTATTCCCTGGTGCTTGCCCCCCACCCCTCCTGACCCCATGCCCCCAGACAGTGATCTAGGATTTAACCTCCAGGCTATGTCAGGCACCTGGGAGGAGCTGAGGACTGTGTGGATAATTTTGTGAACTCATTTGTGAATGAATATATTACATAGGTGTTTTAAAGGAAACATCTTTAATCCTCTGCAAACTCTTTGTGGCAGCATTAATTTTCCCATTTTCTAGGTGAGCAGCTGAGACTCCATGGATCTCAGTGATTTAGGAATTGGAACACTAAAGAGATAAAAAACCAGGTTTTTAAGACCCAACCTGAGTTGTTTCCAGTGGAAACATGGTCCAGCTGTATCTGGCAGAACAGGGGCACTGCCCCAAGGTACAGAGAACTTAAGAGTGTACCGGGGATGTGATGGGCATGTGTCAACCTGTGAAAGATATGCACCTATTTCCACATTAGGATGATCTTTTGTCTACTTCTAATTTGTTTTTTAGCAAATACTTTTAATTTTCTGAGGTGCGATTAGTTGTGGTCTCATTAATTGATTGTTTTCCCAAAAATAACAATGCCTAATATTTGGGACTCTATAGACCAGAGTTGGAAACACTAGAGTTTATAGGACAACATCAATGTGAGAATTAGCCCTAACACAACTGAAACAGGGGAAGGTGGACCCAATGAGAAACACAGATAACAGAAAATAAAATTGGTGGTTCTAACAAAAATACCTGCAGAGTGAAAAGGCAAGTTCACTTACTTTCTCCAGTGAATTCTAATGCTTTGGAAAACAACATGTTCCAGGGGGAATTATAGGCTTTGGAGTCATACAGCCTGGATTTCAATCCTGTATTTATGGATTATGTGACTATGGGACAGGCACTTGATCATCTTCAGACTCAACTTCCTTTTCTATAAATTGAGAGCACTGAAATAATTTATCCAGTTAGAATAAGGAATGAAAATAATAAGTATAAAGTACTTAGATGTAGGTATTATGTCTCTGAACTGGCTTTTTTTCATACAGTCTGTCTTAATTCATAGTTCAATTTATAGAATTATCATAATTTGATATTATAGTCATCAGTAATTCACATTAAATTAAATAAATTTGTTGTAAGAAGCATGTATGGTCTAAAGATTTGTAGTTTGCTTCATCAGGGATAGTTGGTAAAACTGAGAGAGATGCAGAGACCTGGATATCTCCGTTTTGTGCCCCTGGAGACACATGATAAGCCAATGGAGGTAATTGTTAGTGGAATCGATTTCCTTGCATCCCTAGAGTTACAGCTAAACCCAAATCACAGCTGCAGAAACTGCGCACGGATGCCAGCAGCCCAGCATGCTGTTCCCAAGGCTTTCTCCTCTGGAGGATGTCAGGCACTGGTTGGCCCACTGCTTTAAACAACACTTGGACTGAGAATAGTCAATGTACTTTTCCAATGCTCTTAGCACAATATTATTCAAATGCCTTTTAAAATTTGAAATGCCCCTAATTTCAACCAATTAATGGGTTGTTTTATCATTTAAAAAGCTCAGCAGACATGTGTGTATACTAAGAAATCTTTAGAAATTTTTCCTCCATGATTTTGTAACCAGACTTACTGTCTACAGACATGAAAACCAAACTCGTGAGACAGTTGCTGGTGAAAAGGAAAGAGGTTTTGAGTGCCGGCATATCGAGAAGATGGGGGGCTCTTGTCCACAGCCCCTTTTAGCATCTCGGTGCAGGCAGGGTTATAGGGAGGGAGAGGGAAAGCAGGACAAAGAGGTCACAGGAGGGTCAGTGGAGGGCAGGCCGTGCCCTTGCTGGACCTGATGTGGATGCTAAGGTCAGCACACTAGCAGTGGTCAGGGCTAGCCAAGCTCCTGTAGTTGGGCGATCCGTGTCAGCGAAGTGATGGTCAAGGCCGTTTCTTGTAAAAGCAACTGGAGCTGCTGAGGCCTGCAAGATGCTGATAAGAAACTGTCAGTGTGTGAGTTCCTTTGATCAGTTTGTTAGTACATTTTATTCTAATTCCGCTTCATGGTGAGTCGGAGCAGTGTAAAGTTTTTATTCCCTGTTACATTTTCATTATTTAAGCATAAAGACATACATAAAAGTGCCTAAATTGCTTCCCTCTACATTAAACGTACATGGTAATAATACCAACAATTAACAACTGTAAAAAATTGACTATATACCCTTCCAGAAATATATATGGAGAAATACATATACACACACATATAAGAAAAATATAATTCTAGACATATTGCTCTGTCATTTATGTTTTCTTGATAATATATGTGGAAAAATTAACATGAAAAGAATTTTCATTCCTTTTGTTGGTTACATAGCATTCTTCACATGGATACATTGTAACTTTAGTTAAGCATTCTTTCAGTGAACCACTTGTATTTATTTTTAGCTATGTTCAACGCTTCTGCAAATTCTTTTGGAATAGCTACTGTTGAAAGGGTGAACACACATTGCCTTCCAAAAAATTAATTTTTATCAATAGACTTTAGAAGTGTCCACATCGTCTCATCCTTACCAGGTCTGGTTGTGTTTTATTTCATTTGATTCTAACACGTAAAAATGACATCTCATCTTATTAAGATTTACATTTTCCTAATTGCTAGTTTGCTTGAGTATATGTTTAATATGTTTCTGACCAGAAAATGAATCTATCAAGAATGAGCTTTCTTCTAATCAATTTTCACAGTCCTGAACACAGTCAGACATGTGGAAAGCCAGCAGCTCTCATGACAGAGCATCAGGGGGCATGCTCAAGACCGTGTGCGTGTACGTATGTGTGTGTGTGTGTGTGTGTGTGTGTGTGTGTGTGTGCGCGCGCGCACCAGTGAGGCCATATAGATCCATTCATAGTGTTTACCCTAGGTAT
>NW_006300367.1:432509-450412 GCF_000327345.1 Myotis davidii
TCTGTCAGGGCTTTTTTCTGCTGTGAATTTTGTTTATTTTAAATTTGATGCATGTCACATTGTATTTCTCATAGGTCCAGCAAAGACCAGGTAATACATTTACATTGAGTAACTTGAAGAGAGTTTAGTAAAGTTAGCGTTTAGGAGGCAGTGGGCAGGGTTCCCTACATGAAAATAAATAAATCTTAGTTATCTTTTCTTCTTTTACTAATTTGAGAAATTTTTGAGAATTTCTCAAAATGTATTAAGATAATTTAGAAATACCTCAAAGAATGGAGAACATACTATTATAAAATTAGACCTTTGAGTCTCTAATGTAAAGACTTTTTTAAAAATATGAATTTGTATCTAGCCCTCAACTCGAAAAAATAATCCAATACTTAGTCCATAGCTAGTAAGCATTTGTAATATGACTACAGCTAGTCTGGTATTGGGATATAAAGATAAAAGTCTTATTCCCTAACTTCCAGAAGTTCACATTCCAAATGAGGAATAAACACAATAAAGAGAACTGAATATTTCAGAAGTGGTAAATGTGAAGTGCAATGAGGACCCAGGGCATGGGGGTATTTGGGGTCGACTTTCTTCTTAGTTGTCTTCATACAAGCTATACAATTCTGGGAAACATTTTCTGTGTGTGTGTGTGTGTGTGTGTGTACTAAACCTGTGTTGAATTTACTGATCCACAACATATGTGCTCAATTCCTACCCAATGATTTTAATATAACCGAACCACCCTCAAAGCAAGAGAATGAAGTGACAGATTATAAACCATGCTGTAATTCAATTAAGAAGGTACTGAAAAGGAGGAAATTAATAGAGGCCGAAGTTCCACATTTGCAAATGAGTCAATGCAACTGGTGGAAAAATTAATGCCTTTTTAGATTACAGTATTCACAGAGGTAATGGTGCAAGAAACAGCACAAGGAGGTTGTTAGGAACAAAGCAAAAATGCAGAAGCTCAGAAGAGTGAACCAGCAAAGCTGAAAACACTTGAAGTTCCTGCTTTCAACTCCATGGATGCCTGGCATGGCTGAAAATAGTTGACATGGCGTTCCTCTGTGAAGTCTATCTTTATGCTGCCTTTGCTCTTCTGGATGCAGGGAGTACAGCTATATATTTTGCAGCATTTGGCACTAGTTAATAAGTAAAAAGTGCTATTTTTTTTGCAAAAACATGTCCTTGATCAATTTTGCAAACCCAAGGGTTCCATGTTATTTGGGTAAACAGAGAGAGCACTGTTTGCTTGTATTTCTAACTCCTTCCTGCCACATCATGGCCATTGCATTCTGAAAATCTTCCCTGGGATCCACTGCTATATTAATGACCTAGCCCTCTGCTTTATTAACTTCTTAAAGGAGCATTGTACCTCTGAAGGACTGCAGAGCACATCTCAGGGGAAAGATTGACTAAATTGACTACTACAGATGGTTTTTCCAGAAATGCAATAGAGAAGTAAATCGGGATATCAGTATGGGGTCTGGAATGTTTGGCTGTTAAGTTTGGAGCTTATCAGTTAGGTCCCAAAGCTTTACATAAAAACAAAAAGTGGTAATTTGGAGATTAATCAGACATCATCCCAGAAGATGGATGGTAGAGTGGGATAATAAGAGACACTGAAGGCAGAAAGATTATCACAGAAATATAACCGTGAGATATAAATTTCTATTTGAATTAATATGTATATATATAAAAGCCTAAGCAACTGTCTGACCAGTAGCTATGACATGCAATGACCACCAGAGGACAAACACTCTGACCAGTAGATATGATGTGCACTGACCACCAGGGGGCAGACACTCAATGCAGGAGCAGCTAAGCTGCGATGATTTGGCAGCTGCAGTTCTTGGGTGATGCACCCAGAACCAGAGAGGAGGGAGCCCAATTCCAGGGTGTGTCACTTGAGAGCTGCCCTTTCCCAATCCGGGACCCCTCGGGGAATGTCAGAGAACCGGTTTCAGCCCGATCCCCACAGGCCAGGCCAAGGGACCCCACCCGTGCATGAATCTTTGCACCAGGCCTCTAGTTTCAGAAATAAAAGACTAAGAAGATATGTAGATTCATCTTTATTCAATCACCCAAATTTGTATTAGATGCTTTGTGAAAGTCTAAAGTTATATTAGGTAACTTTTACCCTCCCATACCTATGCAACTAATTATTTCTATTGTTTTAAAATTTTAATTTAAACATGGCCTGCTAGAGAAAGCCTTCTGTGAGATTGGTGATAAGCTCCATGCTTCAACAGTGCAAGGGAAGGCTCTTCTGACAGTTGTAATTAGTGTTTTAGATGTACATCATGCACTTCATGCTCTGAGTCCCTTGAAGGCAGGAGCCATGACCTCTCCTTCATCTTGGAGTCCTCAGAAAATAATGCAGTGTGTGCAACAGAACAGGCATCTGCATTGGCCTAAAGCAAGGTGGCCTCAAGGATGGAGGGATGTGTGATTTGGTGCACAGTGTTGTCACTGGGTACCTTTTCTGGGAAGAAATTGAGTGGCTTTCAACACATGTTGTATGTGAGGAGATATCAAGGTGTCTAAAAGAAACATAAAGAAGACAAAGGCACAGTGCAGTCAAAAAGAAAAGGGTCTACATAGTTTCAAAAAGAAAGAGTAAGTACTAGGTCTGAACAAAGAATAAAGACCATAAATGAGTGAATGAAGAAGTAATATTAAAAATCAAAATATTGAGGAAGTTAAACATAGGCCTTAGTGATCACCTCAAAATTTGGAGCAACCATTATCAGAGTGCCGTCTTTGTAATATTGAGCTGTGCAGAATAAACAAAATTTTATAATAGGAAAAATTCTATAACATCAAACAAAATGCAAGTCCAATCTGAAACACAGACCTGACCAGGAGGCAGTCCCTGAGGGCAGTCGGCGGGAGATATAAAGAACCATGCGGGGAACCTGGGCTCTGCTTTTAACCATCTGGCCTGTGCCCAGGTTTCATCCAGTTGCGTCTCCATTTCATCAGAGTTGCTTTACCCAAGTACAACAGGAGATATTCGCAGCAGAGCACACCCCACCTTGTTCAGCCAGGATGTGGTTAATTAAGATGAATTATATTGTCTAGTGGAACTCATGTAAAGAAATTTAAATATGTATCCTTAGGCAGTAGTTTCCAAAGTTTCCTCTATGATTTTTGGCAAGTTTTTAATCAGGTATGTATTTATTGTAATACCTGCCCAAGAAATAAATATTAGTCAAGATCTGGTTCCTTCATTGGGGTTGAAATTGCCCTAATGGGTTTGGTATTAAACATCCTTGACTATGTGTGTAATCAGTTGCATGTTTTGACCTGTGAAGTGGATTAAAGATGATTGTTAAAGTTGAGTTATCTTTCCTGACATAAATTAAGGGAGAAAAGGAAACAATAAATTTATAGTGAATGCCTAGCTTGACATATTATTTTCAAGATAGGAAGAAACTAAAGGGAAACATGAAGGTGCAGATTGTAAGTTTTTAAACTCTGGAGGGATCAGGTACAGAGGAAAATAATGTTTTAATTTTGTTTAAAAGGTCTAATTTACCAAATTGTAGTAAGTCATAGGTAGCTTAAGCAAAAAAACAAATTCCCAATATCTGGAAAAAAAGATTAAAAACTAATGTTTCAAATAAAAGTTATAATATTATAATTATTCTCATCAGTTCATTTAGTCCCCTGTTATTAATTCTCATTGGTCTTTACCTTTTTGGCAGCACTTGTATGAACCAAACTTTTCCTTATAATTCTACAAATCTTTACCAGTTTAATGGTATGGTCTGAAAGTTCTTTAGAAACCTACATTTTGGAGTTTCTGAGTCATTTCCCTAAATCTCTTTGAAGATTAATATTTGGGCAATAAAAGCATCAAGAGTAAAATAATTGTCTGCAAATGACAAAGTACTGAAATATAGTCAGTTAAAGAGCTGGTTAGGGTTCCTATACTTGTACACATAGTGTAATTGACTTAGTTTACACTTCAACTTTAGTCAGTTAGACCAACATTAAATGATTTTCTCAATATCACTTTTCTATAAACTTTCAATAGCCTCCACACAATTTCTGTAACTTCAACATCTTCTGAAGCTTATCTATATGTTTTAGCTTTTATCCAATCTCTTCATTTCTTATTTTAAAACAATCATTTTACTTTAGGACAAAATTATTTTTTTTTCTTTCCAAAAAAGAAAAAAAAAAGAAGTAAAATAAAACATTCTTAATATCCTTTTAACCAAAAGATCATTACTTATTATTTTCCCTCAGGATGATGCATCTTCTTTCTGTATATCTTCTATTATTGAAAAGATACATCCTACTTTTACATATAGTCATTTTTATTCTTATTACTTTCTAGTAGTTTTGTAGGAAACCTTAGGTTGTTTATAAATCAATTTTATAAGGGAACTTCTACAACACTCTGTATTTTTAAAATATATTCTCCCCCTCTTCTGCCTCCCCCTTCTTCTTCTTCTTCAGTCTCTTTGGGCCATGTTTTTTTTGTTTGTTTGTTTGTTTTGTTCCTGGAAGTTTACATTTCAAAGACATAAAAAAATTACAGACTTAAGAGACAAATAAAGAATGTAAGTTTTCTAAGTCAGAATATAATAATTTGATGAAATATCTAGAACAATAGATATTAACATAATATCTACATATACATAATCAAAGGTTTGGTGTCATTTATTTGACAATTCTTCCCAAGTAATTTAACATATTAAAGTAGCCTAAATAGCTTAATACTTTGCTTTAATAAAATAAAAGAGTATTCTTCAAAATCTGGTTCCTACATTGGGGTTGTAATTGCCCTAATGGAGTTGGTATTAAACATCCTTGACTATGTATGTAACCAGTTACATGTTTTAACCTTAATAAAAGAGATATTCTTTCAAATGTTTCAAATGCCGCACCTCCTTTATTTTGAGAAACTAAAATATTTTTTGGTATGTTTTTTTAAGGTCAAGAAAAATATCTTAGATATAATTTTTTTAGTTTTGGGAAGTTTGTCAAACATATCAAAAGTTTTAAAACATTTGGTGAAATAGGATTATAGGTAATCGTGAAACAATGCTAATTTATGTAAACATTAGGGGCCTGGTGCACAAAATTCATGCACATCTAGGAATTAATTAGAGGAAATATTTTAGTATGGCCATTTGCTCTTTATTTATAATAGAAGTGTCAGAGATGAAAAAAAAATAGTAAAATGTATATGAAAATCTTCCTCCTGTTAGAATCTGGGGCACGCCGCGGGACCCAGAATCAAGTTCCCACCCACCCATGTGCACCCCGAAACTGCACAAGACCCAGACCTGGCTGGCCCCACCTTCATTAGGCAAGATCCAGACCCGGTTGGCCTCAACCCTGTCAAACCCCACCGAGTTGGGGGCACAGCCTCAGGATCCCCAGGGCACCTTCAGGTCTCCCAGCCCATTGCTAGGAATGGCCTGAGGTCCCCTGCCAAACCCTGCCAGGCGGGCGGTGCAGCCTCAAGTCCCTTCTGATCACTCATTATGGCTCATTATGGGGATCCCATCTCCACTGTGGGTGCAGCCATCTTGTGATGGCATGATGGAGTGAGGGTCGATTTGCATATTGCCTCTTTATTATATAGGATGGTTACAAATATTTCACAGGCAAATACAGAAAGTTAAATAGTTTTAAGTAAAATTTAGCTCCTTTAATATTAACTATACTTGGTTTACTTAACCAATTAAAAATCTGATGATAAAAAACACAGACAATAATTTATTTTAATAAAACATTAAATATTTGTTTTTTTTCTTCATAATCTCTTATTAATAGCATACCAACAGTACAGGAAAAATTTTCCTTGTTAGCAGATGGAATAACTTTAAATTTTATTTTAATATGAGTGTATTGTCAATATTAAATATTTTAATAAATTACTTTAATTTTATCCAGCTGACAGCTCTATTTACATCAATTTATTTTATTTTTTTCTCAATAATTATGTTTAGGTTACCCACTAAAAGTTAATGAGATCTTAGACCAAGCCTGCCACTGTATTAAGTTATTGTTGCTGATCAGTTTGTAAGCTTAGGTAGCATAAAAGTATTATACTTAACACTGACAATTTTAAAGTCATGTCTATTTTTGTAACTTTAATACAAAATATTTTTTTCTGAACCTGAAAAAACATTTGGGTGAGGTTCTGTTACTTCTCTTAATTTATGTAAGTGTTTAACTCACTTAAGGCAATTAAACAGAGCTCTTTATAAATGAATTCTATCAGTAGTCTCTGGAGGTAAATATGGAAACCCAAATATAAATAGATGCAACCAAAGACCTGATGGTTGTGATTTTACAATTGCAGCCATGAAAATGTACAGGCAAAAAGCTATTTATACTGGTTTGAATAAATTTAGAGTATTTGTTCAGGAGCCTTATGCTTTTACTATTTTTAAAGAAGATTAAAACAATTGTATTTCATTGATAAGCAACTTTTAAGGGGTCAGGGTTGAAAGGACATTGTTCTTCTTAGGTAAGGGAACATTCAGTTTCAGAGAGTTTGGGGCTGTTTATATTTCAGATTATCTGTAGGAGGCACTTGCAAGTTGCTTAGAAAACTGAAAAACTTTATCAGAATTTTAATTTTGCCAAGTTTCTAATTATAGAGTTATTAAATTCTTATAATACCTTTTCAGGCTTCAGGAGGGACAAACAGTAAGAAAGTTTAAAGCGCCTTTTCAGAGGGTCTAAGATTTTTTTAGAAAAAAGGTTTTGTCTTTCAAAACACACATTTCATTATCTCAGAGTATTGAAACTCTCTATTCTTAGGGGAGATGACTTTGAGGTCAACTTTAAATAAAGGTTTTGATGAATGGCCATCAGAATTTTAAATTATTTTGGCTACTAACTTGATCTATTTTATTAAAAAGTCACAAGAAGAACCAATATGTTTGCACATATAACCAGCTAGAGTTTCTGAAGAAGAAATTTCTTGGGAACTTTTAGAGCAGGGTCCTCAAACTTTTTAAACAGGGGGCCAGCTCACTGTCCCTCAGACCGTTGGAGGGCCAGACTATAGTTAAAAAAAAAACAAACAAACAAACAAACAAAAAACTATGAACAAATTCCTATGCACACTGCACATATCTTATTTTGAAGTAAAAAAAACCAAAAAAACAAAACCAAAAAAAAACCGGGAACAAATACAATATTTGTATTTGCATGTGGCCCACGGGCCGTAGTTTGAGCACCCCTGTTTTAGAGGGTGAAGGTCCCATGTTGTGAATTGATTTTCCTAAAAGTGGTCATGGCTGATCTATTCAGAAATGGCATAAGGTCTTCATTTCATGGTGATGGTTGACTGGGGAACAAGTTGACAGATGCCTTCTCACTGGTGAGGATGAAAGCAACGCTCACCTAACAGCTACTGCTTGGATGCATGGGCAATTGTGTAGCTAGGAGGCCTGTAGTAGGTGCTATTGTGCTTTGAGCAAGCATGCTGCACAGCCATAACTCATCTTCTGTTGCACTCCCTTTTGCAGCATTATGTGTGCAAAATAAATGCAATAGACTTGATGCACAACCCTGTGTATTTCTGTACCTCCCCATTATGTGAGTGAGGGAACATGAACAAAATGGCAACATTAAAGATATGACAAACCATTTAGTAGAAATCTGTTCCATCTTGCTTTGAAAACTGAGGGACAATCCTGCAGCATTACATCTCAGAAATGCAGGGAACTTCCATAATATTTTGCCTTGAGGTGTACATTTATGCCACATAAAGATAAATAATATTCTTCAGAAGGTTGGGGTGAGCAAAGTGGAGGACATTCGCATTTCCCTCAGGCATTAAGAACTGTCAACAGGATTCTACAAGGAAATCTTAGTAATGTGAAGTACTTATATATTTCTGGGATATTTTAAAGCAGGCAAGCCACAACATTATTTAAAATATTAAAGAACACAGTTTGTGTGAATTTTTTCCTTGGGTCTAAATCAACCAATATAAGATACATGCATCCAGATAGTCAAACAGCAATGATTCATTCATCTGAAAATATTTAACAAGTCCCTGGTAAAACAAAAAAATAAAGCCATAGTCCTGCTTTTATTAAGTTTACATTTTAGTAGCTTCTCATCTTTTGACATTTCTAAAATTAAGTTTAACATTTCATATGGAGTTTTATATTTATACATCTATACACACACGCACACAGTGTTTTCATCAGATATGTTTCATAATAGAAATAAATTTTAAAAACTATGCAATAAAAGAAACTGACTATAGTTTAAGCTGCAAACAAGTTCAGAAAGGAAGTCATAACACTGTACAAAATGCTAGTGAGTCAGGCTTACATACAAGTCAGGATAAAGAAACCATGGCCCATAAACACTATAGAACCAACATTGCAGGGCATTGCAATGCCTATAGCTGAGCAGAGGATGTGGCAGCTCCCAGCCTTGGAGATTCAACGTTGCACCTAGAAACCATAACCACCCTGGTCCTGGGATCTCAAAGCTATTGCCTCTACCTTCCCTCTTACTTAAAGTCACACCCAATGATGCAGATCTCAGGGAGGCATGTTTGACTGGCTGGTCACAGTGAATTAGAAATTGAGCCCGAGTGAATATAGTCAAATGTCAATAGTTATACAATAGGTAGCTACTCTGACCCCCAATTTACTTGGAATACCATAAGGACAGGCTATGTCTGATTTTGCCTCTGTCCTCTCTGTTTCTAGCCTAACACAGGCCACATAGCAGATATCATTAAGAGTTTGGCTACTTTAGATGTGATGGTTAAGGCAGCTTCTTACTCACTCCACACATTTACATTTATTTTTATTATTCCTCTGGAATGAGTCAGTCCTTGATGAAAAAGTCAGACGTTTTAATTAAGTTTCTAAAGCAAATAGAATAGGATGATTCCGTGGTCTCTTCCAGATCATCCTGAGACAGAAGCCTGGTGCTCCCCTGAGGGATAAGTAAGAACTGAGTGCACCCAGAAAAGCATTTCTTTCCCAGGGCACAGTACACTGGAAAGAATGAGGCAGAGTAGATTGGCTACCAAATCCTATAGCACAATCAACTTGAAGAGGCGAGATGGCTGCAGAGTGGCTGGAGGTTATGTGCCCTAGCTCCCCCTGGGGACTGGATTTACAGCTAAAATACTATGCAATCAACTCGAAAATTCAAGTGAAGTGTAACTGATTGGAAATATTATATATAAGGAGCACTAAAGAAGCTGCAGAGAGACTGGTAAGAGGAGGGGAGTCTCAGAAAGAGGGAGACCTCCTTGAACAGGTATGACGGCTGAAAGGCCCAGGGGATACTGGCTACAAAACTCCCTTCCCCTGGGAGTGTGGGATCATAACCCCAGGTGGGGATCCTAAACCCAGAGTAGCAGACACAGGAAGGAGCTCCCACATAGCTTCGGGCAGAGGGATACAGGGGTACACTGTCTGCTGGGAGACTCCAACCACACCTTCCTGGGGAAGGAGCACTCCTATTGTTAGCAGCCCAGGTCCTGGTCTCTAACTGTGGGAGAAGCTGTGCTGCTGTGATTGGGTCCAGCAGAAAGGTCTTCTGGTTGCACCCAGCAGTGACTTTGAGGGACCTCTTCTTTCTTACAAGGCATTGTGCATACCCCAGGAATGACTAAACTGTTTAGCTCGGGGAAAGGTTTCTCCCACCTCAAGCACAGGGTCGGAATCCTCCCCCCATTATGTAGCTGGACTTATCTATCCTGCTGGGTTAATGGTCCAGGGGAGTAGTGCAGGCCAGGAATTTTCGGACCACACTGCAGAGTTGAGAACTGGAGCAGAGCTGGGAATTTCGATCCCCACTTTACTGAGACCAGCCGTGGAGAGATTGGAGACCTGCTTGGAGCTGATTTCTACCCCTGCCTGCTTGGACTGAGGGATGCAGGTGCTGATTCCACTCGGAGCTGGGATTTTAGACTCTATTCCCTGGGGAGGCTTCTGTCAGGGAGACAGACAGGTGAGTGCTGGGTTCTGGGACTGCATTGTAGGGAAGCTTATCTGAGATCCCAGCTCCAGGAAGTAGAGGTAGAGCCAGTGCCCCCCTCCTATAGGCTGTGAACACCATCCCCAACAGGAGACTATTTGGTTCAGCCCTGTGAAGTCTCAGATACCCCTGCTGGGCACACTTCTTTAGGGGATGGGAAAGTGGCTCAGAGTAGAACACAAATGTGAGACCCTCAGTGGCTACTGTCTAGGGCTGGGAAGAAGTGCTTAATCCCCTCCTACAGGCTGGGCCAGCAACATCCTCAACTGGAGACTCTTGATCAACCCCCCTAAGCCCAGGGAGGCTGAACCTGCTCCTTCAGAGGAGGCTGCAGGCTGTACCTAACCTGAACCTGCAGCAAGCCCCCATTAGGGGTAAATAGAGTTAGAGTCTCTGCTGGAGGTTAAGGAGTCTGGCTCTGAAGCAGAGACTAATTTCTGTTCATTGAGTGCCTGACTGTGCAATCTCTAAGCAGGGGGCCCGTGAGCCAGAGCTAGACTAACCTGGGTCCATCCTACAGACTCTCTTCAGAAGGCTCTGGAGGAAGACCATGCAACCTTAGGAGGCAGAGTAGCTGACAGGTGGAGGCTGACCTCATGGAATCTCGTTCCGACCACAGAACTGCTCCCAGCTCTAAGCTAAAAGAAGTCGACCCATTTACAGAGATTGGTCCCACCCATGTACACTGGTTTAATAGATTCAGGCCAAACAATGAACAGAGTGGTAACTACACACAGGTAGCCAAAGGCCAGTTACACCACACGTCTGACAGCGGCCTATATTTGAAACCCACCCCAAAAGACCCAGAACCAATACAACTAGTAGTGGGTCTCAGACCACACCAGATTCCAGTCCAACTGGACACACAAACAGCACACCAAAAGGTAGATCCCAGCAGGATCCAGACCTGCTGGAACAACCCCACCTTGGGGGAGAGCCTCTGTACAGCATCTCATACATGGTTTACTACATAAACACATAGCCTGAAAGGTTAATTATTGTGGCACCAAGCCCATCAAGTTACCTCAAGACTGCACCTGCACAGCAGTTTGCACACCATGGTTGGAGTTGAGCCTCATAGTCAGCCAGCCTAAAAGTTGATCCCAACCATGAAAGTGCCATCAGTAATAAAGAAACTATAATAACAAGAAGGTCCAAACAACTCACACAAGAGATATTCCTAGAGAGCCCAGCTCAGGAGATCAAGGAGATTGCACCACTGGGAGCCACAGGACACCTACAATAGAAGGCCATGCCACCAAGACTGGGAGTCCTATCCCAGTCTTGGGACTCTTTAGAGTAGTCCTATCTAATACATAGACACAAACACAAAGAGATAGCCAAAATGGAAAGAAAAAGGAACAGCAGGGAACTCCAGAAACAGAGCTACACTGAGTGGAGGCAAAAAATTTATCACATAGAGAGATTAAAATAATAGCTATAAGGATGTTCAGGGAATTTAGTGAGAACAATAAAGCATGAAGAAGGACATAGAAACAATGAAAAATAAGCCAGAAATTAAAAATGCCATATCTGAAATACAGAATACATTGGAACGAGTAGCCAGTAGGCTGGATGAAGCAGAGGACTGAATACAAAATTTAAAAATCAATCAGAACAGCAAAAAGAAAGAAAATAATCAAAAAGCAATACGATGAGACTTGAGAACCAAGATGGCAGCATAGGCAAATGTGGTACTCGCCACCTCCCACAACCAAATCAAAATTACAACTGAAGTACAGAACAACCGTCATTCAGAACCACCTGAAATCTGGCTGAACAGAAGTCCTACAACTAGAGCAATAAATAAGAAAGCACACTGAGGCTGGTAGGAGGGGCAGAAGCACAGATTAGACCGACCCAACAGCCATGTGCAGTGTGCTTTTAATCAGGAGGGATATCTCAGCTGAGGAGGCCCCCTGTGAGGAGCAAGGGATCTAAGCTCCACACCAGCCACCTCAGCCTAGGCTTCCAGTTCCTGAAAGAGAAGGCCCCATGACTTCAGACTGTAAAAATCATTGGGGATTGTGGCTGAGTGACACAGAGGCTGCTGGACACCCAGGTGGTTCCACTTAAAGGGATGGTACACACACCTGGACTCGAACCCACTGAGTTCCAGTGTTGGGACAGCAGCTTGGGGGGATCCAGGGACATACCAGGAGGAACTGGATTGTCTGGCAATGGAACAAGAACTTTGGGGCAGCTTTCTCCCAGACTAGGGTGCTCACAACATTCAGTGTTCTTATGTTGAGACCTCTCCTGTCACAGAACTGACTGGCAGTCATATAGGAGTCTCCATCAACCTGTCTCACACTGTTTTCACCACCCTGGTGATTCCCTGAGACACCTTCAGATCCAATTTGTAACCACACCCAAGCTGTTTGGAGCAGCCTTCCCATATAAATGGCCTGCTTTTACTCAGGCTTCAGATTTTCAGAAATATATCAAACAAGCAGAAGCTAGTGTCAGTGTGCCCCATAACTATCAATAAGTGGCACAGGATCTGACACTAGCAGCAGTCTGCCTTGCTTCATAACTTGGCTTCACCTGTGCAGTTGTAAGCCCAACACAAGTAGCAGCCATCTGCTGATCACTCTGTAGCTCCTGCCAGGCAGACTCAGGCAGTGATTTACTTTGCTCCTCCTGGGAGGCCCCAGAGCCAGTGCACCTGATGGATAGTTTCAGACAATACGAGATTAGGACTTTACACATCCAAAAGGGACACAATCAAGGGGCAGACTCAGGGAGCACCAAAGCCCCACTGAAGTGAGTTCTGCTCCATAGGGGGGACTCTTGCATGGCAACTCTCCCACTGGACTTGCATATGACCCTCACAACAAATTAGCTTGGAGGTCAATTCCTCCCAGTGATGCCAACAGCAATCAAGGCTCAACTACAACAAGACTGTGCACACAGCCCACACAGGGGTGTACCTAGAATACCCAACTCAGGTGACTGGGGAGATTGAACCACTGGTCTTAACAGGACACCCAAACCACAAGGCCTCTCTACCAATTCCAGAATACACAACAGTTTTACCTAATACATAGAAGCAAACACAGGGAAACAGCCAAAATGCAGAGACAAAGAAACATATTGCAAATGAAAAAACAAACAAACAAAACATGCACACACACAAAACAACAACAACAACAACAAAAACACAGAAGAAATATCCAGAAAAAGAACTAAGTGAAATGGAAGAAAACAAACTACAATGGTCATAGGATGATCAAAGGATCTTAATGAGAGCTTCAAGAGACATAGTGAGAATTTCAAGGATCTTAGTTAAAATTTCAAGAACCTTAATGAGAACATCAAAATAAGAAAAAGGGTCATTCCGAAATGTAGGTTACACTAACTGAAATACAGAATAAGTTTGTGGGATTCAACAGTAGAGAATGATGAGAATCAGAGCGATTTGAAATATGAGGAAGCAAAAAACACACAATCAGAAGAGCAAAAAGAAATATGAATCCAAAAATATGAAGATAGTGTAAGGAGCTTCTGGCACAACTTCAAGCATACCAAGATTTGCATTATGGGGGTGCCAGAGAGAGGATAGAGAGAACAAGATATTGGAAACCTATTTGAAGAAATAATGACAGAAAACTTCCCCTAACTGGTGAATGAAATAGAATTACAAGTCCAGGAAGTGCAGAGCTATCAAACAAAAGGAATCCAAAGAGGCCCACACCAAGGCACATCAAGGGTTAAAAACAGAGAGATTCTTAAAATGGATTAGAAAACTGTGGTGCATCTACACGATGGAATACTATGCTGCTGTAAAAAAGAAGGAATTGTTACCATTTGCAACAGCATGGATGGAACTGGAGAGCATTATGCTAAGTGAAATAAGCCAGTCAATGAAGGAAAAATACCACATGATCTCACTCATTTATGGATAAAAAATACCATTATAAACTTATGAACAAAAATAGATACAGAGGCAGAGCACCCTCAAACAGACTGTCAAACTACAGCGGGAAGGCTGGGGAAAGTTGGGGGGGCAGAAGAGGGGGTAAGAGATCAACTGAAGGACTTGTATGCATGCATATAAGCATAACCAATGGACATAAGACACTGGGTGGTAGGGGAGGCCGGGGGATTATTAAGGGCGGGATAAAAGGAGACATATGTAATACTCTTTGTAATACTTTAAGCAATAAAACAATAAAAAAAGCAGCAAGAGAAAAACAGTTAATTATCTACAAATGCTAATTTATCAACAGAAACTTCCAGGCAGAAGGGAGTGGTAAGAAACATTCAAAGTGATGGATAATAAGGACCTACAACCAAGATCATTCTGCCCAGCAAAGGTATCATTTAGATTTGAAAATAAGATAAAAAGCTTCACACACAAGAAAAACCTAAAGGAGCTCATCTTCATTAAACCATTATTATGTGAAATGTTGAAGGGTATTCTTTAAGATGTTAAAGGGTCTTTTGGAGGAAGAAGTAGAGGAAGAAGAAGAAGAAGAAGAAGATGAAGAAGGAGGAGGAGGAGGAGGAGGAGGAGGAGGAAGAGAAATATGAGCAATAAAATGGCAATAAGTACATATCTATCAATAATTGAATCTAAAAATCAAAATAAATGAACAAGAAATCCACTGAACAAAATAAACTGATGAATAAAATAGAACCAGAGGCATAAAAACATGAGCCTGAATGATAAATCTCAGAGGGAAAGGGGGTGGGAAGAAATTAACCAAAATATTTATATGCATATATGAATCATCTAAGGATATAGACAACAGGGATAAAGGCCTGAGGTTGGGTGGGAACTGAATAGAAGTGGGAAATTTGGAGAAAGAGGAGGGGCATCTCTAATAATCTCAACAATAAAGAGTTTTAAAAAGCAGGATAGTTTAAGGGAACTTTGGGACAACAAGAAATATATCAACTTCCATCTATGAAAAACCAACAGGCAACATCATATTCAGTGGTCAAAAACTATAATTGCTTCCCTTAAGGTCAGGAACTGGATGGGGATATCCACTTTTACCACTCTTATTCAACATAGTGCTGGAAGTTTTAGTCACAGCAATCAGTCAAGAAGAAGAAATAAAAGGCATCCAAATTGGAAAGAAGGAAGTAAAACTCTTATTATTTTCAGATGACGTGATATTGTACATAGAAAACCCTAAAGACTTCACCAAGAAAACTGCTAGATTTAATAAAGTAATTTGGCATAGTAGAGGGATATAAAATCAATATCCAGAAATCAATGGTATTTTTTTTAATTTTTATTTTTCAATATATTTTATTGATTTTTTTCCTATTTTTACAGAGAGGAAGGGAGAGGGATAGAGAGTTAGAAACATCAATGGGAGAGAAACATCGATCAGTTGCCTCTTGCACATGTCTACTGGGGATGTGCCTGTAACGAAGGTACATGTCCTTGACTGAAATCAAATCTGGGACCCTTCAGTCCATAGGCCAATGCCCTATTCACCGAGCCAAACTGGTTAGGGACAATGGTATTTTTATATACCAATAATAAATGATCAAAAGGAGAAACTAAGAAAACAACCTAATTTACTACAGCAACCAAAGAATAAGGTACCTAGTAATAAAATTACCCAAGGAGATAAAAGACCTATAATCAGAAAACTACAGGACATTGAAAAAGGAAATAGAGGAAGATACAAACAAATGAAAGAATATACCAAGTTCATGGAATTAAAGTATTAACACCATTAGAATGTCCATATTACCCAAAGCAATCTATAGATTCAATGCACCTCCTATTAAAATACCAATGCCATATTTCACAGATATAGAAAAAATATTACCAAAATATATATAGAACCAAAGACCCTGGATAGCCTCAGTAATCTTGAGAAAGAAGTACAAATTGGGGTTTTCACAATGCCAGATATCAAATTATACTATAAGGTCATTGTAACCGAAACAGACTAGTACTGGCATAAGAACAGGCATATAGACAATGGAACACAACAGAGAGTCCACAAATCAACCTAGGTCTCTATGAACAATTAATATTTGACATTGGAGGCAAGAGCATGCAATGAAGTCAATATGGTCTCTTCAAAAAATGGTGAATGGTGTTGTGAAATTTGGATAGATACATGCAAATAAAGGAAATTAGATCACCAATTTACACCATCCACAAGAATAAACTCAACCTGGATAAAATACTAAAACTTAATATGCAAAAACATAAAAATCCTAGAGAAAATATAGGCAATAAAATCTCAGACATTTCTCACAGCAATAATTTTGTCAGTTGTCTCTGAGGCCAAGGGAAACTCAAGATAAGATAAAGAAATGTGCCTACATCAAATGCACAACAAAAGAAACTGTCAACAAAATGAAAAGAGAATCCACTGTATGGGAGAACATATTTGCCAATAATACATCAGATGAAATATATAAGGATCATATACAACTCAACATCAGGAATACAAGCAATCCAATTAAGAAATGAACAAATGACCTAAATAGTCATTTCTCCAAAGTGGATATACAGATGGCCTATAGACATATGAAAAATTGCACAAAATCACTAATAATCAAAGAGATGCAAATTAAAACTACAATGCGTTATCACCTCACACCTGTCAGAATGGCTACTATCAATAAGTCAATAAAAAAACAAGTGCTGGTGAGGATGTGGAGAAAAGGGAATCATAGTGCTCTTTTGGCAGAAAAGCCAACTGGAAGAGCCATTATTTATAACATTATGGAGTTTTCTCAAAATTTAAAAATGAAACTGCCTTTTAACTCAGTGATCCCACTTCTGGGAATATATTCCAAGAATCCTGAAACTCCAATCAGGAAGAATATGTGTACACCTATGTTCATGGAAGCGTTACTTGCAATAGCCAAGATCTGAAAAGAGGCCAAGTGCCCATCAGCAGATAAGTGGATAAAAAAGCTGTGGTACATTTACACAATGGAATACTATGCAGCTGTAAAAAGGAAGGAACTCTTACCTTTGCAACCACATGGATGGACTGCCCTGCTGAGGTTGCATCCTGCAATAGCATCAGCTGGCTGGGCTCAGCCAAGAGTTTAGTGCACTTTTCCTTGGGAAGCTCTTGTTGAAGACTCAGACATGCACTGAGCTGTGTGGCTCCAGATATTTCATAATAGTCTCTAGTATTTGCTCTAATGTTTTTGTTGGGGAGCAGGTGTCAGGAACTTCCTGTCTATCATCTTGATTATGTTATTCTCTGAAAGCCATGTTTCACTGATTATTTTATTTTCATTTATTGTATTGACTGATCAATTTGAAATATTCTCTGCCATCTTTTCTTGTACTTTGATATTTTCTTTTTACTTTCTGTGCTTGCTTTTAATTTTACTTTCAATGTAGCAAAGGGGTTAACATTACAGACCTGGGATCCATTGATTTTTTTATATGTAGACTAGAGGCCTGGTGCACAAAATACATGCTAGGGTAGGGTTCCTAGGCCTGTCTGGCAATCAGGGCCCATCAGGGCTTTCCTTCCCCCAGCTTCTGGCTACCAGCTGAGGCCTTCCTTCTCCCAGATGCCAGCTGCTGACCAGGGCCTTGTTTCTCCTTCCCTGGCTGCTGGATTCTGGCTTCTGACTGGGGCCTTCCTTTATTCCGTGCCACCCACTGGTGATCAGCACATGGCATAACGAGTGGTTGAACTCCCAGTCAGTTGAACTCCCAGTTGGTTGAACTCCCAAGGGGGCAATTTGCATATTAGCCTTTTATTAGATAGGATTGTTTCTCAGATTTCTGACTTTCTGAAAATTGATTTGTTTTTGATATGCTGAAGTTTTATTGAAATGTTTTGGGATGTGTATTTCCCTTTCTTCATACTTCTTTTTTTTTTTAATTTTTTATTACAAAGGGTATTACATATGTGTCCATTCCCTGCCCCCCGCCCTAGACAGTCCCCTAGCCTCCCCTATACCCC
>NW_006300367.1:450481-473112 GCF_000327345.1 Myotis davidii
TACTTCTTAAAATATGTTAAATTTTTGGAATCTTAAGAGTCATTTTCTTGCCGAAGCCGGTTTGGCTCAGTGGATGGAGTGTCGGCCTGCGGACTGAGGGGTCCCGGGTTCGATTCCGGTCAAGGGCGTGTGCCTGAGTTGTGGGCACGTCCCCACTGGGGGATGTGCGGGAGGCAGCTGATCGATGTTTCTCTCTCATCGATGTTTCTGACTTTCTGTCCCTCTCCCTTCCTCTCTGTAAAAAATCAATAAAATACATTAAAAAAAAAAAGAGTCATTTTCTTCATAATTTCTCAAAAATTCCTTGTTATTATATTATCACTTGGTTCCTTTATCTTTATTTTTTAATCAATTTACTTTCGTTGTTGTTGACAGTGTTACAGATGTCCCCCATTTGTGCCCCTCTTTCCCCCCTCCAACCAGCTCTCCTCCCTCATCCCAGGCCTTCACCACAATATTTTCTGTGTCCGTGTGCTATAATTTATGCTTATATGTTCTTTTGTTAATCACTTCCAGACCCCCCACCACCTGCCGACAAAGATCTGTGATTCTGTTTCATGTCTCCATGATTCTGGACCAATTTTGGGGGTAAGTTTACCTTATTCATTAGATTCCACCTATAAGTGAGATCATATGATACTTGACTTTCTCTGACTGGCTTAGGAAAATATTCTACATGTTCTACATGTTTTGCAAAGAGTAAGAGATCCTTCTTCTTTACAGCTGCATATTATTCCATTGTGTAAATGTACCACAGCTTTTTTATCCACTCATCTATTGATGGTCCCTTTCTCTTTAAATTTCCATGTTCTCTTTCTCTCTGTGTTCTTCTGAATATCTGAGTAAATTCACATTAGATATTATCCTTTTATCTTCAACTTATCTCAGTTGTACTTGCACTTTTTTTCCGTCTCAATTCTGTGATTTGGGTAATTATTCAGATCTTTTTACAGCTCACTAGTTCTCTGCTTAATTACATATAATCTGTTTCTTTAATGTACCCACTGGGATTTTGATACCATAGGTGATAATTTAAATTTCTATAAAATCTATTTAATTGTTTAAAATAATTGTTTGGTTTTATATATAGCTATTTCCCTTGTTTATGCTTTTGATTTAGTATTTTATTCTTAACTTATTATCAAGTACTTGACTTTTGTTAAGGAAATAAGTGTTCCTTAATTATAACAGATTCTCTCTCTCTCTCTCTCTCTCTCTCTCTCTCTCTCTCTCTTTTACTCTCTCCAATATACTGAAATCCTCTGGATTAAAACTGCTTATTTATAACTTTCACTTGATATTTATTTTATTCTTAATTTTTAAAATGCATTCTAATTAAAGTATTGTTGACATACAATTTTATATAAGTGTCCAATGTCCAAAATATTGATTTGACATTTATATACCCTACTAGGGGTCCAGTGCATGAATTCATGCACCTTGAAAGGAACTATGGGCCACAAGGCTGTTGTGGGCACAGGGTTGAGTCTCAGCCCATCCTGCACGCCCCTGCCCAGCCCCTCCCACCGCAGACCCCAGCCCCATCTCTATCTGCTCCGGCTGCAGCTGCTTGCACCACTGATGGTGAGGAGCGATTGGGGCCAGTGCCAGCCGCAGGTGTTATTGGGGCCAGCGCTATCAGCTGGTGTGAGTGGCAGCTGCTACACTGATTGCCCCTCAGGGCCATGGGGAGGTGAAGAAGCCCTCAGGGATGATGGGAGCCAGCAGCTGCTGCTTGCACGCACTGATGGTACCAGGCAATCGGGACCGGTGCCGAACACTGGCTGGGGGTACCAGCAGGGTTGGTGTCAGCAGCAGGTGTGATGGCTGGGTGGCATGCGAGAGCAAAGAATTTTCAGTAACCACCAGAGGTTCACCCCAATGACAGTGACCAGCACCCCACGTTGGTCTGGTACCCCCTCTCACTTGCTCCACCATCCCACTGCAGTCAATGCCTGCTATGTTTCCATACACATCCCTGGTGGTCAGCGCACGTCATAATGACTGGTTGTTCAGTTGTTCCACCATTTGGTCTATTTGCATATTAGCCCTTTATTATATAGGAGTAGAGGCCTAGTGCACAAAATTTGTGCATGGTGGGGTCCTTTAGCCTGGCATGCACCCTCTCGAATTCTGGGACCCCTCGGGAGATTTCCGACTGCTGGTAATTGGACATCCCTCTTACAATCTGGGACCATTGGCTCCTAACCAATGGCCTGCCTGCTTGCCTGATTGCCTCTAACCCCTCTGCCATTCGCCTGCCTGCCCAATTGCCCCTCACCCACTAGCCTGCCTGATCACCCCTAACCACTTTTGCCTGGCTGCCTGATCTCCCTTCACTGCCTCTGCCTGCCTGCCTGATCTGCCTTAACTGTTTGCCTACCTGCTTGATTGCCCCAAACTGCCTCTGCCTCAGCCCCCACCACTGTGGCTTCATCCAATAGGACAGCCAGAATGATGTCCAGAATGTCGTTTAGCTGTCCTGTCTAATTAGCATATGACACTTTTATTACTATAGATGTTGTGCTTACCACAATAAGTCTAGTACCCATCTGCCATCATTCAAAGTTATTATAATACTAGAAGGCACTACAGTCCCAGTGCTTGAGATTCATGCACTCAGGGAGGGGTGGGATCCCTCAGCCTGGCCTGTGCCCTCTCGCAGTCCAGGAGCCCTCAGGGGATATTTGACTGACGGCTTAAGTTGCCGCGGAGCTGGCAGAGACTCCCGCCGTCACCACTGCATATTTGTTTGAATTTTCTCCCTGTCCTTGATCTTTTATTACATTTTGTATGTTTCTTTAAAGTTGCCCCAAATTGTGTTTAAAGTGAAATAAGGTATATATGTGGTTGAAGTTGGAACAAAGTGGTGTGGTCAAACTCAATACCATTCATATTTGTGTGATTAGAAGAATAAGACTAAGACCTCTGTCAATTTAGAAAATATAGATATACTTTTGGATTCAAGGCATAGAGATTCTAATTTATGTAGGCCTGAGATTTGACTCAGCTCTCAATCCTATATAATAAAAGGCTAATATGCAAATAGATCAAAGGGCAGAACAACTGAACAACCGAACAACCAGTCATTATGCCATGCAGTGCACCAGGGGGTGCACTCAGAACATGGTCGGTGTCCACAGCAGGCAGCAGAGCACGGAACACAGTGGGCATCTGCTGCAATGGGATGGTGGAGCAGGTGAGCAGGGGCACCAGACCAAGGTGGGGTACCAGTCACTGTCATCAGGATGAGCCTCTGGTGGTTACTGAAAATTCTTTGCTCCCGCATGCTGTGGTCCCACCTGGCACTCACACCTGCTGATAGTGTTGGCCCTGCTCACACTGCTGCTGACGTCCAGCACCAGTCCTGATCACTTGGTGCCATCAGTGTGTGTGAGAGGTGACTGCCTGAGGGTTTCTCCACCTCCCTCTGCTCCTAAGGGGCTGGCACTATCATTGTGTGGGAGCAGCCATGGCAGTAGTGGGGCTGCTGGCAGACAGAGGGTGGGGGCCACAGCTGGAGGGGCTGAGTGGGGGAGTGGAGGATGGGCTGAGACCCGCCCCTGTGCCCACCGCAGCCTCACGGCCTACAGTTTCTTTCAAAGTGCATGAATTCGTGCACTGGGTCCCTACCATTTTTATAAACCAAGTAGATATTTCCAGTAGATAAGCCTATGTTGAGTTGAGAGCATTCATGGTTCAGTATATTATATGAAGACAGGGCTTCTTTAAATGCCAATGACAACATCCTCTGTAGCCTGGAATAATACACTGAGGCTTGTATTTGGAGTCACAGTTAATTAATTTCCAAATGAATCATAAATATGTGCCAACCTGTGGACATGGTTTGATGTGAACATGGCAGTTTAGACTTGTTTGTTTTTTCATGTGTGTGTGTGTGTGTGTGTGTGTGTGTGTGTGTGTGTGTAACCCTCACAAATAATTCAGTCCTTGGTGAGCAATGTCCTAGGTATGTGCCTGGTCTCACTAAACAAACAGAACATATATGCCAGATTAAATTAATGAAGCCTAAAGGCAACATATTAGGTAACCACATTAATTTTCAAATATGAACTTAAAACCTTACTTCCATTTATTTTATCTTCAAATGTATCAATATGAGAAAACCTCTGAAAAAGGAAGTTTTTAAGACACTTTTAACGTAAACTCTGCTATATTTGTGTATCACTTGATGGGCATTTTATCATTTAATATTTCATCCCTCTAAGCCATCCAGGAGTTAAGCATTGATGTCTATTTTAAAAATTAAAGATGATGAAGTCAGCAAACTTAATATAAACTACAAGTCACTGAGCAAGCAGGAGCAGAGTTTAGACTGCAGTCCTGGTCTTGGACTTAGTGTGGGGCTTGCAGACCCTTCTTTCCACCGCCCACACTATCAAAGGGACTTTAATGATGAGGGTGAGGGAGAGGGAAACATGTCTGTGAGCTGAGAATACCACCCAACTGCTGTGTCGAACAGATAATAATTATTCCAATTCTCTTCGCTAAAATGTGATGGCTTAATTAACATTTGTAAAAATGTTATGGATGAAATCACGGTAATCTCCAACAGGCATTTATGGCCAACAGTCTCTTTGAGCATTTGCCTTTTATCTTCTGCTCTCATGTATCAATATTACGCGGGTTTACGAACACACCTTGGGTTCTTTCCTATCTGGTGTTCAGAATACCTACATCGGAAATTGTCTTCAAGTTGAGGAAGGTTTGGTTCTTTGTGTAGAAAGAATGTGAACTAAATGAGCCAGAGACACCTGGTGACACCAGAGAGGAGAAGCACACACCTGCCTGAGCAAATGTATGAGGCTCGCTGTCCTGGTTAGAATCGCCAGGGGTATGTTTGGCACATTCAACACCTGGAGAGGGTCATTTTTAACAGCCTTCACCTACTATACAACATTATTTTCAGTAACAGTCAATGAGTTACCAGTGAAGATAACTTTTTGATTCATTGTTAAGCTTTAAAACAACTAACAACTAAATAAGAATACATTTAAATATAATATTCATGAAAAATATTGCATGCAAAATTAAAGTTTCCACTTAAACAAAAAATATTACACTTAGCAGTTTGCATTCTGCTTTACTGTGATATATTTCAAACAGAAATAGGGCAAAGAAGCAAGATTATACAATGGAGATGTGACAGTCTCTTTAATAAATTTTATTTTAAAAATTGGACAAGTACATGTGAAAAACTATCTTTATGGATATGCTTCCTTGAGCAAGGAAAACAAAAACAAACGTTACTACATCAAATTAAAAATAAAACATCTGCACAGTAAAAGAAACCATCAACAAAACAAGAAGAAAACCTACTAAATGGAGGAAAATATTTACAAATGGCATGTCTGATAAGGACCTAATATCCAAAATACATAAGGAAATTATAGAACTCAACACCAAACAAACAAACAAAAAATACAACCCAAACAATTCAATTAAAAAAATGGGCACTGGGTGTGAATAGACATTTCTCCAAAGACAACCTATACATTGTCTAATGACACATGAGAAGATGATCTGAATCACTAAACATAAGAATTTGAAATGCAAATTGAAACCACAATGAGATATTGTTTCAACCCTGGCAGAATGGCTAGCACCAAAAAGTCAACAAGTAACAAGTGTTGGAGAGGATGTGGAGAAAAGGGAACACTATGCTTTATAAGGGGGATTGCAAATTGGTGCAGTAGAATACAGCATGAAAATTCTTCAAATTATTAAAAATATAACTACTATCTGACCCCAAAACTCCACTGTGTATTTATCTGAAGAATGCAAACAAACAAAATATTTGAAAAGATATATTCACCCTTGTTTATCTCAGCATTATTTATAATAGCCAAGATACAGAAGCAACCTAGGTGTGCACCAATAGATGAATAGATAAAGAGGATATGCTACATATATAATGGAATATTATTCAGGAGTTAAAAGGAAGGAAATCTTATCATTTGCAATAACATGGATGAACCTAGGGGATATTATGCTAAAATAAATGTCATAAAAAGACAAATAATGTATAATTTCACTTACATACGGTATCTAGAGAAAGCAAAAGAAGTGAACAAACCAAACAAAAACAGATTCATGGAAACAGAGAAGGAAATGACAGTTGCCAGAGGGAAGGGGATAGGTAAAAGGTGAAAAAGGTGAAGGGAAATAAAAACAAACAAACATAATAAAGAGAGATTTGAAATGGTCACTATGAATGACAGAATGGCAGTCACTTAAGGTTAAGTTCTAGTTCTTTCTCTTTGCAGTTCCTGGGCTATCTCATTTATTTTTACTCTACTGTTTAAACACAAGAAAATGCATCACTCCAGGTGTTAAAGACATGGACTTCACCTGAGTGAACTGTGTGCAAAGTAAGCCCAAATGACTTCAGATTCCTATAAATTTACTCTGAAAACACCTGTAGCTGAGTCTGTATGTGTCAGGGCTGACTGCATAAACGGGACTTCTTAAATTAACTCCCATGTAGAGTTCAATGTTTATTAAAAGATAAGTAATAAAAATTTGCTCATGGGACATGCATCTGTAATATCAAAACAGCAATGACTCTAACAATTGTTTAGAATTTACATATATATTTTAAAGGAGTATTTTATCATTAAAATTATTTATAATTGACTAGAGGCCCGGTACACAAAAATTTGTGCACTTGGAGGTGTCCCTCAGCCCAGCCTGTGCCCTCTCGCAGTCTGGGACCCCTCGGAGGATGACCACCTGCTGGCTTAGACCTGTTCCCTGGGGTATTGGAACTAAGCTGGCAGTCAGACATGCCTCTGGAAGCCCAGGAGCCCTCGGGGGATGTCCATTTGCCAGCGGGAAGCAGGCCTAAGCTGCAGTCCAACATTTTAGCGCTGCTGAGGAGGTGAGAGAGGCTCCCACCACCACTGCTGTACTGGTAGCCATCAGCCTGACTTGTGGCTGAGCAGAGCTCCCCCTGTGGGAGTGTACTGACCACCAAGGGCAGCTTTTGCATTGAGGATTTGGCCCCCTGATGGCCAGTGTGTGTCATAGTGACCAGTCATTCCCAATCATTCTGCTGATAGGGTCAATTTGCATATTACCCTTTTATTATATGGGAGTGTCTAGCCAGCCTGGGTGAGGGGTTGATGGCTGTTTGCAGGCTGACCACAGCCCCTTCTGGGTGGGGTCCCACTGGGGTGCCTGGCCAGCCTGGTTGAGGGGCTGATGGCTGTTTGAAGGCTGGCCAAACCACTCAGCAAGGACCCTCACCCTGTGACAGTGTGGCTAGCCTGGATGAGTGGCTGATGGCTGTTTGCAGGCTGCCCACAGCCCCTTCTGGGTGGGGTCCCACTGGGGTGCCTAGCCAGCCTTGGTGAGGGGCTGAGGGCTGTTTTCAGGCTGGCCACAGCCCCCAGCCACCCAAGCTCCCACTGGAGGCTGGCTGGAAGCAGGTATCTGGGATTTATTTATCTTCTATCATTGAAACTTTGTTGCCTTGAGCAGAGGACACAGCTGGCCAGGGCAGATGGGAAGTTTGGCTTTCTCCATTGCCCGGGCAACCAAGCTGTCTGCTTGCTCCAGCTTCGTGGCTGCCAGTTGCCATCTTGGTTGGGTTAAATTGTACACAGTCACTCTGATTGGCTGGTGGACGTGACTTAGGGTGTAGCGAAGGTATGGTCAATTAGCATCTTTATCTTTTCTTAGTGTAGATAGAGGCCTGGTGCATGGGTAGGGGTCGGCTGGTTTGCCCTGAAGGGTGCCCCTGATCAGGGTGGGGGTCCCACTGGGGTGCCTAGCCAGCCTTGGTGAGGGGCTGAGGGCTGTTTCCTGGCTGGCAACACTCCCTTCTGGAGGGGGACGTGCTGGGGTGCCTGGCCAGCCTCATTGAGAGGGTGATGGTTGTTTTCAGGCTGGCCACAGCCCCTTCATGGTGTGGGTCCCCCCCTGGGGTGCCTGTCCAGCCTGGGTGAGGGGCTGAGGGCTGTTTTCAGGCTGGCCAAAGCTTCTTCAGGGTGTGGGTACCCCCAGGGGTGTATGGCCAGCCTGGGTGAGGGGCCTTTGTCTGTTTGCAGGCTGGACACAGTCCCTTCAGTTAGGGGGTCCCCCCTGGGGTGCCTGGCCAGCTTGGGTAAGGGACTGAGGGCCATTTGCAGGCTGGCCACACCTCCTCCAGGTGGAGGATCCTGCTGGGGTGCCTGGCTAGTCTGGGTGAGGGTCTGAGGGCTGTTTGCAGGCTGGCCACAGCCACCAGCAACCCAAGCTCCATGTGGAGGCTGGCTGGATGCAGGTATCTGGGATTTATTTGTATTCTATAATTAAAACTTTGTTGCCATGAGTGGAGGCCACAGCCGGCTCAGGGCAGGCGGGAAGCTTGGCTTTCTCCATCCCGCAGGCAACCAAGCCTCCTGCTTTCTCCAGCTCTGTGGCTGCTGGCCCCCATCTTGGTTGGGTTAATTTGCATATAGTCGCTTCGATTGGCTGGTGGGTGTGGCTTATGGCATAGCGAAGGTATGGTCAATTAGCCTCTTTGTCTTTTATTAGTGTAAATGGAGCATGGTAATAAAAATCAGGCTAAATTTAAGTCAACAGCATTCTATATAATAAAATGCTAATATGCAAATCGACCAAACAGCAGAATGACGGGGCCCCAATGATGCACATTGACCACCAGGGGACAGGGGTTCAATGCAGGAGCTGCCCCCTGGTGGTCAGTGCGCTCCCCACAAGCTGGGCTCATGGCTGGCCTGCGTAGCTTCGTTGATGGGTGAATTTTGTGCATTGGGTCTCTCTAGTTGTTTTATAAAATTATCTAGAGATAATGCACACCCTTATTGCCTGTATTTGGGGCAGATCATTCCCGCACCTTGGCCTACCTATATAACTGTTCTGTTACCTCAATCCTGGAGATCTTGGAAAAAAGACATTTCCTTACAGAAAAATCTTTGAAGAAGCCAAGCAAAGATACTAAGGTTGCATAGCATGTGACAAGGTTAAGCAAAAATAGATGCAGGTTTCCTTGAGAAATCAGGAAGATACAGAATATCTACCAAAGGAATCTGTAAATGGCAGTTAGGTTTACAGTATCTTGTGGCCCCTGGTTCCATACAAAGCTGGGCGTCCTCTCTTAAGTAAGGTTACCCACAGATGACCAGATAGCAGGGATCACTGCAATTGTTCCCTCTCCACAGATGCTCTAGGTATAATAATCCAGCTGGATATTAGTTTAGTGACCAGAGATGAGGGGTCAGAGTCCTGCGTGGGAAGCTCAGGACAGGTACATCACACGCATGATCACTGGGGGAGGGGGAGCAGGCAGACACATGGATGAACAGGACATTCTAAAGCATGCCGACGGGTGGCAGCACGGGTTAGTAAAATGATCACAAAAATAAGATACCAAGCAGAGCTGGGCCTGAATTCAGGCTTTCCCATCTATTAGCCATTAGCCAGTTCACCTAACTGTCTCACCCTCAGAATCTTTCTTCATCTGCAAAGTAGATTAATACTATCTAATGTTCATGAATGGTCACAAACATGACATAATAATATATCCAAATCACCTTTCATGTCAAGTGCATTCAGATAATATTCCCTATCTAACAGTGGCAGGGATAAACATTAGCATGGAGGGACAGAGTGAGAACTGAGAGAAGAGCCACAAAGGCATATTGCAGAGCTCGGATAAATTGAAAGTCAGGTGTGGGGGCCTGTTAGTGCTCTTTCATTCATGCTGAAAACTGGGACTGAAGTCAGAGAGCAGGTTTTAGCCCCATGTCTTCCACTGCCTGGCCGTATGACTCTGGGTAATGCACTTCTCTTGTTCGGCCTCAAATTTTCTCTAGGTCAAGGTCACTGAGCCATCTTGAACCAGCCCCTTTATCACCAGGAACATTTTGATTCAGATAACCTAAGTAATACTTGTTCCTGTGTTTAAACTGTGATACTATCACACTTTCTCAATTTTTTTTTTTTTTTGTATTTCAGAGAGGAAGGGAGAGGGAGAGGAAGAAAGAAACATCAGTGATGAGAGAGAATCATTGATCGGCTGCCTCCAGCACGCCCCACACTGGGAATGGAGCCTGCAACCGGGGTCTGTGCCCTGACCAGGAATCAAACTGTGACCTCCTGGTTCATAGGGATATGCTCAACCATTGAGCCAAGCTGTCTGGGAAAAACACACTTTTTGAAGGTTCTTGTTAGTGTAACTGAATCATATCTCCATTCCTTATCATACTTGACCCAATACTACTGTCATCGCCACTCCACCCTAGAGCCTCACAGGACTCTCATCCCTCTATCCATGTTGGTTTCAAAAATCATGTGGAACTGTCTTTGGGACACAATAGTTCGTAATAAGAAAAAATAATTCTTTAGACCAGCGGTTCTCAACCTGTGGGTCGAGACCCCTTTGGGGGTCGAACGACCCTTTCACAGGGGTCACCTAAGCCCATCGGAAAACACATATATAATTACATATTATTTTTGTGATTAATCACTATGCTTTAGTTATGTTCCATTTGTAACAATGAAAATACATCCTGCCTATCAGATATTCACATGACGATTCATAACAGTAGCAAAATTACAGTTATCAAGTAGCAACAAAAATAATTTTATGGTTGGGGGTCACCACAACATGAGGAACTGTATTAAAGGGTCACAGCATTAGGAAGGTTGAGAACCACTGCTTTAGACTGTAGGTTTCTTGTGGCTGGAGAATTAGACTTCCTCTGGACAAGTGTCTTTAGGGATGGAGCAAGCTCAGGGATACTGTTAGGATGCCCACTGTACATATTATCTGGTAATGAAAAATTTCTCATGTGCGACAGTTTTTTTTCAGAGTCCCAAAGTGGTGATGCTGTTGAAATTCCCCTAGTTTTTCTCAAAGAGCACATTCTTATTATACATTTATATATTTTATAATCCATTCATACATTTAGTCATTCATTCATTCCTTTAGTAAATGCTCATTTAGTGCCTATTATGTCCTAAGTGCTGTTATAGATGTTAGCAATAAAGCAATAGCCACCAACGGAGAAAGAAAATAGAAAAAAGAGGTAACAGAGTGTTCTGGAATAAATAAACCATGGTAAATAATTGGCTATTACTGCTATGATAAGGCTGCACAGCATCTTCAAGTTTCAGCAGCTTATAATAACAAACATTGATTTCTCTTACTCACAAGCCTATAATTATCTATAAGTCACTTTGGTGGTTTCCAGGTTCAATCTTCCCAAATCTGTCTCTTCCTACTTGCACTTGTGGGCTCCCAGAGCATACTCTCCTCACAAAGAATTATAGCAACACGATAGGCTGAATGGAAGTTCAGCAATGAGCTGCCACATTCTAGCTCACATCCTCAATGTTTTGGCCAAATCAAGCCACATGGGAAGGCACCCTGTCACATGGGTGACATTGCAACATGCATCATATGAGCATGGTTTGGATGCATTATTCTATTAAGGGAAGGAGTAAATAACTGGAGACATCAATGCAATCTACCACACAGGGTAATGATGACTTGCATGCCATTTTGATACCATAGTCAAGGAAAGCCTTATTTAGTAGACGACATCTAAGGCAGTGAGCTGGGTAAATATTGGGAGAATATTCCAGACTGAGGACACAGATGGTACCCTGAGACAGTGGTTTGCTTTTGGGAGGGCAGTGTGGCTCGAGCAGTGTGTAAGCTAGACAGCTGTAAAAGACAAAGGTCAAGATGCACTGGGGCAGAGAGGAGGGGGTGAGGGTTGGAGCAAATAAAAGACAACTGTGTAAAGTCTCCTTCTCTCTGAACGAGACGGGAAGCCACTGGCAGACTTTGAGCAGGAGAGAGGTATTATTTCATTTAAGAGGTAAAAATACAATGGTCATGTCTGTACTGAGGAAGAATGCTGAGAGACACAGGAGGCTAATTAAAGGTCACTGCAGTGATCATCTCCACGCGGAGTGATGATAGCGTGGCCACAGTGGAGCAGAGTGATGAAATACTGGATATATTTTGAAGGGATAGGTCACAAGATTTGCAGATGTGAGACAGAAAGGAGTCATGCGTGATTCCAAAGTGTTTGGCTTAAGAATGGAAAGGTTCCTGACCAATAATTGAGGTGGGGGATGTTGTCAGCCATCACATTTAGGATATCATTGGTGGTGATGGTGACCTCTCTTCTCCCGATCATTTATGCTTAAAAAAATCTATCAAAAGAGTGTGACCATCAAAATAAAATTATTGCTCAGGTTTTTATGTATTTTACTTAAACCAAGCATTTCATATCAGCTGAAATGACGTCCACTTTTACTCTTCTTTGAATTTAAAAGTCATGAGACAAGGGTCTTATAAATAAATAATTCTAACAAATAACATGTCATTAAAATAAGAAAGCACAAATAGTTCAATTTCATTTTTAATTAACTATTCAGAAGTAATAGCTGGCATTTGTTCTTGATGAAGTCAAAAGCTTTCTTAAGTGCTTGATGGTTTCTAAGTCTTCGGTGGAAATCAATGGGAGCACCTTACTGAAAGGTATTACTTACTTTTAACTTTCTAGTTTTTTGGAGGGAGTTTGTTACCCTAACCCCCTAACCCCTGGATATTTTTCCATTTCATTTTTAAAGAGAGTGGATGTGAGGGGGGAGCGGTGGGGTAAGAGAGAGAGAGAGAGAGAGAGAAGAAAAATGCAACCCATGTGGATGCCCTTGACCAGGAATGAGACCTGCAACTCTTTGGTGTGCAGGACAATGCTTTAACCACTGAGTGTACTGGCCAGGGCCTTGCTAGTTTGTTTTTAAGAAGGATCAGCACTTAATACTAACTTTTAAAAGACTCTCTGGTTAGAGTTGTCTTTTTTTTTTCTGATAAACTCACAGTAGGTACTTTCCCCTCTGGTATCTTCCCCCAAAATATCCAACCCCTATTTACCAATTTCCTTTTCTTTTTTCTTGCTATCTATATACCAGCCTATTTTTCAAGGGTCAACATAAATTCCACTTCCTAAAATCAATGACTCTGACTCTACTACCTCCAGCCAACACTGATCTCATATACTCCAATATGATATTTTATATGTAAATTATTACTTTTACATAATATTGAATATGCTTTGAAAAAAATTATTTGTAAGCAACCATTCTAAGAAAACAAGTATTCACATTTTACAAATTATTTCTCTTTTTTTGTATCTTCTTAGTAATAATTTTTGGAATTAGTGTTCTGGAATCGAAACATGACAAGTTCATTATTCTAGTGGGTCCTGGTTAATCTCTTACTTAAATATTCTGAGCCACTACCAGGGGTGGGCGAACTTTTTGACTCAAGGGCCACAATGGGTTCTTAAACTGGACCGGAGGGCGGGAACAAAAGCATGGATGGAGTGTTTGTGTGAACTAATACATGTTAACACTGCTGCTGGTGAAGGAGCGGAGGGGAGAGCAAGAGAACCCTCCGCTCTTTCAGCTCCGCGGGCCGGATAGAACAGCCGAACGGGCGGACCCAGCCCACAGGCCGTAGTTTGCCCAAGGCTGCACTAGACCATCAGAATGCCTGATTCTGTAGTTTGGAGACAAGCCGGGAAGGGAGGCAAGGTGTGCCATTTGTTAGGACACTTGTGTTCGCATTATCTGGTGTGGTCCTGGTATGCTATGGAAAAGAGTTGGGTTTAAGGACTGAACTGCTTTGCTGATATCTATGGCATCACTTACTGCATGAAACTAGCAACGAGGGGCTGAGGTGTGCATAAACTGGATCCTCCTTGCTAAGGGACTGTGGATGGAGAAGGCAACAACTACAAACCCATGCACCTCCACAGTCAATGTTATTGCAAAAAGGGAGAGCAGTTGCCCAAGCCATGGTTCATGGAGTGAGAATTGTTCTGCCCTCTCTGCATGACCTGCCCCACCAGGGTGATCAGGTATGAGGAGGAGGAAGAACGGGGTGGAAAAGCAGACCTGCCTCCCTCTCTGCCAGCCTGCTAGAGCTACAAGGGTAGTCATGTCTGGAAATTTTGAATGGGAAATGAGATTAAGGTTTGTAAGTGAACAACAGTGAGTCTTATAAATAAAAACTCTTCTAATAATATACAAGTCTTAACTTTATGAACTCAAGATGACGTTTTGTTAGGGGGACCCACTACTCAGTGATTGATAACAGAAATGTTTGACATAAAGCAGTTAGACTTATTTAAGAAGGCACATAGATACAGTGAGTGCTTATAGCCCCATAATTTGAGTTTTATCCTTAAATTTTCTATTTTTAAAGCCTAGTTTTCATTTTCGCAAAAAGGAATAATAATACCTTACAAAACTGGTAAAATAATTTTATATTGAAAAAACAAAATGTCAGAAGTACTAGTAGTGATCTTGGAACACTGACTCCCCATACATGCCTGGCAGCTTCAAAGACACAAGTGAACAATGAGACTCTCTCTCTCTCTCTCTCTCTCTCTCTCTCTCTCTCTCTCTCTCTCCATTTATAATGTGCATATATGTAGTAAATAAATTTCCTTTCATGACGTGTCTCTTCCTGTAGTTGCCAAGCAGGTGTTCTGAGTCTCAGGTGACCTTGGGAAGCATCACTCAGTTCTCTCCGGCAGGTTCATCATCCATGCCTATTCAGGCTTGGTGGAAGCTAACTGGTCACTCATGGTTTTTCTGTCATTTATATGCACGGGATTCCAGGTAAGGTCGTTGCGGAAATATTTCAGTCCCAGCACTCTAAAGAAAAACAATGCTCTCTATGCTGGTCCACTTTTGATTATGCAGGGAAGCCATCCCTAGAGATTCTGAATATGTAAACATAAGAAATCAGCACCAATTTCCTAACATTAATGGAAAGAAGAATAAGGACACTCATGTTTGCCATCAATAAATTAAAATCATAAAAGAGCATATTGTCTTTAAGCATCAAGGTTCTTTTTCCTCATCTCTTGTAATGCAATGCTATTTATAATTTCTTGGATTTAGAAATGACCTGTCTTTGACTATTTTAATGTAAGTGGCTTTTAAAACATTTGTCTATTCTTTTAAATAGTTATTCCTTTTATTTCTTTCTTTATTTATTTAGGGGAAATGAACATCAGGATTCATTGAACAACTTATCATCTAATTATTCATTTACAGTCTTGAAACTCCAAATCAAAATGATTAGGTCAAATAATTCTGACTATATACTTTGATTATTGCTTTTACAAGTTGGCCTGGTGAAGAGAAGTTTATTTATTATCTGCTTTTATTTTGATGCATTCTTTTAGTTAATATCTTATATTTTTTATTTTTTAATTCTCACCCTAGGATATTTTTCCCATTGCTTTTTAGAGAGAGTGGAAAGGAGGGAGGAGGGGGAGAGAAACATCAATGTGAGACACATTGATTGGTTGCTTCCCACACTTGCCCCCGCAAGGGCCAGGGATCAAACTTGCAATCAAGGAGATAAAATGTGGTTCCTTTGGAACAAGGGAGATTTCTTATGTAAATCAATAGAAAGAAATTCAATCAACATATGCAAAGATTGTTTTGGTTGATGCCTGGGATTATTTTCACCCACAAAGACAGCAGGTGAATTTTCTTTGTCCCCTACCTGATATTAGACTCATTCTTTTCTCAGTGTGGGAAGAGGCAGATAAGATAAGCTTAAGATCTCTTAAGAGGCAGCAAAGCAGATGAAAATTGCAGTCTTTGGAGTTGGCCAAATCTGCATTCAACTTCATATTTACCACATCATAATTGAATGTTTTTCTGGGACATAGTATTAATGAGCCTCTCTGAGTCTCAATTTTCTGTTGTTCAAATGAGGTTAATAATGACCCCTACTCTTCAATAGACACTAGCCTTGGGCACTAATATACTATTAAACCATGTGAGGCACACTTTCAAATACATTATAATATATTATTGAATACATACAATAGATATATCATATTTTGCCATAACCAATTTTAAAGGGAGGCATTTTATACCCTAGCAGTACAGAGGTAAGGTCTGACTCTTGGTATCATAGGCTAATATATGTTCCCGAGGCATGTTTAATACAGGTTATGTGAAAATAGTAGATAATTTAGAAAATTGTGACTGTTGGATGTTTGATTAATTATATGGACTAGTTCTTTATATTATAAAAATTAACAATTATATTTCCAAAATAAAATATTTCAAAACAGAACCATAAAAGTATGTGACCAGTGATGTTTATGATTATATTCACAATCCACATATTATTTTTAATATATTATATTTAATATATTTGACATTTTGTTTAATCTTAGTTTAATATTAAGGAAAATCAGTAATAAAGTTAATTTATAGTTATTTTCTCTTACAGGACTTTTATTTCCTATGGGAATTTGGGCTATTTGATTTCTAAGGTTGCTTTTAAGTTTGTTGCTCTTGAACAAAACACTTTTGGTGTTTGCCTCTATGGAGAGGGAACCCAATATATTTTTGATTATCCAGTCACGCTCCTTTCTTAGAAATTTCTTATGCTCCACATATTCTTGGAAGTCTGTTATATTTGTACTACATATACCCAATCCTCTGGTCATGATTTATTGCTCCAAGTTGGAAACCTGGCAGAGACTAGAATTAACCCACACTGAGCCTTTCAGATAATTCTTTTGAGAAATACAATTTGATCTACTCATTGAATTGTAATATCATATAGAAATAAATGAATATAGTTGACAGAAACATGAGTGAAAGCTGCAAATATATAAAGAATAGTTTAGAGACTCAGGAAGAATCATTTTGAAGATTTGAGGTTGGAGCAAATTTGACAAGAGACATCTAAGTTACCAGGAATCTTGTACTTCTAGAGAGAGAAGAGCGATTTGGTAAGGGAGGCAGACAATGAGTTTTCGGTCCTCACTAGACCCAGCTGAAATTCCTGCTCTGGGTTTTGTTGACATTTTACTAAATCTTTCTAAAAAAAAAAACACCAAAAACCCTTGTCTTTGGATCAATTTGAATTGGTTTTAATCTTTGCAACCAAGGAGTAATGATCCTAAGACAATTTTTTTTATTGCCAATTAAATACATGGCTGTCTTTAAATTCAGTGATAAAAAGTAAAATTGCCATATAATTCTAGAATTCCTCCATTTTTTTGTCACAGAACATTGAACTAAGCAGATTCCTAATAAATGTTTGATTTGAACCCTCAACATTGTGAAGAAGTGTGTTCTGAAAAGATATAAACTAAACTTTTATTTAGCAGCCATCTTTCCAATTCAATTTCTTTGTAACATAGAACAGAGAAGATTTTCCAAATCTGTTGGTAAGAATCATTATCACAATTGAAAAGAAAAGATCCAGTGAGAAGACAATGAGGGCTTAATAATAAATAATAAATAAATAAATAAATAAATAAATAAGACACAACATCAAGGACAATGGATTTTCTGCTGAGTACAGAATTAAACAATTGGAACCCTAGGTTGGAAGAAGCTCATTTATTAAGAAAAGTAAAAGAAGTACGTACATATATATTTTTATTTGAAATATCTCTAGTAGATAATGAAACACCTGGTTAAAAATGAAATCTTCAGAGTTACATCTGGATGTCTGCTCCATAAGAAGTCAAACATGAGGATAATTGAAAACATAGAGCTAAATTATTTAAATAATAAGCTTTCATCCAGATACTTGTTGCTATATTAGACCAAAAATTATTTATGTCAGATATTAAAATAATCAGAAATACATAACTGCCACAGTATATAAAATAACATTTCCAATATTGTTCATTGGAAAAAAGTATTAACAAATGATTAGAGTCTACACAAGAAATGTGCTTATTTTTAAAAGTTTTTATTATCTGAGTAGTAGTAACTGTTAAAACATAGGAACATAGAAATTTCCTGGAGGATAATTTGCCAACTTGACTAAAAAGCAAGTTTATTTCCATTCCAGGTGGTTTTTTTATTTTTTAGTTTTTATACATAGAAGTATCAATGAGCTAAAGTTTTTGGCTGTTTATTAAAGAACAAATGAATTTATTTATTTTTGGAAATGCATTAGAGAAGTGGTACAAACAAGTTTTGATCCTTTGGCAATGTTTATTTGTAAGGAATAAAGTTCAATTGGTATACTGTACAACTAAAGTTCAGCTTGAAGAAGTACCAGATGGCACAACCAGAGTTGACTCATAAATTATATCCGCTGGGAGAATGGGAGAGTGAGTCCCAGACAGTCAGGGATAGCAGAAGGCACATGACTGCCCCTGCAGACCATATTAAGTCCAGGCAGGACACTGGGTGCAGAGAAGGAAGGACTTTATATCTTGTGTCGTTTACAGTTGCAGGGGCAGAGGAAGTTAAAGGAGCCACCAAGTCATTCTAGCGAGCAGTAGCAAATAGTCCTCAAAGGCAAATAATCTCTGTGCTCTGTGTTGGGTGTTTCTATGGCTTTACTAGAGGCCTGGTGCGTGGATTCGTGCACTGGTGGGGTCCCTCGGCCTGGCCTGTAAGGATCGGGCCAAAACTGGCTCTCTGACATCCCTTGAGGGGTTCCGGATTGCAAGAGGGCTCAAGTCAGGCCGAGAGATCCCACTGGTGCATGGTCAGGGCCTGGGAGGGACTACATGAGGGCTGCAGGTTGTGTCCAGCCCATCTCGCCCAGTCCCAATCGGCTGGACCCCAGCAGCAAGCTAACCTACTGATTCAAGCATCTGACCCTGGTGGTCAGTCCACATCATAGCGACTGGTCGAAAGGTTGAACCAAAGGTCAGACACTTAGCATATTAAGCTTTTATTATATAGGACTAGAGGCCCCCTGCACAAAAATTTGTGCACTTGGGAGGGGGTCCCTTAGCCCAGCCTGTGCCGTCTCACAGTCTGGGACCCCTCAGGGGATGTCCACCTGCTGGCTTGGGCCCGCTCCCCAGGGGGATCGGGCCTAAGCTGGCAGTCAGACATCCCTCTGGCAGCCCAGGAGCCCTAGAGGGATGTCCACTTGCCAGTGGGGACCAGGCCTAAGCTGCAGTCAGACATCCTTATCACTGCTGAGGAGGCAGGAGAGGCTCTCACCACCACCACTGTGCTGGCAGCTGGCAGCCTGGCTGAGCAAAGCTCACCCTGTGGGAGCACACTGACCACCAGGGCCCCCTGGTGGTCAGTGTGTGTCATAGTGACCAGTAATTCCCAGTCTCTCTGCTGTTAGGGTCAATTTTCATATTACCCTTTTATTATATAGGATAGAGGCGTGGTGCCTGGGTGGGGGCCAGCTGGTTTGACCTGAAGGGTGTCCCAGATCAGGGTGGGGGTCCCACTGGGGTGCTTGGCCAGCCTGCGTGAGGTACTGAGGGCCATTTTCAGGCTAGTCAAGCCCCCCATTGGGGACCCTCACCCCATGGGAGTGTGGCCAGCCTGAATGAGGGGTTGAGAGCTGTTTTCAGGCTGGCCACAGCCCCTGCAGGGTAAGGAGGTCCCACTAGGGTGCCTGGCTAGCCTGGGTGAGAGGCTGATGGCCGTTTTCAGGCTGTCCACATTCCCTTCAGGGTAGGGGTCCCTACTGGGGTGTCTGGCCAACCTGGGTGAGAGGCTGATGGCAGTTTTCAGGCTGGCCATGGCCGGGCTGGAAGCATGTATCTGGGATTTATTTAACTTCTATAATTGAAACTTTGTTGCCTTGGTCCCGCTTGAAGCCTGTGTTGCCCCTGGCAATCCATGTTCCCAGCCCCTCCTTGAGCGGAGGCCTCGTGGCTGGAAGCAGGTATTTGGGATTTATTCATCGTCTATAATTGAAACTTTGTAGCCTTGAATGGAGCTCAGGGCTGACAGGGCAGGCGGGAAACTTGCCTTCCTCCAACGGGACTCTGGCAGGGCAGAAGACTCAAGGGTACTGCTCATCCCAACTCCGTGGCTGCCACCATCTTTGTGATGGAGTGATAGTTAATTTGCATATTACTCTTTTATTAGATAGGATTTATTTAGGCTGAGTTAAAATATGTTTAAGTTTCAGTTATACCACTCTAATTTTGAGCTGATAACAAACATTACACTCATGACCAACTTTTTGTTCAATGATGAACCACACTGTTGATGATAGTCTTATAAGATTACAATTGAGCTAAAAAAATTCCTATTGCCTAATGACCTTGTAACTGTCATAACAGCATAGCATGACACATTACTCACATGTATGTGGTGATGCTGATGTAAACAAATGCACTTCTTTGCCAGTCATATAAAAGTATAGGTTATACAATTACAGTAGTTTTCTCTACCATTTAGGTTTTATGTGACTACACCGAATGATGTTTGCATAAGTATGAAATTGCCTAACAATGACACATTTCCCAGAACTTATTCCCATTGTAAAGTGGCACATAACTGTATTTATAAAATGAAGGTCACTCTAAAACTACTTATTCTGTAGACCATCATCAATTTAAAATATATTTTAAACATGTAACTTCATTGGCATAAGTGCATGAAATAATCTATATATAATAGGGGCCCAGTGCACAGATTCATGCGCCTTGAAAGGAGCTGTGGGCCATGAGGCTGTGGTGGACACAGGGGAAGGTCTTTGCCCCTCCTACCACATCCCCCCATCCCCTGTCTGCCTGCAGTCCTGCTCTTACTGCGGCTGCTCCCACATGCTGACAGAGCCGGCCCTGCTCGCACTTGCTGACAGCATGGAGAGATTGGGGCCGGCAAAGTCAGTGGGTGCAAGTGGAAGCTACTGCCCTGATCGCCCTCCAGGAGCAGGGGGAGGTGGAGAGGCCCTCAGGGGCTATCAGGGCTGGCAGCCACCATGCACACCCACTGACAGCACTGAGCAATTGAGGCCGGCAGCAGGTGTGAGCACTGGGAGGGACCGTGGTGCATGGGAGCAAAGACTTTTCAGCAACCACCAGAAGCTCACCCCAATGACAGCAACTGGTGCCCCACCTTGGTCTGGATCCTGCGCTCACCTGCTCCACCATCCCACTACAGCTGATGCCTACTATGTTCCGTGTGCACTCCCTTGTCGACAGCACATGTCATAGCAACTGGTTTTTCTGTTGTTTGGTTGTTCCCCTGTTCAGTCTATTTGCATATTAGCCTTTTATTATCTACACTAATAAGAGAAACATCCAAATTGGTGTCACTCTGCTACACCCACCAGCCAATCAGAGCGACCATGCAAATTAACCCAACAAAGATGGAGGTTAATATGCATATGCAGGCACAGAGCAAATACTGTGGGCTCTGGCTGGAGTGAAGACTGAAGACTGAAGTCTGAAGACTGAAGACTGAAGTCTGGAGTGGCTTGGCTTCTCTGCTGTGGCAGGACCAAAGGCCTGGGTCCCGGGTGCCGCAGGAAAACCGGTGCCGGCAGCCAGGGGAAGGAAGGCCTATTGCGCAAATCTTCGTGCAATGGGCTTCTAGTATAGGATAATAGCCTAAGTGACTGTGACAGTGGAATGACCTCTCGCTATGATGTGTACTGACCACCAAGGGGCAGGCACTCAATGTAGGAGCTTCCTCGTGGTGGTCAGTGCGCTCCCACAGTGGGAGCACTACTCAGCCAGAAGTTGGGCTCAGGGCTGGTGAGTACAGCGTCAGTGGCAGGAGCCTCTCTCACCTCTGCAGCAGCTCTAAGGAGCAGTGAGCCAAGCAGTAAGGAGCAGAAAGCAGGAGGGAAGTAAGGAGTGAGGTGTCCCAGACTGTGAGAGAGATGTCCAACTGCCGGCTTAGGCCCAATCCCCTGGGACTGCAAGAGGGCACAGACTGGGCTGAAGGACCTACCCCCCACCCAGTGCACAAATTTCATGCACTGGGCCTCTAGTTAAGAAGTAAAAGAACACCAGAGAAAGTTAATTTTACATCTATTTTTATTCAAAAACACATAAATTCATATCTTTATCAATGTTTCTCTCAAAGTTAGGTAAGAATTGTATGTTTTATTTCATTTAGTAAACCATGTCAGGCATGGGTCAAGGTTGAATCCTCTTTCCAGATAAGGCATGGTTTTGCCCACCTAGAATCTCCTTCAGAGTTTAGAAGGCTTTGTGAGGTGTCCAGATGGGACCTTTGTGACTGTAGCAACACCTTTCACTAAGTTGATAGTATAGAAAGTGTTTAAATCAGTGATGGTGAACCTTTTGCGCTTGGCATGTCAGCTTTTTGAAAAACCCTAACTTAACTCTGGTGCCGAGTCACATATAGAAATTTTTTGATATTTGCAACCATAGTAAAACAAAGATTTATATTTTTGATATTTATTTTATATATTTAAATGCAATTTAACAAAGAAAAATCAACCAAAAAAATGAGTTTGCGTGTCACCTCTGACATGCGTGTCATAGGTTCGCCATCACTGGTTTAAATTAAACCTGCCTGGATCAGGTCCAAGACAGCATACACCAAATGACTTGAGGAACCTCTCAACGTTTAAGAGCAATATTAAAATATTTTAATGTTCACTATTCAGTGGTATCTTCCCATGTTTTCTTTTCTTGTATGATGCTCCTATATAATAAAGAGGCAATATGCAAATTGACCATCACTCCAACACACAAAATGGCCACCCCCATGTGGTCAAAGATGGCAACCACAAGATGGCTGGCAGGGGAGGGCAGTTGGGAGGGACCAGGCCTGAAAAGGAGGGCAGTTAGTGGTGACCCAGCCAGTAGGGGAGGGCAGTTGGGGGCAATTGG
>NW_006300367.1:473398-479128 GCF_000327345.1 Myotis davidii
ATGGTGAACTTTGGATCAGAATCTGGCTTCTGCAGATTTTAATTTATTAATTGATTTTTTTCTTGTGATAGAGTTTTGTGATAGGAAAAAAAAATTCAGTCTTTTAAAATATTAGCAAAAAGTCTTCATTCACATGCATTTGTATTTTACCATTTTCATAAGAGATTCATTAAAAGAAGCGGGGGTGGGAGGAGAGGTGGTGTTTACAAAAAGATAACTAAAATCCTTAAAAGTGGTTGATAAAATGTGATCTTTAAAGTCTGTTGGCCATTCCACTGTGGGTACTTTTTCCATGTCATCATGTCCATAGTTTCAGATCATGTCCTAGTTTGGTTCTCTCCCTTTTGCCTTCCCCATTCCATCCTTTTTTTTCTTTCCACTTATGCTTTCACATAGTACTACTTATCCATCTTTTGTGTGCTCTTGGCTGTTGTTTTAGGATCTGAACTTCTACTGAAAGGTGATTATCAAGTATTTTCTTAACAATTTTTCTTCCAAAATAAATTTGTGGTGAAGCTATTATTTTTTTTATTCTGTCTCTGATTCGGTGTAAATGATCTCTTCCTGATATTCACCTAGGTACTTTTCAAATATTTAATATTTGCAACATGTGATTTTTAGATTTTACTTTTTAAAGTTAAGTAGTTCAATATATATTGGCACAGCCTGAATATTTTATAACACCTAGATCAAATGGCTTCAGGAAAAGCAGGGATAGTGTATTGTATAATTCAGTCACAATCTTATTTTTTTAGTGCTAACATGTAAGTATTCTCATCAATGAAATTAGCTAGGAATTGGGATGCTGCTTCTTTTATATTATTATTTGAAGTAAAAAGTGTGAAAGTGCAAGCTAGATTCAGTAATCGGCTGTCGTACACTATTAAAAAGCTGCTTGGAAGAAAACACACTTTGTTTTCCACTGTTCTCTATTTGCATCACAAAATATTGGAAATGAGCTGACCAAAGTGGAATGTTCATTTTATTGCTTCTTTCTAATTTCTGATACTTGGTCTAATCTTTTTTGGAGCAAGGGCCAACATTTTTTGGAATTTGAAACACAAAATAGAATTTGAACAGAGACTGATCAGGTCTGTTAGTGACCAGGAGACTGAAGACAAATTTCAATGATGAGACTCCGACTGTAATGTTGTAAATGCTGGCAAACTTGTCATGTTGTCTTTATGTTGCTGAAAGCAGAAATTTGCCATCTGAGAAGAGAAAGTGCAAGGTCTGCAGAGTGAAAAAGAAGAGAAAGATAGTCTCATTAATTCATTTGATGGGTGATTGGTGAAGTTATTGATTATATGCCTGCAATCTAAGATGGAAGTCCCTCTAAGAGATTGCCTTCTCTTGATCTTGAACACAACTTCCTTCCAAACACAGGGGTGTGTCTGTAAGAAGACTGGCCATGCTTTAGAGGTTAAGGAAACAGTTAGCTTGCATCATAATTATTTTCTTCACCCAGGGAACTAAACCTCCAACTTTTGGTGTATGGGACTATTCTCCAATTAATCCAGCCACACTGACCAGGGTGTGGCAGAGGTATTTGAAAAACAGGAAAATTCTTTAATTCATAAGCCCCGGTTTCTTCATGTTTAAAACAGAAATTATAACACACAATTTGTAGGTTTAAATGAAGATTAATGAACATTAAGTGAAATGTAGGCAAACACCTTGCAAAATAACGAGCGTGTAATGTTCCGTCCATAAATGTTAGTTACAACTTTCTTTCCTTCTTCCAATGTTAACGCTCAGCATTTTCCTGGGAGTGAAAGGTGAGAGAAGGCATGGGGACTTCAGGAAGGCCTCTTCCTCCTCTGGCCTTCACTCATCCAGCAAAGAGACTGGTTCTTCCCACCCTCCTCTCAGCCTGTCGCAATCGACTTGTCATTGGCAGCCACGGCCACCCTCCGCAGTTAATTTTTTAAAACCATAAGCCATTCAAAAATAATTTCCATAGTCATCCTTGTCAGTTGTCCTCTGTGCGGAATTTTACTACAAAGAATAAAAGCATACGCAACAAAACAAGTTAACTAAGGCCTTACAAGTAATTGATACATTTCATGCTCTAAGCATTGGGAGATGGCGAGGCTTTTAAAATTGAAGAAATAAGAAGGTAATTTGTCTTAGAACAAATAAGACTTGATCTGTTTACTTAGTTATGTCTCAGTAACAAAGGAATACAAAAATGTTAAAGGTTTACAACAAGAAGGGTTGACTCTTTTTTAAAAATAGAAATCATAGCCTTTCTTACTAAGAACCGTCTTAGACATATATAAAGCCTCTCTGTTGCACATGATATATAAATATGAGGCATAAATATAACATGTAACATTTATGCATGGACTACATGTACACATATAAAACATATTATATAACTTTTTGGAACATAAAATAAAAAAGTATCTCTCTTTTTTATACATGGTTTTTCGTACATAAATGAATTCTGAATCAAGTTACCGGTTACTAATGCAGGTTTGGGTTTTTTTCAATAGATGGAGTTACACATATATTGATATATATGCAATTTGATATGTATGCTATTTTGTTGTATTGACAGCAAGCTTCAAGACCTTATATGTCAAATTTCCTGAAGATGTTAATATCATGTATATTTTTAAGCTTAAAAATGTCAAATTTCTTGCCAAAAAAAGAGCATTTGCAGGAAGTTTGAATTCATTACTTTATTTTGAAGAAAAGTGTTGCTGAAAGTTATTGTATACTTCAGGAAGTTTATGGTGAATATGCTTCATCTCAAGATGCTTGTGAATGCTGGTTTAAATGCTTTAAAAGTGATGATTTCAATGTGAAAGATAAAGAATGTCCAGGTCAACCGAAAACTTTTGAAGACAACAATTACAAACATTATTGGATGAAGATGCATGTCAACCTCAAAACCAACTTGCAGAAATATTAAACTTTACTCAGCAAACAATTTCCGATTTTTTTACAAGCAATGGGAAAGATTTTAAAGGAAGGAAAGTAGGTGCCACATCAACTGAATGAAAGACAAATGAAAACCGAAAAGTCATCAGTAAAATGTTGCTTCAATGGCATGAAAGAAAGTCTTTTTGCATCAAATTGTGACTGGCAATGAAAAGTGGATTTATTTTGAGAATCCCAAATGCACAAAATCATGGGTTGACCCAGGTCAACCATCAACATGGACTGCAAGGCCAAATAGCTTCAGAAAGAAGACAATGCTCTGTGTTTGGTGGAATCAGGAAGGTGTGGTGTATTATGAGTTTCTAAAACCAGGTGAAACCATTAGTACTGATCGCTACCGACAACAAATAATCAATTTGAACCATGCTTTGATTGTGAAACGACCAGAATGTTCCAGAAGACACAGCAAAGTAATTTTGATTCATGATGACACACCATCATACACTTCAAAACTAGTTAAAGACACGTTAAAAGATCTTGCCCGGGAAATATTAACCCACCTGCCATATTCACCAGACCTTGCTCCTTCAGATGACCACTTGTTCTGATCGGTGACACACACACTTTTTGAGCAGCACTTCAAAACGTACGAAAAAGTGGAAAATTGGAACTCCGAATGGTTTGCCTCAAAACAAGAAAAGTTCTTTTGGAATGATATCCACAAATTACCTGAAAGATGAGGAAATGTGTAACTAGCGATGAACATTACTTTGAATAAAGCACTTTTGATGTTTCTCTTGAAATTATCTTGTTTTCTTTGATTACAAAATTCTCATTATTAACCGATACACTCATATAAAGGTGGGGACAGATATTCTCAAACTCTGTAACACTGTGACTATGTAGTCTTACTTTTTTAATGAAGTGATTTTATGAAGTAAATTAAAAATTAAAAAACTATTTTTCTATATTTAAAAATAACATCGAGTGCACTGCTCTAGAAAACAGTTAAAGATAACATTGAATAACATATTCTTATAATTAAATAGGGCACTACAGTATGAAGCATTTAAATGCTTTTTATTTTAGCACCTTTAATATGAAGAATTTATAATGTGTGATTTACCATGCAGGGCAGGATAAGAACTATTTTAAGTATACAAGAAGAAACTATGCAGAAAATTAAAATTTTATTAATTACGCATGTGTTGAGTTATGCAAGTTATGTTTTGTCTTTAGACTTTCTTTATAAAAAATATTTATTGTTGAGACTCTTACATATGTCCTCCATTATTCCCCCATTGACCCCGTCCACCCCATTCCAGGCCTTCACCACCCTATTGTCTGTGTCCATAGGTAATGCGTACATGCATATAAGTTATTTGGTTAATCTCTTCCTGCCCCCACTCCCCTGCTTCCCTCTGAGATTCATCAGTCTGTTCCATGTTTCTATGTCTCTGGTTCTATTTTATTCATCCGTTTATTTTGTTCATTAGATTCTTTGTTTATTTTGATTTTTTATTTGATTGCTGAAAGATATATATTTATTGTGATTTTATGTTCATATTTTTTAAAAAATAATTTTTTATTGATTTCAGAGAGGAAGGGGGGAAGAAAGAAAGAAAGGAGAGAGAGAGAGAGAGAGAGAGAGAGAGAGAGAGAGAGAGATGCTATTTGTTCCCAACGTGCTTAGTCATTGGTACGGCATTTAACACAGTGGCTCTCCGCCTTGGCGCGAATCATATCAGCTGCCTCCTGCATGCTCCACACTGGAGATCAAGCCCACAACCTGGGATCCTTCAGTCCTCAGGCCAATGCTCTAAGCCCTGAGCCAAACCAGCTATAGCTATCTTTTTTTTGAGCCCCAATCAAGAGGAACCCCCAAAAAGGCACAGACCACGACATCAAAGGTTAAAACATCAAAGGTTAAAAACAAAGAGAGAATCTTAAAAGCAGCAAGAGAAAAGCTGGAAGAAAGAGGAGAAGGAGGATTAAGAGGAGGAGTTGGAAGGGGTTAATTATTCCTCATATCATACTTCAGCTCAAAGCAGTTCTCAGTTTTATTTTTTACCAGTTGGAGTTAAGAAATAATTGTATGTTTCAACACTGTTATTAAACTAGATAATTCATACCTGCATCTCTCTTTTTTATCTTATTTTTTTATTTATAATTCACAAATCATAAAATGCATACTTTATAGTGTTCAGATTAATGAGTATCTATAGTAGCATTTATCTATATTACTGCCACTTAAAACAATATCCCAAAAATACTTTTCTTTCTCCCCAACATGCCTTTGGTCTCCTTCCAGTCAGTTCCTGCCCAGGCAACTCCTTCTTCTATGTGTTAGTTTTGTCAAGTCTAGAAGTTCATTTAGATGGGATTATGAAATATGAGCTCTTATAAGACTAATACTTTTTAGTCAGCATAATGTTTGCATATTGTATATTCATACTTTTGTATCACTAGTTAACAACTCTGTATTTCTAAGTAGTTTTCCATCAAACTAATATTTAGTAATAGCACCATGTTTTCACTCACTCCCTTGTCAATGAGCATTTGAGTCATTCCCAGGTTGGTCTATAACATGCTGCTATTAATCTTGTAGACATATTTATGCACATATGTTTTTATATCTTTTAGGAAAATACAATACCTAGGAGTAAAAATGCTGGACCATGTGATAGGTATATGTTTGACTCTATGAAAATCTGCCCAAATGTTCCCCAAAGTATTTGCACCGTTTCACATTTTTACCAGCACTGTCATAGAGGATGGCTGCTCCACATTCTTGTCAACATTTTGCTCATTAAGTATTTAATATTGGGACAGGAGGCATTC
>NW_006300367.1:479214-489950 GCF_000327345.1 Myotis davidii
CATGGTGTCTCTGGGTTTATCATTTGCATTTGTCTGATAATTAAAATTTGGCGCCTTTTCAGATGCTTATTGTCTAGTCATATATGTTCTTTTGTGAGTTTTCTGAGTAGTTTTGGCCATTTTTATTGGGTTGTTCATCAATTTATTGTGAATATGTAGGAGTTCTTTGTATTGTCTAAACATTACTGCTTCATCAAATATATGTACTGTGAACTATATTCTGAGTCTGTGAAATGCCTATTAATTATCTTAATGGCTGTTTTTATGGTCTTTTAATTGTTTTGTGCTTTTTATATTTGTTGTTTCTTGGTAACTCTGAATATAAACACTTTATTATATAGACAGCTAATATTGTCTACCAGTATTTAAATTGTCCTTTCATTATCTCAACAGTGTCTTTCAAAGAGCAGGAATTTTTATTTTATTTTATTAAATATATTTTTTATTGATTTCAGAGAGGAAGGGAGGGGAAAAGAGAGAGAGAGAAACATCAATGATGAGAGAGAATCAATGATAGGCTTCCTCTTGCACACCTTCTACTGGGGATTGAGCCTGCAACCTGGGCATATAGCATTGACTGGAATCAAACCCTCTTCAGTCAGCAGGCCAATGCTCTATCCACTGAGCCTAACCAGCTAGGGCAAAGAGCAGAAATTTTTAAATTTGAGGAATTCCTTGTAACCAATCATTTTTTTATCAACTGGACTTTTGGTATCATATATTTTAAAAATTACCTAATTCAAAGGCACAAATATTTATCTTCATGTTTTCTCCTAATGTTTTTGTAGTTTTTATTGTTACATTTAGATTTGGTACTCATTTTGGTTGTTGTATATGCACAAGGAATGGATTAGAGTTTTGTGTGTGGTTGGTTATGTTTTCTTTTGCATGTGAATATCTAATTGCTCCACTGTCATTTGTGGAAAAGACCATTCTATTTCCACTGCACAGCCTTTGTATTTTTTATGAATATCAGTAATGTGAGTCCATTTCTGCTATCTCTATTATTTTTCATTGGTCTGTTTGTCAGCACAAATACCAATTCACACTAGCTTGGTTACTGAGTCTTGAAAGCAGATAATATTAGTTTTCAAATTTGTTTTGGTTATTCTAGTTTCTTTGCTATTCTACACAAGTTTTAAAATTAGCTTTCTAATATCTGTAATAAAAGCTTCTATGATTTTTATTCCATCACTGTTGAATTTGTATATATATTAAGTTAAGAAAAATTGACATCTTAATACTCTGTATTTTTAATTATAAAAATGATATATTTCAGCCTTTTTTTATGTCTCCTTAATTGCTTCTATATGTACTTTGTAGTTTCTAATATAAAGTTACTTCATATATTTTGTTAGACCTAGTCTTAATTATGTGATGTGTTTTGAGTGGTAGATGATATTTTAAAATTTTTCAATTTCTTATTATGTGCTGCTCACACATATAAATTTTTATTTTTATGCTTTTACTTATGAAATTGAAACTATCAGAATTCTCAAATATTTTTCTCCATATTTTGAAATTTTTTATGTGGTTTATTAAGACAGTGAAATATATTGATTGACTTTCTTTAAAAAATTATGTGATACTAAATATAAAGTAATATATTTTTTAAAAAGAAAATTGATTTCTATAAATTAGTATTGTGTTTAGTAGCTGTTAAGCAGTTTGACTTTCCAATGTTAAGATGATTTTGTGCTCCTGGGAAAAACTTACTTGGTAATCATGTATTATCATTTTTATTTATTGCTTGAAACCATTTCCTTACTATTATAAACATTTGCTTACAATTTTGGCATCTATATTTTGAGAGATATTGGTCTATAGTTACCTTTTCTAGTAATATATATTCTGGTTTTCATATCAGAGTAATTCTGTGGTTCATTGGCATTAGGAGTTGGCAGATATTCCCTTACTCCTTAATTTTCTTAAGAGTTTCATAGATTTTACCAATAAAGTCATTGGGGTCTGGAGTGTTATTTATACAAGTTCAATTTCTTTAATAAGTTTATGATTATTCATATTATCTCTTTCTTCTTGAGTGTGTTTTTATGATTTGTATATTCCAAGAAATCTGTACATTTCATCTAAACTGTAGAATATATTGACATAGAGGTGATCATCATATTTTCTTCATATTTAAAAAAAAATATCTTAGAATACATGGTAATTCTCTTCCAATTATTATGGGTAATTTGTACCTTCTCTCTTTCCTAATCAATCTGTTTAAAATTTTTATTAATTTCATTGATCTTAAAAAAACATCTTTTGATTTGTTTGAATTGTTTATTGTTGTTCTGCTTTATATTTTATTTCTACTGATTCTGATACTTATTATTGTCTTTTTTCTACTTACTTGGGGAATAATTAAGACATTTTAAAATGGTTTCTTCAATATATCTCCTGGGACAAGGGAAACAGAAGAAAAAGTAAATACAATGGATTACATCGAACTAAAAATGTTTTTGCACAACAAAGGAAACTATCAGCAAAATTATAAGAAAACCCATATGGGAGAACATATTCTCCAATAATAAATGTGAAAAGTGGTTAATATATAAAATTTATCAAAAAGTTATAAAGCTTAATACCAAAAAAAAAAAAAAACACAAAAAAAACCAAATAATCCAATTAAGAAATGATCAAAGGACCTGAATAGGCACTTCTCAAAGAGGACATACAGATGGCAAAAAGACCCATGAAAAGTTGCTCGGTGTCACTCATACTTCACACCTGTCAGAATGGTTATCATCAATAAATCAACAAACAACAAGTGTTGTTGAGGAAGTGGAGACAAGGAAATTCTCATACACCGTTGGTGGGAATGCAGATCAGTGTAGCCACTTTGGAAAACAGTGTGGAGTCACCAAAAAAAATTACCAATGCTATGGTCTTATGACCCAGTGTTTCCACTTCCAGAAATTTACCTGAAGAAACTCAAAACAATAATTGAAAGAATATATGCTCCTCTATGTTCATTGTAGTGTTATTTACAACTAGAGGTACACTAAATTTGTGCATGGCGGGGTATTCCTCAGTCCAGCCTGCACTCTTTTCAATCTGGGACCCCTTGGGGGACATCCGACTGTTGCTTTAGGCCCACACTTTTAACAGATGTGAGATCCATTGTTGTTTCTTTCTTTTCATGCTTAAGCCCATTAGAATTAGTAGGTATTCAAAGTGTGTATACTTTGGGGGGGGGCACCCTGTATATCTCTAGTCAGTAGTGAAAGGAACCAATGACGGTTTGGAACCCCCAGAAAGGGACCCTCACTCCCCGCATGTCTCCCCACTCCACTTTCCACCTTCGCGGACAGTGGGAGAATCAATGTTTTCTCTCATTAACTCAGAAAAGCATGTCCTGTCACCCGCTGCCTGGCAGGAGTGCGCTAGGCCCCAAGCAAGGGAGGCTCAGTCAGGGCTGCCTTCGCTCATGGGCACCTGCACCCTGAGTGCACATTCTTCCCCTGCAGTCATTCTGACTATCCCACAGTTTCACTGAGAGGACGGAACTCCTTGCTGCCTCTGGGTTCCCCACCTCGAATGCTGACCAAAGGCACCTCAGCAAGGGCTGCCCCTTGCCCACCAGGTATGTCTGTCCGCACCTGGTCCCACCTAAGTACCTGCATTAGCCCCAGGGAGGCAATCTCGCCACTGCACTGGCCTCCGCCCTCTCACTGTCATCTCACAGCCACCCACCCCGAGTACCCAGACACGCTCTAAAGGACGTGAGCGTGCCAGAGGGACATGTGCACATCATGTGGGGAACGTAGGCACATGGGGGTTGACAGAAGTGTGGCAGAGGGGCGGGGGGAACAGTCCAAGACTGCTGCGTATGCGCATGGGTGACAGCATGCTGGGGGATGTTTGTACGTGAGGACGGGGAGAGGATGCACTGGAGGCTTGTGCCTGTGCAGATCTGCAAACCCTTGTGGCACGGCCAGGAGGACATCAATCTGGTCCGCCACCATTGCTGTCCCTGTGATCACGCACATTCTGGGCCAAGAGGAGGGGCTGGCACAGCTGCTCCTCAGTGCTGATGGCCCACAGGCTCCACTTGGCACTGCTCACAGCCACCACCACCATGTGGGGAGTACTGGCCGCCCATTACCAGGCCCTGCTCCCCTGCCCTCGTCTCCGATGCTGCAAGTCCCCACTCACCTGTGCCTGCTGTGCACACAGCCTGCTGATTGGTCGTTACTGTAACCGCACCCTGACCAGTTTGCATATTACCTTATTATTAGTATAGATAGCCAAGATTTGGAGGCAGCCCAAGTGTCCATCAGTAGATCAGTGGATAAAAATGCTGTGGTTCATTTTCACAATGGAATACTATGCAGTGTAAAAATGAAGGAAATCCTACCCTTTGCTACAATGTGGATGGACTTGGAGAGCATTATGCTAAGTGAAATAAGCTTGTTGAGAAAGACAAGTCCCATATAATTTCATTCATGTGTGGAAACTAATGGGCAAAATGAACTAACACAAATAATAGAGACAGACTCAAAAGAGCAGGCTGACAGCTGTTGGGGGTGGGGTTTTGGGGGAGGAGTGGAGCGGTTGAGCAAATAAAAATAAAAGAGGGAAACACTCATAGACACAGATGACAGTATGGTGATTGCCAGAGGGAGATGGGTGGTGAGCAGTGGAAGAGGGTAAAGGGGAAATAAATGTGATGAACACAGACATGACTTGTGGTGGTGAACACACACTACATTGTAGAGATGATATGTTGTAGAATTATGCACCAGAAGCCTCTATAATTTTGTTACCCAGTATCACGCCAATAAATTCAATAAAAAGGAAAAATACACTAAGTCAAAAAACTAAAAAATAAAATACAAATACCCAGTGGTTATTAGGTAACTGAGGAAATACAGTCAGAATGAGCTCAGACATGGTTTCCCAGGACCCTTCATTAGAATTAGGCCAATGCTTCACTCAGTGTTTTCAAAGTTCCTCCTTTTGTTTTGACCTCCTCATATGGTCCACTAACAAAAAGAACCTGGTTTGTCGGCCTATGTGATCCTTTGCTTTTTAAAATAATATTTAGTAATTAAATATTAGTCCGGTCAAGAAATCTGCCAAGAATAATTCCACAGCCATGGGGTGGACATTACAGTCTGAAAATCCTAGGGCAGGAGCAGCAATGTTAATGGATTATTTCCTGCTGGGAGCTGGGATCCCCGTCACACCTGTTTTGTCTCCCACGTGTTCCTTCCATGAATTTCTGCTCCAGCTGCACTTCTTGGACCCTCTTATTTTCCTGCCATTTCTTCTCTTCTTTGCCAGATTTTACCTAAAATTTCTCTAGATTTCTGTAGATAAGTACATTCAATATTTGGATAGTTGTACATTTTTTAGAAAGATCTTTAACTCATATTCTTTGCTAGATATAAGGTATATTGGGAGGGAATTATGGAATATTAGGAACCAGCAAGAGCCTGAGAATAATAATATCCATCATTTCAATCTCTCAATATAAAATTAATCCGTAAGTTTAGCTCAGAGTTGTGATTTTTAGTGTAACTTCTACTGTTTAAAATATATTTTCCTTTTGTCTTGATTCTTAAATTTCTAGCTCTGGGGTATATGAAAGTCATGCATCCATCGTCACGGGAATAATCTCTAGAATCAGAATCTTGCTTTATGCTTTTACACTGGTTATTTTAAAAAAATAAAATTGTTCCTTATGGTAGATATTGATGACATGCTTGAAACTATTTTTTTCCTAATATAGAGATTTAGTGCTATAAGTTTCTCCCTGAACACTGTGGTAACAGCCCCCCATGCCTTCTGATACATTGTGTTTTGTTGTACTTCAGTTTAAAGAATTTCTATTTTCCACGTTAATATTTATTTAGAAGTCTATTATTCTATTTCCAATTACACAAACATATTCCAGAGACTTTTCCGGTTTTGATTATAATTCAATCCTACTGTGTGAAGGCAGCAACTTTTTACAACTTGAACCCTTTTAAGTTTATTGAGAACTGTTTTATGGACCAGAATATGGTCTAACTTAAAATATTTCTATGTATATTTGAAAATATTGTGTAATCCACAGTTGTTGCATGGAGTGTTCTATACACATCAATTATATCAAGCTGACTGAAAGATTTCATATCAATGTTCTTATTAATTTTCTGTCTACTTCTTTTATCAATTGCTGAGACAAATGCACTAAAATCTCCTATAATAATCGTTAGCTTTCCGGTTTATCCATGTTCTTCTGTCAGTTTTTGATTCAGGTATTTTGCTACTAGGTGCATAAACATTATAAACGACTATGCTCTATTGATGTATTCAGTCCTTAATTTTAATGAAATGACTTTTATTCCTTTGTGCTTAAATCTCCTATTTATATTAATATTGCTTCAGTCTCTTTTGTCTAGTGTTATCATGACTTCTATTTTTTACCAATATTTCCTTTTATAAATATTTATGTATTTATAATTAAATAGTGTTTCTTGTAAGCAGCTGTATTAGATTTTTAGTGCTCCTTGAATTATTACCAAAAGCTGTATGGCTTAGGACAGCAGACATTTACTCTCACACAATTCTGAGGTTAAAACACTCAGAGCGAAGTATCAGCAGGACCATCTCACATGAAGTTTCTAGAGAATGATCTCCAGGGCCTCTGTCTAGCTTACAGTTTTACTGGAAATCCTTGTCATTCCTTGGCCTGTCGCTGCTTCTCTCCGCTTTCCCCTCCATCTTCCCCCTGAGTGTCTGTGTCTCTGTGTCTTCACATGCTATTATTTTATACAAACAACGGTGACTGGATTTAGCGCCTCGCCTAACCCACTACAATCCTATTTTAAAATAATTACATCTGCAAATTACATTTCAAATTATGGTCAGACTATAGTCTTTAACAAGTCTTTTAGGGGGGCACAATTCAACAAACAACAGTCTACCTTTTGGCCTCCCAAAATTTATGTCTTTCACATGTAAAAAATCAAGTTATTTCATGCCATCTTCCCCCAAAGTCTTAACCCATTACAGCATCAATTCTAAGACCAAAACCCATCTAAATATCATCAATTAAAAACTACCAAATCAGATTTTTATTGGTTTGAAACTTATACAATTTGACGTCCCTCTTTAAGAAAAATAATATGAAAATATGAATATAAAATTAAGTACAGACCTTAGAAATACAAAATTAGGTAGAATGCTGTGCAAGCAAGGGGTCTCTGAGGTTTCATTAAATGCATGGTAAATCCACCCTTGGTAGAAATTTTAACGTCAGAAGCATCATCTATCATTTTCATTTTTAATGCTGATAGCCTGAAAAACACACACACACACACAAAAAAAAACTAGTTTGTGCTGAAAGGTAGGCAACATGTATATTTACAGTACAGGTGGCTGTTTGCACAATATTATGAAAGCAGAATTTTTGTTAATAATTTCACATGTATAAAAGAGCCAAAGAAATTCTATAGCCAATGTCTTTTATAATGTCACTAAAGGCCTGGTGCACAAAATTCGTGCACTGGGTTGGGGGTGGGGGGTGTCTCTCAGCTTATCCTGCACCCTCTTGCAGTCCAGGACCCCTCAGGGGATGCCCTCCTGCTGGCTTAGCCACCAGTTGGAAATCCCTCTCCCAGTCTGGGACCCCTCGCTCCTTACTGCCCACCTTCTCACTGCTCCTTACCACTGGGCTTGCTGCTCCCCAGCGCTGCTGTGAAGGCAGGAGAGGCTCCTGCCACTGCCACTGCACTCACTAGCCATGAGCCCTATCTTTCTGTGTAGTTGTCTGTGGGCCAACTACTCTCTTCCTTCTCACTTAGGGCAAGCAGCATGTGAGGGCAGAGCATGCTGTCATGGAATGCAGAGGGAGCTGAGGGGAGTGGCCGGGCCCACAGGGTGAGAGGTGGACACAGAGGACGCTGCCTCACCCAACTGTGGGGCTGGCTGGCCAGCCTTCATCTGCCCGACCCCACCCAGGGAGGGACCAAGCAGAGTGTCCACCTCTCCATTCTCCATCCTTTCCTCTGTGACACCTGTCACTCTTGCCAGGCCTCCCCCAAAGTGAGTTCAGCTCAATCCCTGAATGTAAAAGGGCACGAGGCGGGGGCTCCACTCCAGTGCCCCTGATTCTCGGCCACAGGACCTGGTCAACAGGACCTGATCCCAGGAACGGTGTCCACAGCTGCAGAACATAGATCCATTTCAATAGTTGGGAATGCAGACTTTCGTATGAGCCCATGTTCCAGAAGGTGGCAGTTTATTCACACTGTGGCAAAGTCACCTTCAAGAGTAACATAAGTGGGTAAGTCAGGGCCAAGTCAGACCATTTCCTCATCCAATCTCTCTGAGGTTCGTGGACAGAACCAAGTCTCTGCTCTTCGCAGGGCACTTCTGGTTTTTTTGTGTGTTTTTTTAAGCCTAAAGGACAGTAGTCTGTCTCCATTCTTGTTCTTTGGGATTTTTTTCACCGTCGGATAAAATAATATGTACATTGGGGCAATCCTCTCGAGATACAATATTCCAGTTGCCCTCATGTGAGGAGGACAGTGCCCCTCAGAGGGAGGGAGCCGACAGATGGGGAGCAGGGAATTCTGAAATCCAAAGCTAAGCCTTTCCTTCTTGCATCTGACACCCCTCCTCAGGCAGCCTGTAGGTCCTTTACCACTTGATGTCCCGCCCTGTGTGCTCTGCCCCAGCCCTGGAGCTCAGGAGGCTTCTGGGCAGGCCCCTCCCCCAGCTGGGAAGGTCCGCACTGCACTTCCACCGCCCTGGGAAACTTTGCTTTTCCAGCTCTGTCCCTGTGGGAGAGCCAAAGGGGCGCTGGATCCCTTCCTTCAAAAGTGCCCTGAGAAGTGCGAAGACAGCTATGCCAGGAAGGGTTTGCTCAAGTTCAGCAAGAGTTTGTGATTTGCCAGAGGTGCGTTGAACAATTTTCTCTTACCTCATTCGTGAGAGTGTAACCTGATTTAAAACCAATGGACTAAACAAACAGAAGCACTTCCTGCAGGGAGCTCTGGGCCCCAGGTTTGAAGGCTGGCCACGCCCACATCGCTGGAGACCCTGAGTTCCCTGGGTCCCTTTGGGCCCAGACCTCCCTTTGGCTGCTGCACTCCTGCAGGAGGGAATTCTGAGCCCCCACTGTGAGCAGCCACGAGAAGGAGCTCTGGGCCCTGGGTTTAAAGGCCAGCCATGCCCCCATTGCAGTTCCTCTGGTCCTGGCCAGGGCCCAGAGCTCCCTTCTGCCGCTGCGACCTGGTGGGAGGGAATTCTGAGCCCCAGCTGGGGATGGTGACAGAGAGCTCTGGGCTCCAGCGGAGTTTGAAGGCTGGCCATGCCTCCATCGCAGCTCCGCTGTGTCCCGGCCAGGGCCCAGGGCCCAGTCGTTTGGTCCTCCCTCACTGCCCCCCCGCCCCCAAGGCCTGGTCGCCCCACACAGTCTCCTGATCAGTTGTCCATTCTGGTCGTGACAGCCCTGGCTCTTTATATATATAGATGACTTCTTTTATAAAAATGAATAAGCTATTTTCAAAAGTTAGATTCTTTTGACATGCTTTCTTTATTTCGGTAACTATAACTACTTTCAAGCTCTCTCAATTAGTCACTATGAAACAGAACTTTGTAGGAACTTTTCAGATCTAAGTCAGATACACCATAATTCTTAAGTTAGCCTTGATCATAAAAAGACACTTCTGTTTGGAGGAAACATTTTCATTACCTAACATTATTTTCTTAACAGTACTCTTAGAAAATAAAACTAGCCTAGATCAAGAAAGGTGTCTGATGATAAACCTATCACCTGTTATTGTAGCCAACCTATAATTCTAAACTAATCCTATATATTTAATGACATGCAAACTTTAAATGTTTCATAAATTGAATCATATTCTTAGTAGCAAAATCTGTATTGTTTTCCTAAGGCTGCCATAATAAATTATTACTAACTTGGTGGCTTAAAACAACAGAAATTTATTTTCTCAACAGTTCTGGAAATTAGAAACCCAAACTTTTAGGAAGGCTATGTCCCTAAGAAGGGAGTGGAATTGCTGGGTCATATGATAATGCTACCTGTGCCTTTTTTGAGGAGCCACTGAACGTTCTTCCACAGTGGCTTGGTCATCTTACATTCCCACCAGCAGTGGCGCCATCATTTTACATTCTCACTAGCAGTGGCTTCATCATCTTACATTCTCATCAGCAATTTACAAGGTTCCAATTTCTCTACATCTTTGGCAATACTTCTTATTTTCTGTTGTGTTTGTTTGTTTGTTTAATTATGGACAACCTAATAGATATGAATTGGTATCTCATTGTGTTTTTTATTTGCATTTTCCTAATGATTAATACTATTTTGCATTTTTATGTGTTTACTAGTGGCCTGGTGCATGAAATTCATGCACTCATGGGGGGCGGTCCTTCAGCTCTCATGCAGACTGGGAGCCCTCGGCCGATGTCTGACTGACTGCTTAGGCCCACTTCCTGGGGGGAGCTGGCCTAAGCTGTCAGTCAGACGGCTAAGCTATCAGTTGGACATCCCTAGCACTGCTGCAGGGGCAGGAAAGGCTCCCACTACTGCTGCTGTGCTCGCCAGCTGTGAGCCTGGCTTCTGGCTGAGCAGTGCTCCCCCTGTGGGAGCTCACTGACCACCAGGGGACAGCTCCTGTGTTGATCGTATGCCCCCTGGTGGTCAGTGTGCCTCATAGCGTCGGGTGGTTCCATGGTTCTGTTGATTTGTATATTTGCCTTTTATTATATAAGAC
>NW_006300367.1:489995-498006 GCF_000327345.1 Myotis davidii
CCCCGCCGCCGCCTCTACTTGGCTCCCTTCTGTGCCGCTCGGCCTCCATTTTGTCCTCAGTCTTCCCTCGCAACTGGTGTATGCAAATTAACCACCATCTTTTAGCTCTATAATTGAAACATTGTATCTTTTGGAGCTGTTGCTTCAGGAGCTCAGAGGCTGGAGCGGCAGGCGGGGGACGTTGTAGTCCTCCGTCAGTGAAGCAAGCAAGCCTCCCTGTTCGCATCAGCTGCCTGGCTGCCTGCCGCCATCTTGGCTGCCAGTTAATTTGCATATCTCGCTGATTAGCCAATGAAAAGGATATCGGTCGTACGCCAATTACCATTTTTGTCTTTTATTAGATAGGATAAGTCATTTGTATATATTTTGGAGAAATATGCATTCAAAGTAAGTTCTTTTTTTAATTGGGTTCTTCTGGGGGGTGGGTGAAAAGGAGTAAACAGGGGTAAACAGGAGACATCTGTAATACTATCAACAATAAAAGTATACAAAAATTTATATATATATATAATATTTTCTACTTTCCTGGTCAACTCCCATATATTTTCTTGCAAATATAGTTTGCTATACAAAGAAAAAATAATTTTTATGAAGTCTAATTTATCTTTTCTTTTGAGGCTTGTACTTTTGGATGTCATATATAAGAATCCATTTCCAAACCCAAGGTCATGAAAAGTTATCCTTCAGTCTTTTTCTCAGAGTTTCATAGTCTTTAAGCTCTTACATTTAGGTAGTAGATTCAGTTTGTGTTAAGATTACAGATGTTGTGAAGTAAGGGTCTAAGTTCATTTTCTTATGTGGAACTCAGTACTCTTTTTAAAAAAATATATATTTTATTGATTTTTTTACAGAGAGGAAGAGCGAGGGACAGAGAGTCAGAAACATCAATGAGAGAGAAACATCGATCAGCTGCCTCCTGCACACCTCTTACTGGGGATGTGCCCCCAACCAAGGTACATGTCCTTGACCAGAATCGAACCCAGGTCCCTTCAGTCCCCAGGCCGACGCTCTATCCACTGAGCCAAACTGGTCAGGGTGGAACTCAGTAATCTTAGCACCATTTGTTAGAAGGGGTCTCCTTGTTGAATGGACTTGACACCTTTGACAAAAAATGTATGTCATAGAGATATGAGTTTATTTATGGACTAACAGTTCCATTCTACAGGCCTCAATGTGTATCCTTATGCCAACAGCACACTGTTTTGATTACTATAGCCTCATAGTAAGTTTTGAGATTGGAAAGTGTGAACCTCAATTTTGTTCTTTTTTAAGATTGTTTTAGCTATTCAAGGACCATTTTAATTTCCTCTGCCAATAAATTGCACAATTATTTTACTTCTGAAAACTGACTTTTGTAAATTTAATAGAGTTTATATTGAATCTCTAGACAGTTTGGGTGGTATTTGTATTCTAATAATACTAGATCTTCCTATTCATGGACATGGAATGTCTTTCCATGTACTTAGGTCATTTTAAATTTCATTTATCAACATTTTATTCATTTATTTATTTTTATGTTTTCAGTATACAAATCTTTCATCTCATTGGTTAAACTCATTCCTATTTATTTATTTATTTATTTAGGAGGCTGTTATAATTAGAGTTTCTTTTAAATGCTGTATTCAAAATTGCTTATTATTATAAATAAAACTAGAGCCCTGGAGCATGAAATTTGTGTGTCCCTCAGCCCAGCCTGCACCCTCTCCAATCTGGGACCCCTCGAGGGATGTTTGACTGGGTATTGGGATTGGGCTTAAACGGGCAGTTGGACATCCCTCTCACATCTGGGACTGCTGCCTCCCAACTGCTCGCCAACCTGCCTGCCTGATTGCTCCTAACCGCTTCTGCCTGCCAGCCTGATTATGCCCTAACCACTCCCCTACCAGCCTGATTGATGCCTAACTGCTCCCCTGCTGGCCTGATCACCTCCAACTGCCCTCCCTTGCTGGCCTGGTCACCCCTAACTGCCCTCCCCTGTCAGCCTGGACCTCCCAACTGCCCTCCCCTGCAGGCCTTGTCCCCACCTGTCAGGGCCAGCCTGACAGGTTGAGCCAGGCTGAGGTAGAGAGGTGGGAATTGAGAAAAGAAGGAAAGACAGGAGAGCAGGATCAGGAGGACTACAGCTCAATCGAGGAACTGCAGCAAGTTTATTAACCACATAATGCCTTTTATAGACAAGACACTGAATAGGAGGTCTGTCAAGAGGAATGTATTCTTTGTTCCTCTTAATCTCTAAGGGAGGGACACAGCAGAATGACAAATTCTCGGTACAGAAAATCTCAGTAGTTACAGACTTCTTGGTAAACCATGAAAGGCTGTTCTCATTCTACAAATGTTGCTCTCATTCTACTGATAACTGCCATCCAAACAAGTCTGGGAAAACTGTGGGTAAGGGTCCCAGCCTTGCTAGCCCCTTCAGGTGCAAGGACCATGTCAGCTTACATCCAACACCCACCAACTGCCCTCCCCTGAAGGCCTGGTTCTTTTCAACTGCCCTCCCCTGCAAGCCATCTTGTGGCACCCACCTTGTGTCCACATGGGGACAGCCATCTTGTGTGTTGGAGTGATGGTCAGGTTGCATATTACCTCTTTATTATATAGAATTCCAATACGTTTTGTGTGTTGATCTTGTACATCTTATACCTTACAACTTTGCTTAATTTTTTTATTAGTCTATTAGTTTTTTTGTATATATTTTTTGAATTTTCTATGTATATGGAATAAGATAATCTGTGAATAGAAGTTGTTTCACATTTTCCTTTCTAATTGAAATACCTTTTTTGTTTGTTTAATTGCTATGAATAGACTATCTATTGCTCATATTATAGCAATAAATTTGAAATTTTCTGTCTTTCACTATTTAACATGATGGTAGCTATGGATATTTTATAAATACCCTTTATCATATTGAGAAAGTTACTTTTTATTCATAGACTGGAGGCCTGGTGCATGGAATTTCATGCATGGGTGTGGTCCCTAGGCCTAGCTGGCAATCAAAGAGCTAGCGTCTGGCGTGGAAGGGCAGTTCCCAGCTGACCTCTGGGCCCTGGGAAGCAACCGGGCCCCTGGGCCCCTGCATGACCCCGCCCCCCACGCCTAAGTCCTGAGTCATCAGGTCCCCACCTGGCTCCCTCAGCACCTGGAAGCCAGGTGGCGGCCCTGCCCACCACAACCACTGGTCACCATCTGCAGGGTAATCAGCGGGGTGATGGCCCCCCACTCGCACCTGCCTTGGCCTGGTTCCACCTGATCACCTGCTCCACCATCCTGCTGGTATCCTGCTCTCATTGGGACCCATTGGGGCTGGCAGCATCCCCACTGCCGCCCACTGCCAGTGCTATGTCACCAACACCTGCCATATTCCACGCCACCCTCTGGTGGTCAGTGCACATCATAGTGAGCAATCAAATTCCTGTTCAAACTCCTGGTCGAGGGACAGTTTGCATATTAGGCTTTTATTATATAGGATTTCTAATTGTTTTTACTATGAAAGATTATTAGTTTTTTTCAAATGTATTTTCCACATCAATTGAAATAATTATGTTTTTTGTTTGTACCACTAATGTAGTATATTAAATTTTTATTTTAATGATAGTGGCCCATTGTATGAAGATTCGCACAATAGGCCTTCCTTCCCATGGCTGCCGGCACTGGTTTTCCTCTGGCACCTGGGACCCAGGCCTTTGGTCCTGCCACAGCAGCGAGGCTTGGCTTCTCCACTCTGGCTGCTCCCAGCCCCTCCTTTTTATTTTTTTTCCAGCTCCTCCAACGGAGGCCAGGGTCACCCCCAGCCACTCCTTTAGTGGAGTCCAGGGCTGGCGGGAAACTTGGCTTCCTCCGTTGCCGGGAGCAACCCAAACCTCCTGCTCACTCCAGCTCTGTGACCGCCACCATCTTCAGTCGTCTTCAGTCTTCGCTCCACACCTGCATCTGCAAATTAACCACCATCTTTGTTGGGTTAATTTGCATAGTCACTCTGATTAGCTGGTGGGTATAGCGGAGTGATGGAGTGATGGTTAATTTGCATGTTTCTCTTTTATTATATAGGATGTGAACCACCGTTGCTTTTCTGGGAGGAATCTCATGTGGTTCCTTTAATATGCTTCTGAATTCAATTTGCTAGTATTCTATTGATTTTTTTATAGTGTATATTCATGAGGACTATTAGTCTGTAGTCTTCTTGTGGCATCTTTATCTGGCTTTGATATCAGGGTATTTGTTTGCCTTATAAAATGAATAAGACAACTTCTATTTTTTATTAATTAGAGGGCAATTTTGTTACTTATTATTTAAATATAGAATTTAATAATAAAGCCACCTGCTCATAGAATTTCTTAGATGGAAAGGTTTTTTTTGTTACTTATTCAGTCTCTTTACTTGTAAGTCTGCTGATATTTTCAATTTCATGAGTCAGCTTACTAATCTGCGTGTTTATATAATATTTTTTTTATTTCATCTAGGCTATAAAATTTGGTGGTATGAGTTTTTATTTTATTTTATAATACATTTTATTTTTGTAAGGTCAGTAGTAATGTTCCTACTTCTTTTTCTTATTTTAGTCATTTGTGTCTTTCTTCTTTTTACCTGTGTAATATTTGCCAAATTTTGTTCTTTAAAAAAAATAATTTTTATTTCACTGATTCTGAAAGAACAGAAAATGAAGAAAGCAATGAGAAAAAGAAACAGAGAGAGAGAGAGAGAGAGAGAGAGAGAGAGGGAGAGAGAGAGAGAGAGAGAAATCTCACCACTCCAAGTCTTTGGAGACTGGTTCTCTGCTGGCGTCCTCATTGATCACATATCCAGGTGACTTAGGCAGCAACTCGCGGTGAAGCTTCATCTTCCCAGGTCTTTTCTGAGCATGTTTTTCTCTGGGCTTGCATGTGATTTTCTAAAATCCCCAGCAGACATGGCTACTTCTAAAAGTTTTAATTTCTGAAAGAAACTCTCCCATCGTTTGCTCTGGACCTTATACAGTCTATTGTATACTTTGTAATCTTTTGCTCAAGCATTTGAGGGTTGTTAATTTGACTTGTATTCTTTTTGACCAATGTTCACTGCTTTTCCAGCCTGAGTTATGGGTTAGAGCAAATTGAGCTGAACATCTTGCATTAGACATTTGATGTTATAGCTCAGATTTCTGATACTGCATCTCTATTATGTCATCCTTTTTAGCTTTGTATTTTAGTTTTGATAGTTTCTATAGAAGTGTTTTCAAATTCATTGATCTTTTATCTGCTCTGTACATTCTGCTAAGCCATCAAAATAATTCCTTATTTATTGTATTTTATTTACTTCTAATGTTTTCATCTGTTCTTTTTAAAAATTTTAAAATCTCTATTGAATTCCTCATTTCTTTACCTATCTTGTTGACAATTTCCATTAAATCTTTTAGCATTTTTATTATAGTTATTTTATTGTAATGAACTTAGACATGACACATGTTTAATTTAATTTTTATTGAGATAACATTGGTCAATAACATAAATTCCAGATGTACACCATTATAATTTGATATCAGTATATTCTATGGAGTGCTCATCACTAAAAATGTAGTTTCAATCTATTATCATCTATTTAATTGACTTTACCTATTTTGTCTTTCCCTTATACCCCTTACCATCTAATAACTACCTTTCTGTTTTCAGTATTTATAAGTTTGTCTTTTTTTATTTTGTCTGATGATTTGTTTGTGACTTTTTTGCTTTATATTCCATATATGAGTTAAATCATATGTTTTTTGTCCTTTTTAATCAGACAGGATTTTTTAAAATCTAAATTTATGGCTTGTATATGGTCTTTGATGACTGAACTTCGTTTCCCTGCTTTTGATCTCTGGAGTTCTAGGGACTTTGGCTTCAATTTACCCCCTATGGCTGACAGATAGTCCCAAGCTTTGGGCCTGGGACCCATGCTCAGTCAACTTCAGATTCTTTTTGTGAAATATTATAGATGTACAGAGCAAAATGCTCTGTGACCTGTATCTTCTCCTGCCCAGCACACAGCCCTTTTTGGCTGGTTTAGTTTCTTGCATGTAGGAAGACACTTAATTATGATGTTAATGCATTGAAATATAGTGGTGATAATATAAGCTTAGAATAGATGTACTTTGATATAAATCTCATTTTTAGTTCTTATGAGCTGGTTGATTTTGAGGAAATTACTTCACTCCTCAAGCCTCAGGTTTTTCATTTATAGAATAGAAATTAGGTAATCCATCTTATACAATCATTATAAAGATTAATTAAAGAAGCACAGTGTACACCATTCATTAAACTCTACTTGTTATATTTATGTTATGACTGTAACCTCAATGAGTTTTATTTTTTTATGTGAAAAATGAGTATATGCATAATAATTACATTGTCTCATGCCTTTCTATATAAACTAACATGATGATTTTAATTACTAAAATTCATAATATAATTTACAAGTTAGAAGGCATCCTTATTTAGGTAACATTCCAATAGAAGCCTGGAAGGTGGCTGTAGTTCTCTCATGTTTTAGAGGGGAAAACGGATGCCAGTCATGGAATGTCGTTATTTCTCAGTAGTTAGGGGCAGGCCAAAAGCCAGTAACCATGTTTTTTTAAACCTGGCCCTGCAATTATTATACAGCATGGTTCTAAATTCTGTAGCAACAAGTGTAGGGGTACTAAAACAGTTCTATTACTTAGGCTAATATACACAAATAGTTTTATAATTTTCTTTAGTTTTTTCTCAACTTCATGAACATTTCCAATTTGCTGTTTTATATCATTCTCAGCTATGTTTCTGAGCATATTTTATGCTGCATTTTATTTCATAATCTTGAGTCTATTCCAGCTGTAACTACATTTTCAGCATGGCTTTAGTCTATGAGGTATCAGTTACAATACCTGCTAATTTAATTATTGTGCATTCGAAATTGAGAAGCAATTTGCATACTTTGGCAGGTGATTGAGAATTTAAGCTTGGAATAACTCAATGATGACTAGAATCCTGCTCTTTATTTAATAAGTGCCATATCCATATATGGTGAGATATATATATATATATCACTCCTAGAGGCCTGATGTATGAAATTTGTGCATGGGTAGGGTCCCTAGGCCTGGCTGGTGATCAAAGTCAATTGGTGGGGTGACTGGCAGGGCAATCAGGGGGTCCCCACTGGCACCCGCCTTGACTGGCCTGGGGCCTGGAGGCTGGCTGGAGGCAGCTCCTGCATTGAGCCTCTACCCCCTGGTGATGAACAAATATTATTCACAAAAATTGTGATTGTTTGCAAGCCCTATTTACCATGTAATAAAACTAAAATATATTCCCTTGTCTGAGGCTTCCAGTCAAGATAATGGAGTAGGAAAATTTAGGTCATCTCCTTCCACAATCAGTCAAAATTGTAATTAAATTATTGAACAACCATAACTGAAAACTACCTTTATACAACTATATAATTCCTATAAGTAAAGGCCACCTCTAGTCTTGTAGGACAGATGGGACAAGCCCCACACCCATGGTGTGGAGGTGAGTAGTGGGGGATGTCTCAGCTGCAGAGTTCCCATGAGAAGTGAGGGGTCCAGCACATAGCTCCCTAGCCTGGGGCAGGCATGCCGAGAAGAAGAGTACCCATACTATCTGGCTGCCATAGCCAGTGGGGATTGCACAAAGCCCTATACGGGTGGCTCAGTTGTTTGCAGCATCATATTGTACACCAAAAGTTTGTGGGTTTGATACCCTGTATGGGAGGCAACCAATCAATGTTTTTCTCTCCCTTTTCTGTCCTCTCTCTCTCTAAAATCAATTTAAAAAAAAAAACAGAAAAGATAGAGCTTACAAATAATTTTCCATAAATACAATTTCTCAGTGTTGTTGTTTTGTGTGTGTGTGTGTGTGTGTGTGTGTGTGTGTGTGTGTTTAATAATTACCTACAAGAGAAGCTTTCAAAAGACATTTCTAGCCTGGCTGGTATGGCTCTGTGGTTGAGCGTGGACCCATGCTCCAGGAGTCACTGGTTCCATTTCAGGTCAGGGCTCATT
>NW_006300367.1:498102-499645 GCF_000327345.1 Myotis davidii
ATGTATTTTATGTTATATTCTTTAAAACACAAAGAAATAGTGTTTGGTGAAAAAAGAGCACTTAGTGGATTGAGCACTTAAAGAAGACATTAATCAGAGAATGCATATTCTGGACTCTTCATCTTTACATTACCTTTTCAAAATAGATGACTTTGCATTTTTGGCCACAGGCGATGATTAACCCTTTGAATGCCAACCAATATCCTAGGAACTGTGCTAAAATTGCCAAGGCATTTTGAGTTAAGGTTTTTAAATTTTTTTCCCACATAAAGAGTGAACTACTAGCATATATATATATTTTTTACAGAGAGGAAAGGAGAGGAATAGAGAGCTAGAAACATCAATCAGCTGCCTCCTGCACACCCCCCACTGGGGATGTGTCCACAACCAAGGTACATGTCCTTGACCGGAATCGAACCTGGGACCCGTCAGTCCACAGGCCGACGCTCTATCCACTGAGCTAAACCAGTCACGGTGAACTACTAGCATCTAATAGTGACACTAGCACGATCGCACTCCTGGCACTTTTGGCGAAAGACAGGAGGAGCGTGATCGCGCTCCCTGTCACTCAAGGGGTTAAAAAAAAGAAAAACAGTAGGAATTGCATTAAGAAAGACAGAGGGCTGCTAGAGCCCATGCACAGATTCACTTGCTCACACCTCACTCATTCTAAGATCTCGTGCAGTGACAACAGCTCAAAGAGTGCCAGAGACATAAGAGGAGGAACTGAATTGACTAACTTTAGAGCAACAACTGAAGGAGCAAAAATCAGGGCAAATTTCTTCAGAAATGGAAGACTGGCAGGTGCCATTGTGCTTTTGTTATGGCGTCCCTTTCCTCAGTTTCAGTTACCCATTGTCAACCCTGGTCCAAAAATATTAAATTGACAGTTTCAGAAATAAAACATTCATGAGTTTTAAATTGTGTGTCATTATGAGTGTTGTGATGGAATCTGGCCCTGTCTTCACCGCAGTCCTGCTCTGGCCCACCCAGACACGCATCACCTCTTGGTCAGCATATACACGCTGCATGTGCATCCCTTGTTAGCAGCACTCTCAGGTATCAGAATAGTTACAGAATGAGACGACATTCACAAATCTTATTACAGTATATTCTTCCTAGAGGCCTGGTGCATGAATTTTTGCACTGGTGGGTTCCCTTGGCCTGGACTGCGGCCTCTTGCAGTCCGGGACCCCTCAGGGAATGTCAAATAGCCAGTTTTGTCCTGATCCCTGCAGGCCCTATGCAGACAGGTGGGAGCCAGATCCCCACAGGCCTGATCCAGACAGGAGGGAGCCTGATCCTCTGTGTTGAGCATCTGTCCCCTGGTGGTCAGTGAGCATCCTTCGGTCACTTAGGCATATATATATATATATATATACACTAGGGGCCGGTGCACAAAAATTTATATATATATAAATATATATATACTAGGGGTCCCTCAGCACGGACTGTGCCCTCTCGCAGTCCGGGACCCCTCAGGAGATAACGACCTGCTGCCTTAGGCCTGCTCCTGGGTGGCAGAGGGCAGACCCAATACCTA
>NW_006300367.1:500245-532431 GCF_000327345.1 Myotis davidii
GCCCGTTGGACTAAAGCAGGTTTCGGGGGTTTTGTTTAGCTTCTATATTTGTTACATAGTTGCTTAGAGTTGCAGCTCAGAGGCCTGCAGTGGCAGGCAGGGGACATTGGAGTCCTCCGACACTGAAGTAAGCAAGCCTCATGTTAGTTTCAAGCTGCCTGGCTGCTGGCCACCATCTTGGCTGGCAGTTAATTTGCATATCACCCTGATTAGCCAATGGGAAGGGTAGCGGTCGTACGCCAATTACCATGTTTCTCTTTTATTAGATAGGATAGATTATTGTTCTATTTTATTATTAGTTGTCGTTAATCTCTTACTGTGCCTAATTTATAAATTAAACTTTACAATAGTGAGGATTCTAATATTACAATTTTGTGACCAAATATCTAGACCAGTGATGGTGAACCTTTTGAGCTTGGCATGTCAGCATTTTGAAAAACCCTAACTTAACTCTGGTGCCGTTTCACATATAGAAATTTTTTGATGTTTGCAACCATAGTAAAACAAAGATTTATATTTTTGACATTTATTTTAAATATTTAAATGCCATTTAACAAAGAAAAATCAACCAAAAAAATGAGTTCGTGTATCACTTCTGACACACGTGTCATAGGTTCGCCATCACTGATCTAGACTTTCCTGTAATTTGATCTCTGGTCTTGCTCTAGTGACTAAGCAGTTTTGCAGTTTGAACTCTGAACCTTTGTAATGAACTGCACTCCCTGAATTGTTCCTTTATCCACAAATCTAGTTTTGCCGATTTAATTTGCAGATGCCAAGGGAAACTTAGGCGTTGGCCCATGCCTTGTGACGCCACCCTGCTGACCATGCCTTCCTCACCACTTGCCATCCTCAACACTAACCTTGTCCTGTAATACCCCTTACTAGCCATGTGTGGTAACACCCCCCTGATCACGTCTTATGCCTCCAACCTTGGTCCTCTCTCATGACTCTACCTGCTGACTATGAGTCGACAGAAACTGCAGCTGCCCCATAGTCCTGACCAGTCTCCATCCTTCTTGCACATTCTTGCAGTGTGGCCATTCGCCCAACACATCCCCTTAAAGATCAGCTCTCTGTTTCTGCTTTTAACCCTCCCTCTTCTAAAAGCACCTTTGGTCTTCGCCAAAGGCTGTCTGCCTAGTTTGCAAACCCTGTATCAATTAAAATCTCTTTTGCCTCCCAAAATGGTCTTCTGGAATTTACGTTGACAATGGGTATATATGGATCACAAAAAATCACAATATATAGAGTGTTCACCCAGCCATGGCTCCAGGCATCCACTGGGGGTCTTCAAACATCTCCCCTGTGGATAAGGGATGACTACTATACTGAGACTGTCATTTGTGTTAAGGATCCTTCAGTAGATCCTAAAATGCAAGGCAAAATAAGTGAAATCTTAAATCTTACTGCTTCAGATATATAAACCTTTTAGTGAACAAAATAAAACAAAAATAATAACTATCCTGCCAAGAGCAAGACAACCAAACCCATCACTAAGAGGATTAAAATATTGTGAGAGAGATGGACTGTTTTTCATATTCATGCTAGTATGTATGTAATTTTTAGTGTTAACGTTTATTTTCCATTTATCATTTGTTAAATAGCTTTCAACTTTGTCTAGTTTTCAGTAAATGTATCATTTTTTAAAAAAAATATTGCACCACATTGCCTCTGAAGTTCATGCTATCGCCTTTACAAATGTCATCTTATAGGACAAAGATCAAATTTTGACTCTTAGCTCTGCTATTGTGCCAGTCATATTATATTCATTTTTAAATTTAATCTGTCTAACAGCCCTGTGAGGTTGGTGTTGTTAACTTCGTTTTATGGTTGAACCAACTGGAGCTTAATGGCATTAAGTAATTTGTGCAGGGAGAGATCGTAAATGGCTGACCTGGGCATGAAGCCAAGTCTATTGGCTTTCCACTGTGGTTCTTAACTTCTATAATGTATGTTTCCTGGGGAAGAGTGGTTCCTATTCCCCACTTCTTAATAGCCTCCTGGTTCTACTGTAAGGGATTCTCTTCGCAATGTTTATTCCATCTAAGGAAAAGGGGTCAATACCCCTGACTAAATAGTCAGCTAGTGCATGTTTTAAAGATTCTTGCTCCCCACTGATTGAAAATTGCTGTGATAGGCAATAACATCTCTATTCACTTTTTACCAGGTTTCCAGTTCATTCTTGGCTTGTGTTGTATTATGATCATGTGGAATGCCTACTTATGTTATTAGAAATTAGCATATAAATCAAAAGTTGTCCTGAAAGAAAGTTAATTGAGCCATTTACTAACCCCAAAATGGACAGGCCCCAAGGTGTGCAGTCTAAGCCACCGGCAGCAGGGCTAGGTAGGGAAAACACGCACTTATCTTCCTGGAATAGGCTCAAAAAGTAAACACACAATCAGTTGGGACAAGTAAGTTGTTTTGAAGGAATTGCATTGGCTGTAGATGAAGGGGTTGGGAAAAGGAGAAACAGGACTCCGTGTCTGTAGGAAAGAAGGCTTTGTTACTCCTGGATTGGTTATACTCAGAGTTCATGGGTAAGCAGGATGCTGGGACATCTGGGGGTTGGCCATTCTTTCTAGGGAGCTGCCTGAAAGTTCATTCAGTTTCAACATACGTTCAGAAACGTGAATAGCTTTTCACTGGTTTCCACCCACACCTGTTAACTAATTAGCTTGTCTCTCTGGACTGCTGTCATTTAATTTAAGACATGACAGAACCTCTTTCTTGTCAATAGTATTAACTGATGAAAAATAATAATACTTTGGATGCCTTATAAACATCATTTCCATTTATTCAGAGTCCTAAGAGGGAGCCATGCCTAGCCTCGTGTAACAGAGGACGTTTACTACTTTGAAGCAGCACCAAGAACAAATGCATCGTAGCACTGAACTGGGCTTGCCACAGCTCTGAGGCACACTTCTCCTCCTACGCAGGGAATGTCAGCTCACCTGGGAACAGACAGCAACCCTCTAAGGCAGTGGTTCTCAACCTGTGGGTCACGACCCCTTTGGTAGTTGAACAACCCTTTCACAGGGGTCGCCTAAGACCATCCTGCATATCAGATATTTACATTACTATTCATAACAGTAGCAACATTACAGTTATGAAGTAGCAACGAAAATAAGTTTATGGTTGGGTCACAACATAAAGAACTGTATTTAAAGGGCCAGAAGGTTGAGAACCACTGCTCTAAGAGCAGCCAGATGGTTTTGAACAATGATTAGAAATCCAGCAACTTATGCTTTTCCAATGTTAACCAATGAAGAGGTTCAGGCTACAATAAAGAACAAGGAGCATCATTTAAAGTAACAGGTTTGCAATTTGAGAGACACAGATTCATGTAGCAACCCAAAGTGTGTTCTGGCGAGAACAAAGAAAGGCAGGATTTATAAAAGCAAAATCAACAACATATAATGCTTTCAAACAAATGAAGGATTCTGACGAGGTCAATAGGAATTGGTTGGTTCTAATATGCAAACGAGGGAGACAAAAACGACAAGGAAAGAAGTGAAGTTCAGGTGTCCATGTGGCGGTGCTGTCCCAGGATGCTCTTGGCTCAGCCTTGGGCTGAGTTTAGCAACAGGTGTAGCCAGAGCAGCTCCTGAGCACTGAGGCCCTGCTTTTAATAGCCTCCTATCTCTATTGTAAGGGACTCTCTTAGCAATATTTATTCCATTTTATTTTCTTCACTATCACCAAATTTGCAGGCTCTGCGTGGGTGCAATCAAAGCTTGTCGGAGGCCGAGGCCTGCAGCTGCTTGCTCTTTGAAGCTGATTACAAAGCTGCGTCTTCCCTGGGCTCTGCTCCCATCATGCCACCCTGTGCCAACAAGCTGCCTGCCAGCCACTGGCTGCTGCTCCATCTTCCTCAGCCCTTCTCTTGGGGGGCATGCTGACACCACCCCCTGGCTTTAAAACTTTTATGAAAAGGATGATTATTTTTAGTAGAACAAAATGTATAATATTGGCTTTGTTTTGAAAAGTCTCATTTATTTCTCTCAAAGAAATGATCCATTTAGAGAGGCAAATAAATGCTCACCTCACTATTCAGACTTTAAGTTGACTATACATACAGTGATGCAACTTAGGGAGCAAAGGAGAATTGCAATCAAATTCTGGGAAATGCAGACATGTAATCACTAAATATTTATTTTATTTTTAAAATTTATTTTTATTGATTTCAGAGAGGAAGAGAGAGGGAGAGAGAGATAGAAGCATCAACGATGAGAGAGAATCATAGATAGGCTGCCTCCTGCATGGCCCCCATCGGGGATCAAGCCCCCAACCCAGACGTGTGCCCTGATCAGGAATTGAACCGTGACCTCCTGGTTCCTAGATCGATGCTCAACCACTGAGCCAAGCTGGCTGGGCACTAAATATTTATTTTGTGCGGGGAACATAGTGCACATAATGCACTATAGAACATCTCTGTGCCAAGAAACATAGTCACTAAACACATCAGAGTCCTGAGCCCCCTAATAAGAGAAATATACAATAAACGCGTAAGCAAATAAGTTCACAAAATGCTCTCAGACAGCTTTGTAAGTACAATGGAGAAAGCTACATTGGAATTCAGAGGGAAGTGACAGCTGGGTGTTTTCCTCAGGTGATGCGAGAATGCCTCCTTGACCTGCATCAGTGATCAGGATTTACCTGTGAGAGCTCTCAGGAGGTCAGGCTGCCACTGCTTGCTCTTCGAGGCTGATTAGAAGCTGCATCTTCCCGGGGCTCTACTGTCAGGAGTAGAGTGTAATCCGTGGGGGAGGATGTCTCAGTCTCCCAACAAGCTCCTCACTGTGCCCGGGCCAGGGCTTTGCAGGGCCCTTCGAGGTGTCCTGTCTGGCACCCGGTCTGTCTTCCTGCTCCCACCAGAGTGGCTTTATTGCTTCTATGTGAAGCCTTTCTTATGTTTTTTTTTCTTTCAAAATGGGTTTCATGTTTCCAAAGACCTCTTTCTACCAAATATTAATTTGACACAGGAGGCAACTGAGCTCCAAAAGGAAGGAACTTGGCCAAGGGTGCTGTGCTCCCAGTGGCCAAGATCCCCTCTGTGCTCCAGGGGCAGCGCCTGGTCCCAGTGGGGTGGGGTGGGGTGGGGTCACAGTGCGTCCCTGAGGCGATCTGCCTTTTCCTGACCCACAGGCAGAGCCAGCAGCCCTGGCCTCCATAGCCCGCAGCCCCTGCCTCCTTGGCCAGGAGCTTTGTGGGAACCTGACTTTCTCCTAGGAGCAAGCATGCTCAGACACCAGGCTGCGCCTCCAGAAGAGCAGAAAACACAGGCTGCTCCACAGATTCCTGAAGGCAAGCTTTCAGGAGGGCACTTTTCCAGGAGGGCGCTTCCCTCTGGGGACACCACCAGCCTCAGGCTATGCTGCAGGGAGCCCTGGAGGCCAGGGCGTGGGAGCCCTGGGTGGACAAGGAGGGAGTGGTCGGTGTAAGGGGACTACAGGGGAGTAAGGAGGTGGAGGGCGGCTGGTGGGCTTTCAGAGCCTCAGGCAGGGAGGGGAGGTGACTTCTTGGCTCCTCCTCCAGTGTCTGTATCTAATCATCTCTTCTTTTTCCCCAGTCAGGGTGCTCATTGAGTGAGCACCTGGATGTCCCCGGAGAAAAATCAGTAGGGATTTCAGTAAGAGGAACTGTAATCTGGAGTGAAAGACAGCTCCCACTGCTGTGTGTGTGCATGTGCATGGGCGTGTGTGTTTGTGCATGTGTGTGCATGTGTTTGTGTGTATGTGTACACATGTGTGCCTGTGTGTGCCTGTGTGTGCGTGTGTGTATTCTTTGCCATCTACAGAGCAGGGTGCTGAGAGCAGTTTAGACACTGAGTGAAACACAGCCCATGTGATGAGAGTCTTGGCTCAGCCAATAGCTTGCTGTAGTTTATGTGTAACAGCACCACCTGGGAGCTTTGAGTCTTTCTGTATAAAATAAAGATAATTTGGCTAATATGTTCTCTGGTCTCCTTACAGTTTTAAAATTCCACTATCAATTATATTTTTAAAAGTCACATTTCAAGATGGTAGCTGGGAAGTGACATCATAAATTAGACAGAGTGATACGGCATGATTCAAAAAGCACTGACATTATTCCATTCTTCAAAGTATAAACTTTATATATATATATAGTATAAGCTATATATATAGTGTGTGTGGACATGCACATGTACACACAGAAACATGTACACACAGTTTTTCAGAGCTTGAAAATCTATCAAGTCCAAATTTGAATCCTGATTCTGACAGCTTTTGACTGTGGCCTTCCTAGCATTGCTCTATCCTGCCAGAACATATTTTCCTTCTTCATAATGGGGAAAGATATTATCTATTTTATAACTTTGTAATGGGATGTGTGGGGACCCTGCCCAGAGTACTCCTGATGTTAAAGGCCTGTGCCACATGCATGTGCAAGAGCAATGACAGTAGTGTCACTGCACGCACTGCGGGTGCACCTCTATCACATGTAACACGGAAGCCACCACTTGGCAGGAAGCCTATTTTGTCCGGGTTGGCACAAAATGTGTTGCTGACCAGTGGGGGCTGGCTTCTTGGTCAGTCTGCTGTGTTGGCAATGGCTGCTTTGTCTGAAATAAAGCATGACTTATCAACCTATGGCTGCTCATATTTTTTTCCAATTTCTGGCATCCTGGATAGGTCCCGTCCCTGGCAGAGGAGCTCAGAGCCAACAGAAGGTAAATGAAAAAAACTTGTATAATGCTGGTTCTTCTGCCTGGAAAAAAAGAGGAACACATGGATGTCATCATCTGATCACAAAATCTTTGGAATGGAGAGGAAACAGTGTGATGGGTAATTATGCCATTCCCCCAAAGTCATGAGGAACTAGAAGTTATGTTTTAACTTGTTTTTACACACCTGTGTTGGCTGGATCACAGAGCCTGGGCTCCTCCCCATGAGGAATAGCACCTGTGCCGCCTCCTGCAGTCCCCCATGTAATGTTGTCCCCAGTGTGCGAGCACAGCAATGGTCCCACTGCTCAGAGCTTTCTGGAGCTCTTCCTTCCACACCGACTTCCAACATTGTTGACATTTATTGATGCCAGTCTGAGATATAATTGATGACACCTTCCTAGGTTCTTCTGGCGTGGCTAGGCTAGTAACCAAATTAACGTGAGACAGCTTAACAGGAGGAAATGTGCAAAGTTACCACATGTGTACACACGGGGTTACATTAGGAAAGGAAACTCCAGAACACACTGGCCCTGCGGCTCACGTGCCATCCTGGGCTACGGAGAGGGAGGTGGGACTTCGAAGGGAAAGCAGGCAACGCCCAGGCAGGTGAGAAAGAGCCAACATCTGGTCAACGATCCCGCTGGCCGCCAGGACCCATGGCCACGGGGGACCTGCGCTGCTGGATTCCCCCGTCTGCATGCAGTTCACATGCGCTGAGGGGAGTATGCGGGGCTGCTCCCTTCCTGAAGCAGGTGTTTCTAACTTAATTTCTTCAGGTAGATAAAGCGGTAAGGTCAAAGATTCTGTGAGTCTTTTGTTTCTTAAAACCAGCTTAAAAGCAAAGTTTATACTTTGAAGAATGGAATAATGTTAGTGCTTTTGAATCACACCGCATCACTATGTCTAATTTATGATGTCACTTACCAGCTACCATCTTGAAATGTGACTTTTAAAGTTACATTTTGGTGGGGCAGAACTTTGGTCCTCCTCAACAGTGTACACAATTAGAAAAAATAAGGGTTTCTTTTTCATCTCATTGGAATTAATTTCCTTAATTAACTAAGAGTCTGACTTTCTGGAGCTCAGAGGGTGGGAGTGGAGAAGGCGAGGGCACTGAGGCAGGTGGAGCCCCCGTTCACAGAAGCAGAGGGGCCATGCCTGCCGATTCCTAATGGACGGAGCTAAGTCCCTTTCCTCCTGTTGAAGGGTGTGGGCTGTGCCTTCAGGCAAGCTGCAATCAGCCAGCTCTCAGCTTCCTCTTAGGGACCTGGCGAGAACACCTACGTTATGTGATTGTTGTGCATATTAACTAGAGAAATGATTTACAGAGCATACCTGGCATGGTGTCTACATGACAGGTGTGAGTTCCATCTTCTCAGGCTTTGCATCCAGTGCTCCCTGGGGACTGGGATATGCCCACAGCAGCTCGTGATGTCCCGAATCCCAGAATCCCTCCTGTGGTCCAGGATGCAGAGTGAAGGAAAATGGAAGTCATAGTATTTTTCCCTTTTCATTTTCCTTCACTGAGGAAGAGGGCATTTGTGTGGTTTGACCATAATAATTGCATTTGGAATGCCTTCATGCTGTCATGCTGGCTAAACTGCAGAATCTTATTTTAAAAAACTCAGTTAAGCAAGTTTCCAAATTGACCTGATCAGCCAAATTTGGAGGAGGCAAAGTTGCTTTTCTCCTAGCAGCTGTCCCCTGGACAAACATAGCCACAGCATTTCAGGAATATTTATTGTCAGCAGCACATCTGGGAGTTAGTCTTTTAAACCTTCCATAGTGCTCAAGGGGAGGGTGGTGATTCATTAATTCACTGTGATGATTTGTCCTAATTATTGTAATTGCTGCCTTGTCTCCTCAGACCAGCTGGGCCCTGGAGCTGAGGACAAGTCACTAACCCATGGCATGGATGGCATTTGCTGCAGAACTCTAGGCACGGGGCCTGCAGGATTCCCACAGTGTGAGGGCTTCCCCCTGAAGGACCCCCACAGTGTGAGGGCCTCCCCTCTAGGATCCCCACAGTTTGAGGACCTCTCTCCTGAAGGGTCCCCACAGTGTGAGGGCCTCCCCTGCAGGATCCCCTCAGTGTGAGGGCTTCCCCCTGCAGGATCCTACAGTGTGAGGGCCTACCCCTCCAGAATCCCCTCAGTGTGAGGGCCTCCCCCTCCAGGATCCCCTCAGTGTGAGGACCTCCCCCTTCAGGATCCCCTCAGTGTGAGGGCCTCCCCTGCAGGATCTCACAGTGTGAGGGCCTCCCCCTCCAGGATCCCCTCAGTGTGAGGACCTCCCCCTTCAGGATCCCCTCAGTGTGAGGGCCTCCCCTGCAGGATCTCACAGTGTGAGGGCCTCCCCCTCCAGGATCCCCTCAGTGTGAGGACCTCCCCCTTCAGGATCCCCTCAGTGTGAGGGCCTCCCCTGCAGGATCCCACAGTGTGAGGGCCTCCCCTGCAGGATCCCCACAGTGTGAGGGCCTCCCCCTGAAGGATCCCCACAGTGTGCAGGGCCTCCCCCTGAAAGATCCCCACAGTGTGCGGGGCCTCACTGCTGCTGCTGCTGGGCCTGACAGGTCATTGTTGCAGCTGTGGGGGGTCTGCATGCTAGGGGTACTGCTGGGGATCACTGGTTCCCACTGTGCCTCTTCTAACTCTTCCCCAATAGCTCCTGCTTTTCCTCTCCCAGTCTGCTGTTCCACCAGCTCAGCTTCCTCTGTTGTGAGTTTTTTATGCTTCTTATTGTTGTCCTGTCCCTGTCTCACCAGCTCTTAGACTTGATCTGGACTTTTCACAACTCTTTATAATGAAAAACAAGCAATGACAAAATCCTATTACTGCTCCCTGCACACTGCCAAGTGCCCAGCAGGGTGTTGGTGGCTTTACCTGCACTGCCTCTAAATGCTGCCAGTGGGCATTGCCTTGTTTCAGGGACTCACTGAGCGGAGACTGCAGCGTAGTCATACTCATTTGGGTGGATGTGGAAGGCTGACCCTGGGCTCCCAGTGGCTCAGCTCCATCTGTCTTGCCCTGGAAAATATTCAGTCTTGTCATCATCAAGCCTGAAACAAAGGCCAGTGTCCAAGTTCCTGCTCCACATTAAAGCTCCTCCTTTGGAATCCTCCCAGCTGCTACAGAGAGGGTGCAGGAGCAAGTGGGGTGAGCACATGGGGTGAGCACATGGTACTGGGCGGCTGAGGGAAGAAGGACTTGGTCTTTGCACAGGATAATGAATGGAATATTCGTAAAGAAATGGGTTTCCTACATGCACATTTTTTTTGCACCGATGATAAAGCCAGTTCAGAGTGGTTAAATGATTTCACCTGAGAGTATTGGCCAATTTAAGACATGGATCCCAGATTCTTGGCTGCATGTCTAGTGCTAGTTCTCCTCCGTCAAATACAGATGGTCTTTGGGAAAAGGATTTGCATACTATCTTATATAAGAACTTAACACTTAATTAACCTCAAAGGAAAGAAGTTATTGCTAAAGCAGCAGAGGTAAGAGAACCGTTATCTATTAAGAGCTTTCAAAGCCCCAGTCAGTTACAAATCATTATCTTTTTAAAAATCTTTACCACTGCTTTTTCCAGTAGGTATTTAAGCATTGCACGTGGGAAGAAAGTGTTTCAAGGAGGTGAACTTATCCATGCGGGGTTACACAGCAGGCGGTGGGGCTTGCCCTGGAGTCCAATTATCTGTTCCTTCTAACCCACGCTCCTATACACTGTGATTTCAAAATGGGATATAGTCTACCTAACTTTTAACAGAAAGGACAAGTGAACACCAGGTTGGGGTCAGTGTTGACATTTAGGAACTATAATTTTGTGCAGTTGAATTATTCTGATTGACAAATGAGCTAGTGCTCTTCTTTAAATTAAATACACTTCGATACATGTTCATTTTACATGGTTAAAACTCAGTAGGGATCTCAAAGAAATCAACATATTTGCAGAGCAGAAGACAGTCCTTCCACAGGGCTGAGGCTTAGGCAGGCAAGAAAGGTGCCTTGGGCATAATCTTTAAGGAAGTGGTTCATTTCAGGGCCATTCAGGTGCAAGATGGACGCCCCCTACCATCAAAGTCTTCTTACATGCTGTGTCCTAGGTACTGTTTAGCTCACGTGTGCAATGGTTAAATACCTACTGAAAAAAAGCAGTGATCAATATTTTAAAAAATAATGATTTATAAGCAAGGTACCTGGGACACAACATACCCTTGGCCTGTCCAAGGGGAATTCATCCCAGAGTTTTCAAAACACTTGTATGCAGGCAGTGACCAACTGCAGGGCAGGGAGTAAGTGCATTTCCATCTATCACCATCCTAAGCACTTACCCAAACCTCCGTTTACCCATTTGTGGCTGAGTTCATCCTTCCCATTCCTTTTGCCTTTGTCCCCACTGTGTCCTGTGTTTCTACTTTCACGACATTAAATCTGCCATAGTCCTTGAGAGTTCTTCACTTTAGTCTCTTCAGTGCCCAGACTTCATGTGTTTCTCAGTCGGATGAGGAAATAACAAAAATGGTGTCTCACAGCCCACGAGTGAGATGCAGAACCTAGTGCAGGCGGCATGTACACAGAGTTCACCAAGCATGCAAGCCGGTAGGGCACAAATGCCTGGCAGGACAACAGGAGGGTCAGATGGGTCAGTAGCTAGCACTGCAGACAACAGCAGACACACAGCACTGCGGAAAGTGGGGCCTCGGAGCAGACCCCCTGGTGCAGGTAGGAGAGGCGTCCTCATCTGGGGACTTCAGGACATGGCGGGTGAGGTGGAAGAGGGAAACGTGCATCATCCTGTGTCTCACAGACCAGCTAGGTTCAGACCTGCGGGAGCCTGAAGGAACCTTGCCTAGGTAGCACATTGATGGCATCCAACTTTAGAAGCTGACCTAGCTTTATAAATAGTGTTCCCAAATAAAACACAAAAGGCACATTTTATGTTATTAACAATGAACAATTTTAATATAAATATCTCCCAATTATTGCATGAGGCATATTACACACACACACACACACACACACACACATATAGTCTATCTGAAATTCAAATCCAAATAGGCACACTGTATTTTTAAGTGTTGTTTTATTTATTTGTTTGTTTATTTTTATTAAATTTATTCAGGTGACATTGGCTAATTAAATTATATAGGTATCCAGTGCATTTCTATGATACATTATCTTTACATTGCATACTTTTATTTATTAAATCTGTAACAGTATTTATACAAATGTTGGCAATCACCTTTTCTTTTTTAGGACTGAGTAATTATTTTTAACAGCTGATGGTGGGAAGTAGAGGAAAAAGTTCTACGTCACATGAACCTTATTTTTACTCCAGTTTCTTCCTTTGCAAAATATATAGTAATGGTAATTATGCCTTATATGGCTGTAGGGGGAAGTGTATGAGGTAATAGATGAACTGCTAAGCAATAGGCCTGGCATATAGTAATTGCTCAATAAGTTTCAACCACTATTAAAATAAATGTTTCATGGAGACATGACTGGGTAGTGAATAAATAAATGAATAAATGCTATTGTTAAAGTAGCACAGCACAGGAATCTAAGTAAATTCTGAAATATTTCATCCCATTCTGTAAGAAGAACAATCAAAACAAAGTGGCATAACAAGTCCCGGGACAGTTGTGTGGAAACGTCATCTTTCCTTTTTCAGGTGAAGCTCTTGCACCTTGATGGGTGGGAGACGGACAGCACTGGGGCATGGCTGACAGGTGCAAAATAGCTTTAGTCCTTAGGCCCCATGACAAAGAAAACAGCCCTGTGCATTGCTGTCTGTATTGAGCCAGAGTTTAGAGAACTGTAAAGCTCTCTATATGGGAATAAAAACACAAAGATCTTTCAGTAAAATGTTATCCTTTCTAAAATAGATTGCTTTCCTAAAGCTCCCTTTGTGTGTCTACTATGTGAAATTGTATTGGAAAAATCTCCCTAGAAAACATAACTCAGCAAATTTTGATGGAAAACATTTCCTTTCAGTTATAAACATCCAAATAATCTGTTGTGACCATCAGAACTTATTGAAATCTTTAATGTGATGGTAATATATTCTTTACTGTTGGATATAGGCATGTTACTGAAATTTTATTGAAAAATGACGGTCACATATAAAGTGTATTTCAGATCATTTAACTTTTCTATCTTCTTTTATGATTCAATGAATTGTATTCATCTCAGCAGTTTGTGCTGAATCTAAGTACATTAGGATTAAGATTAAAATACTGAGTATCTGAATTTAGGTTAATAAAAATAAAACCAATATATTTTTTTATTGCACAGTCACTGTCACTTAAATAAAATGCTCCAACTCAGAGGCGAAGTGTAGGTACATGAACTGATTTCCTTTTTAATTTGATGTCTACAGCAATTGGACCTACATGGCTCTGTTGTTATAAATTGAGGTTGGTCAAAGTGACACAACTCCTTGGGAAATCTTTTCTTGAGACATCATTTAGTTCCCATAACTGTGCTTCTATAGCTCTATCCCATGGGAACCAGGGAGAAAAAGTGGAACTAATCTCCAGACAATAGCAGATCACTCTCAGGTCGACTTCAGTTCCCATGGGTTAGGTTAGCCAGAGCATAGAAATACAAAGAAGAAGCACCCTTGAAATGAGCAATGAACAATTTAAATGACCTGAACTGAGGTAAAATTCCCCAAGTCAAGAAGACCCCGGTCAAAGGAAAAGCTGGGCTATTTCTCAGACTCATCTATTATCTGAGTGAAGACACTGTCCATGTGCAGGCCTATAGGAACCCTGAGAAGTCCCTCTGTCTCCACCAGTGATGCCGTGGTGTGGGAAGAGTGCTGTAGTAGGGGCTACTGATCTTCGGGCCTGGGAAGGAAGGAACAGCTGAGGAACAGCCTGGTTAGGAAGGTAACCCTGAGGTCAGGGTAAAGAAGGTTAAGTGGATGACCAGAGCTAGGGAGGCTGCTTGAGAAATGCCATATCAATAAAGAATCTGTATGGGGGTATGGCAGTCACATCTGATGTACAGAGGAGGACACTGTGTTGAGTCACCTGATGCCAGTGGAATAAGCAGAGTTTTTCATGACTGAACATGAAGAGAGAGTGGGATTCAAGCATACTCTGGGACCCAATTTTTCATCATGTTACTAAATAAAATAAAGAAGATACAAGAAGGGAAGGGCAATGGAAAAGATGTTGACTTCCATTTTTATAAATTGAATGCAAGTTACTTATGGGGCATATTAATACTAAATCCTAGTGAAGTGATAGCGGCATGGGTTTTGATTTGATGATTGTGGATAATCAGATTGCTCAAGGTCAGGTAAGCCATGGAAGTCAGTGAGAGAACCTGGGAGAGTGAGTGGATTGGTCCCTGGTGTGGCACTCAGCCGGTGCAAGAGAGGCCTCATCTGTTATTGGACGTGGTGCCCCTGAGCTCGGTGTCTACCGCAGCCTGAGCAGCACAGAGGACAGAGAAGAGCATGCGCAGTGGTACGCTGGGGCTCATGGCACACTTCTCGGGACTTCTGTGAGCTAGGTTATTAGACGCTGACATTATTAAATATTACATCATATACATTTAAAACTAATTAAATTACATTAAAAACAAAGATAAACCAACGTAAAGTTTACGTTCTTAGAATTGTCTTCTACAATGCATTGCCATCTATGCCCTGCGGCCATCTGTGTGGTAGGAAACCTACCATGGTGAGCTGCTGTGTGGCTCTTCCAACCCCACTTTCAGTCGTATCACGTTCGTAGCTTGAAATGACAGCAGGCAATCAGCAAGTACAGCGGGTCCTCAAATATGTTATTTCATTCTGTGTTGTTTGGCTGTAATACTGATGAGGAAAAGAAAAACACTTCTCAGCTAGGGCCACTGTCTGAGCGTAGTTTGCAGTCTTCTCAGGTCTGCCTGGGTTTGTTCCCGAATCCCGGCTTCCTCCCTCCCACATCCCAGAGATGTGCATGCTGGGTAACCGCGTGCATATGTTGGCCAGACTGATAAGGATGGATGTGTGAATGGTCCCGACCAGGGTGGGTTCCTGCCTGTGCCTGGCGCCCTGACCTGCCACTGACGACTCTGAGCCGGAAGGGGATAAGCTGGTTGGAAAGAATGGTCTCGTTTCCACTCATCTTTCTGCAGTGTATGTATAGCACACATTTACTTCAATCCTTAATATTAGATATGCTTCGGATGTTTACTTATAAGTTCGGTGATGTTTTTGTGACCAGAAATATGGAACTTAGCTGTGGTTTACATGAACCTACAGCTGCGGTCCCCAGAACCTGTCACTGGGGTAAAAATCAGGGCTCCCTCTGGAGAGCTGGTAGTTTAACATTTATCAGAATAACAATAATCAAGTAGGAACTTCCCTACCTGAGAAATAAACAGTGGGACAAAGTGTGTTCCACTTACTATTACTAAATTTTAAAAAAAATCACCGCATATCTCAGTGGTTTAAAATATAGCTATTATTTTTTTAAATATATTTTATTGATTTTTTACAGAAAGAAGGGAGAGAGATGGAGAGTTAGAAACATTGATGAGAGAGAGACATTGATCAGCTGCCTCCTGCACATCCCCCACTGGGGAAGTGCCTGCAACCCAGGTACATGCCCTTGACCGGAATCGAACCTGGGTCCCTTCAGTCTGCAGGCCGATGCTCTAGCCACTGAGCCAAACCGGTTTCAGCTAGCTATTATTTAATTATTATAACTCACAGTGTAATTCTGTTGGTAATGTTTCCAGGAGTCCAGTTGGGTCACTCTGGCTAATGGTCTTTCTGTCAGATGCGATCAGACAGTTTGGAGCTGGAGCCACAGAGCTGGCCAAGCCTGTCTTGCACAGTCTTTTCTGGCCATGCTGACCGGCTGCGCTTCCTCCCACTGAGTTGGTCTCCTGGTTGTTGCATTGTTTTCATGGTGCTCAAGCAAATGTCTGAGGGAAGAATGTGGAAGTTACATCACTTTTTACTCTCTTGCCTCAATAGCAGAACCACATCTACACATTGTGTTGGTAGACACAAGTGTACCAACAAGTCATCAATTTGCCCAGACTTCGGGGGAGGTAAGCTAATTCTCATATCAGTAAGGACAAGATTTAAGAAGAACATAGCAAATGGGAAATAATTTGGGGCCATCTTTAGAATCTATTGTCTGTCACAGAGCCCAATCCACAAATGACTTTTAGAAAATCAAGGATATGTAGCTACGACTATGGAAGGCACTCTGGGGGAATGCTTGAAAATTGTTGCTTTCATCAATTTGAGATACATTTACATGCGTGATTTAAAATACCACTTCCAAATTTTAGCAAATTTTATGGAGCCAGGGAGTCCAGCCTAGGATAATGATTAACAATAAATATTTTTACCTCCATATATATTTTTTTGTTAGTCTCCTGTTTTCCTGAATTCAACTTTATCTCTTTGGACAGTAGACAGCATGCTTATTCCTCATTGGTTAGGCTATCTCAACATTTCTGGTGATAGGATGGGGAAGAAAATTACCCTTTCCCCCCATTGTTGATTCTTCCAACAAGAACCAGAAGATCAGAGACAAAGATAAAAAGAATTGCTTTTTCTCCACATCTTCGCCAGCGTTTGTCATTTGTTGATTTGTTGGTGATAGCCATTCTGACAGGTGTGAGATGGTACCACGTTGTCGTTTTGATTTGCATCTCTCAGATGATTAGTGACTTTGAGTATGTTTTCATATGTCTCTTGGCTTTCTGAATGTCCTCTTTTGAAAAGTATCTATTTAGGTCCGTTGCCCATTTTTTGATTGGATTGTTTATCTTCCTTTTGCTAAGTTGTATGAGTTCCCTGTAAATGTTGGAGATTAAACCCTTGGTGATAACATTGGCAAATATGTTCTCCCATGCAGCAAAGGAACCCTTGTGAACTGCTGGGGGGAATGCAGACTGGTGAGAGGGAAGGTAGGGGGAATTGGGGGTAAAGGGAAGAGGAGGATAAAAGGACTTGTATGCATGCATATAAGCCTAACCAATGGACACAGACACCAGGGGCGAGGGCATGAGTGTGTGTGTGTGTGGGGGGGAGAAATAGGGGGGGGGTAAGGACACATATGTAATACCTTAATCAATAAATTTTAAAAAAGACTGTTAGATAATGTAATATTAAAAAAGGAAAATTGCTGAGCAGGTTAAATGGATCTTGAATTGTTGAATAATTAAAAAAGATAATCCTAAAGAACGTTTAAATTAATAACTTTCTGAGCTAAGTCCACATTTTAGAACTTTTAGTAAATTTTCAGAAAAGAACATGTTGCAGTATTTGTTTTATAATTGAGAACTAAGAAAGAAAACTTAGAGGTAGATATTAAAATTTATGAAAACTCTTTAGCTATAGTCCAAATTCAATAATCATTTATTGACAGTATACCAGGTGCCAGGTTTCAAACTCAATTCTTGCAACAGAATGAGAAATAAGATAGAAACAAGCAGCTTAGTAGGCATTTCACATATATGCTGAAAATGAAATGATGTTGTAGACCCTACCAGTTAGAAACCCAAACTCTAGTTCTGGAGATGTGACAACTTTTCATGGAAATTAAAAGGCTGAACAAAATTGAAGGTCAGGTCCACACACAGAAAATGAGATTCATTAACAATCCTGGCTTGTTCAACAAAATCCAGGGTGCCTGTTGACTCATAGTTATTGTGATTAATTTATTTATTTCTAGTTAAGTACTCTAAGCTGTAGTAACTACTAGTCTTCAATCCTAGCTTTTTCCTAGAAAGACTAGGTAGCTTTAAAAAAATTACTGATGAATATGTACTGCGAAAAATTACTCAAATCAGAGGACCTGATGGTAGGGCTAGGAGGCCAGTTATTTTTAAAATTTCTTATGTTGTTCGAATGAGCAACCAACATTGCAAACTCCTGACCTAATCTGCTTCTCTTAGAATCGGTATTATCTTGGAAACCTGGGAAGTACTGTTAAAATGACTAAGTACTACCAGTTAGTTCCTCTGGGTAAGGCATTTGAAATCCGTGGAAGAACACTTCAGCAGTTTGATTGAACCAAGTTCTCAGGTACCATGATTTTGAAACTACACATTGGAATATTGCGGATGACTTTGAATAGCACCTATGCTTGAATGTTACACCTTCCCTCAATAAAATTTTAGTTTACTATGGGGTATGGGTTAAGCATAAGAGTGTTTAAAGCTTTATTTGTAACTCTCGTGTGTGGTCAGGTTTGAGAACCACTGTTCTAGAACTCTCCAATGGGTCAGGTCAGATGTAATTAAATGTAAAGACGTTCTTTTTAAAAATATATATTTTATTTAATTTTTACAGAGAGGAAGGGAGAGGGATAGAGAGTTAGAAACATCGATGCGAGAGAAAAATCAATCAGCTGCCTCCTGCACACTCCCTAATAGGTATGTGCCAGCAACCAAGGTACATGCCCTTTATCAGAATGGAACCTGCGATCCTTGAGTCCACAGGCCGACGCTCTATCCACTGAGCCAAACTGGTCAGGGCAAATGTAAAGAAATTCTTAACTGTGCACAAACAGAAATGGCTTCAGATGCAAGCAGGTAGTGAGTGAGAAGCAGGTCAGGTGGGGACATTGGTGAACTGGGGAGACCATGCTCCACAGATTCCTCCAATAGAAGCCACGAGGAAGATGGGAGCAGTTGGCTGCAACACATTCTTGTTAAAAGGAAGTCACAAATATAGATTGGATGTGTGTGTGCAGCCTGCCAACTTTTAAATTTTGGTAACTAATTCACTTTATAAAAACAATGAAGAAGCTTAAGAAAACCTGTTAGGTGAGTTTAGCCTGAAGTTATGAGTCTTGTCTTAGCTCAGAGTTTGTCCTGTTGGTATATCACATCCTTCCCCAGCTTTCTGGGATTCTCAGAATCTTCACTTAGGTTTGCTCCCAAGGGACTGTGGTAGTACTGCTTCTCAGCAACTGATAAAATTTTGTGTTCCATTTTTACACTCAATATAAATAAATATAAGGCAGGTATCAGTAGACATTCCACCTTTACATCCCCACATTGAGGAATGGTGTTCATTAGTGCCATCTACAAATACCCAAATCAAATGTCACACTACTTGTGTATTCACCATAAAGTCCTTAGCAATTTCTTCACTTCCCACTGAGCAGGATGAGCTTCCTTTTGTAGGTTACATATTACAGAGAAAATGTCAAACAGCAAAGTAAGATAGGATGCTAAGTCTACCCACACAAGCTTCAAAGAGCAGTGATGAGCTAGCTCTCCTGTCACATTCACAAGTAGCAGGAGATGACTGAAGAGTAAGTCAGAGAAACTCTATATTTGAGGAACTTTATTTTACCTCTAAATATATAATAAAAAGTGGGCCAACTGGTATTTACAGAAGCTATTTTAGGTTAACTAGAGAAAAATTAACTGTATTTTTGAAATAACACTTGGAAAGTCAATCTTCCTGAATTTGCATGGAAGATTGAAATGAAAAAAGACCTTTAATTTGAAATAAACACTTATGAAAAACAACCTGAAGAAATGGATCTTGCTGTGCTCACACCACACATTAACCCCATGCAATGAGGTGTCTGACTCAGAATCCTGGCCTCTTTTCATGGTCCATTAACTTTGCGGTTTCCATCCTCCCTTTGCCCCGCCTAGCATTCACATCCCAGGTTTGGAGTCCAGTGTTTGTGGGAGCAGGCACTTGAGGAAGGAGTGTGGTGGCAGGGAGGTGGCTATGGCAACCAGCCTCTGTTTTTGAAGACCCACAGAAGCACATGTGAAAGACCTCTCCACAGGGCTCTGCCGGAGGAGGAGGAAAGAAAGGATGAAAGGCAGTATCTGCGCATGCTTGCCCTTTTCTGTTTCCTATTGATCAAAATCAATCCCGGGGCAACCCCCTCTCCCCTCCCTGTGGTTCTGATTGCTTCAAGTGACTGTGCAGGCAGCTTCATGGGCAACAAGACCCCACCCCCTATGTGGTTCTTCATTCAGTCTCCAGTGGTAGCAGGAGCCAGCGCCTCTGGGTCTTCCACAGAGAGCATCTGCATGAGCGCCGACAGCTGCCAACAAAGCAAGAGGACCAGGGACACAGACAAGTCCAAGAGCTTCTGATGAAGAAGGCCAAAACATGGTTTTAAGAAAGAGTAAAACATGCGAGTTTTGAAATGAAAGCCATGTTTGACATTCAGCTCCTGATATGAAGCTGTAATCATAATAGATATTTGATATAAAATACATTTCAGTATATTTTTCTTGACTACAGTAACATAAAAGAATTCTTTCAGTAAGTCCTTTTCTACAGTTTTCACACTTCATTTTACTTCCTTATTATATTTATCACAGAACTCCTGACACCATTGCTTTCTGTATCATGCCTCACCTTGAAATGGGCGATTGTTCAAGAGAGAAATGAAAGGCTCAAGGACAGTGCTGTCTAATATAAATAGAAATGTAACAAAAATGTAAGACACATATGAACTTTTAAATTTTCTAGTAGTCACATTAAGAAAAGTAAATATAAAAAAGTAAAACTAATTTTAGTAATATATTTCATGTAATCAAATATATCAAATTAATTATTTCAACATGCAATCAATATTAAAATGTTATTAATTAAGATAGAAGACAAGCCACAGACTGGGATAAAATATTTGCAAAAAAAATATCTGGCAATGGACTTTTTTTCCAAAATAGTTTTTAAAAATAGCTCTTAAAAGTCAATGATACACTTAACAACCCAATAAGCAAAAGGCTAAAGACCTGAACAGACACCTAAACTGAAGAAGATATAGATGGCAAGTAGGCACATGAACAGATGCTCCACACCATATGCCATTAGGAATTGCAAATTAAAACAACAATGAGGTATTATTCGAATGACCAATACACACGCTAACTACTAACTCTCAGGATGGAATGTGCAGTTCTAGAGAGTGTGAAACCTGGATTGGAAACACCAATCCAAAGGATTGACTTCAGATTGAATTTATGACCCTCAAACTTGGATGTCCTCCAGAATCACTTGCAAAGCCAGTTAAAACACAGTCGCTGAACCCCATATCAGGAGGTTCTGGTTCAAATGGGTGTAGATGAGGCCCTTCACTTCATTTCTAACATGTTCCCGATGATATCAGTGCGCTAGCCTGGGAAGCACTCTTTAAGAGCCACTGGTAAAGATGTGGCTTTGGGAAATCAGCTTTGTAATTTTTAAGTAGGGAACGAGACCAGCGGTTTCTAAATATGACGTAGGTCCCTTCTCCATTGCAGTAATGATCAGTACTCCAACAGAATAGATAGGCGATCAACTTGTGCTTCAGATTACAATGCTATTCCTTATGGATATGACACAAAATTCTTCTGGTCTCTGTAACCATTTGTAAGTGAAAATGCAATTATATGGATCTTATATGCACAAATGTGGAATGCTTAATTCAGTATAACTTGTGCATCACAGTAAGGATAGAATCTTGTTTACATTTACATTTACTAAAGGAAACATTTAGGCATCGTTTGAATAAACAACCACTTTGAGACTAGAAAAATTATAGGACGGTCATAATTCAAGTCCTTAAATTCACGGTAAGTTCCCATTAGTCATTTGTTCCTCTTCAGATATATTTACTATTGTATTCCCAGTTTTTAACATCTTTATGAACAGTAGGTACTAATAAATTAAAAATGAGTAAATATTTTTACTTGCTTCATGTATTTTTTGGAAATGTGGTTTTGTCTATTCTGAATGTTTAAATACAGTGCTAAAGTGACAAAGTAAAGGTCAGGAGACTATGCTTGCATGGGAAAACTGACAGCTTTCTCAGTTTTATGTTCATTTCTGTGAGTACTAGAAGTATAAGGTAGTTCAGAGTAGAATGCAAATACCAACAGGCTGATTTTTACTTTGTGATTCCAGGTGGCCTGATTATAGATAGTTCATTTTCAAGCTCCCCTCACTCAATTGGAGCTGGAAGCTAATTACAAATTACCTGATGCTTTAGATTCACATTTTACAGTATGATATCATAACTTTTATTAAGAAGAGATGCCACCGATTCTTTTTTAATACTTATTGTTGAAAGTATTATATATGTCACTCCTTTTTACCCATTGATCCCTTATACCCCATCCCTGCACCCCAGCCCAGGCCTCCACCACCCTATTGTCTGTATCCATGGGTTATGTATAATGTATACAAATACTTTGGTTGAACTCTTCCCACCCACTCACACATGAATTTTTAAATGATTAAAAACATATCACTAGTGGCAGGTCAGAGATTCCAAAATGGCGGCAAAGTATGTGGAAGCTACACTGACACTCTCCCAGGACCAAACTGGAAATTCAACTGAAATACAGAAACCGCCCTGAAAAATCAACTGAAGACTAGCTGGAGAGCCCAATAACCAGGACAGAGAGTGGAAACCACATAGAGACTGGTAGGAAAGGTGGAGGCCTGGTTGGCCAGGCTCCCACAGACAGCAGCTGAAATTCCAGAGGGATATCTCAGGGGTGGGGGTTCCCATTAAGAGCTATGGAGTCTAAACCCCAAGCTGGACTCCCCAGCCTAGAACACCAAAACTGAAAAAGGAGCCCACGGAACACTTGGCTGTGGAAAGCAGCAGGATTGCTGTCTACCAGCCAGAGACAGCTGGGCATGCAAGCACCCTCATAAAGGGCCAATGCACAAAATTTCATGTGCAGCCACTCACCTTGCACTCTGGCAGAGGGAGGGCAGAGTGCACTAGAGCTGTGTGAGGAGAATCAGGAATGGGGGCTCTGGGATTGGAGCTGAGAAGGCAGCCACCCCAGTGTCCTGTGCTGGGTCATTCCCTCATGCTGTGGAAGACATCTTTATCTGGCAAACTTCTGCTATTCAGGTGTTTTTTGCCTGGGAAGTGGGGGAAAGCAGTTGTCTCATCTAGTTGGAAGACCTCTTCCCCACACCCTGTGGTCAATAACCTGGGGCTATTAAAGATTGAGGGTCAATCAGCAGCAGGTAGAGACAGATCTCTGGAGGCTTTGAGTCTTTGCCTGATCTCCTACTGGGCCCAGGGCTAAGAAAACCAGGCCCTGGTGCACATCTTGGTACTTTCCAAAGTCATCCAGCCCCAGCAGAGGGAGCCAAAAGTTGTGGATTGCTGATAGTTAAAAACAGCCTATTCAGGCCACACACAAACAGCATCTGACATTGTCCTGCACTAGAGATTGGGGGTTGCAGCAGATCTACCTAATACATTGACCCACCCCAAATAGGCAGTCAAAATGGGCAGGCAAAAAATAAGCCCCAAATGAAAGGAAAAGAGAATTATCCAAAAGAAGATATAAATAAAATGGAAATAAGAAATTGATCAGTCCTAGCTGGTTTGGGTCAGTGGATAGAGCATCAACCTGTGGACTGAAGGGTCCTAGGTTCAGTTCTAGTCAAGGGCACATGCCCAGGTTGCTGGCTTGATCTCCAGTTGGTGGTGGTGGTGGTGGCGGGGGGTTATGGGGGAAGCAGCTGATCAATGATTCTTTCTTTTTCATCATTGATGTTTCTATCTCTGCCTCTCCATTTCTCTCTGAAATCAATAAAAATAAATAAAAAGTTATTAATGAAAAAAGAAATTGATCAGATATAGAACTCAAAAAAATTATGACAGGGATGAGAAAAGATATAGTAAATCTATAAAAAAGTCAGAAATGAAGAATTACATAACATTAATAAAGAACACATTGGAAGGGATATACAGCAGATTAGGGGAAGCTGAGGATTGGATCAGTGAATTAGAAGATTGGGTAGAAGTAAATCATTCAATCAGAGAACCAAAAAGAAAAAAAAAAATAACACAGCACAATTAATAAACAGGAGGATAGTTTCAGGGAGCTGTGGGACAACATGAAACTTAACAATATTTGCATCAGAAGAGTGCCAAAAGGGGGAAAAAGTGAGCAAGGAATAGAGAATTTATTTGAAGAAATAATGGCAGAAAACTTTCCTAAACTGATGAAGGAAAAAGTCACACAAGTTCAAGAGGCACATAGAGTCCTAAGCAAGAAGAACCCAAACAGGCCCACACCCAGACACATCATAATTAAAATGCCAAAAAATAAAGACAGAAAGAGAATCTTAAAAGCAGCACGAGAAAAGCAAACTGTTACCTACAAAGGAGATCCCATAAGGTTGTCAGCTGATTTTTCATGAGAAACTACAGGACAGAAGAGAATGGCATAAAGTATTCAAGTTAATGAAAAACAAGGATCTGAAAACAAGATTATTATATCCAGCAAGGCTATCAATAAAAATAGAAAACTAGCCTTGCAAGAAATTATAGAAGGACTGCTGTAATGAAAAGAAGAAATAATATATCGTAAGAAACATAGACATAAAGAATTAAAATGTCAATAAATAAGTCTCTATCAATAATAATCTTTTTTTTCCAGAGTAGTAACATTTATTGGGAAGAAGGGATTCAATTAGATTTCCACATCACACACATACGAGAAACAGACCATAACTCATTTCTGAAGAGGAAGAAGGGCAGGCAGAGACCCTAATCCCAGGGCACAGGCAGCTTCAGCTGGGTAAAGGGGTGAGTATGAGTGTAGGTTGGATAAGGCCTCTTCTCACCACCCTTTTAGTGAAGTTTAGTGGCTAAAATATTGCTAATATTGCTACCTATCCCTTCTCACCCCCAAGCCAGCAGCCCAGTAAAGGCTGTGTTCTCTAGCAGACACTTGGTATATAGTCAGTGGTGGGGAGGGAGGAAGATTGTCTTGCTATTTCTTGCTGCTTCTCCGGGTTTCTTTGTCGTTACTGACAGGGTTGTTGGAGGGGCCAGGAGGGCCAGCAGGTGTGTGGTTGGGTTGGTTTCGGGTAATTAGGGTGCTGGGGGGGTGGGAAGCAGTGTGAGGGGGCTGTGGGTCACCACCAGGGCCTGGTGGGGCACTCAGTCCATTCCCGTTCTGGCTCTCAGAGGCTGGAGAAACAGCAGGGGGTCCAGCGGTAGGCTGGGGAGCTGCAGGGCTGCTGTCGATCTGCACCATCTTGTTGGGTGCTTGCTGGGCACTGTACTCTGGGTTTGGCTCACTGAAGTTAGGAACCTCAGAATAAACCATACAGAGTTCTCCAATCTTCTGAAGATCACCGCCACGACCAGTGTACAATGTCAGACAACCTTTGAACACTGAAGCGCACCCTTTGGTGAGCCAGTTAATGTCCCCAGGCTGGATCAGGTTGCCCACGTCGTCCCAAACGGAGATATTGATGCTGCCCGTTTTGTCTGCCACTTTGCAGGTTCGAACTTCGTGACCGTCCTTTGTCTTGTTCACTCGGCCTGCCTCCAGCACAATGAAGATGAGGTTCAGATTCTTGAGCCCCGGCTTGATATCCTTCACCAAGGTCTCCGTCGTCATGTTGCCTGACCCTCAGAACCCCACCAGGCAGACGGCGGTGTATGCTGCTGAGCCGCCCCCAGGGGGAGCCACCGCCCCCGCGGCCGCTGGATGCAGCTCAATGGAACCTCAATAATCATCTTAAATGTAAATAGATTAGATGCTCTGATCAAAAGTCATATGGTAGCTGAATGGGTACAAAAATATCACCCAAATATATGCTGTCTACAAGAGACCCACCTCAAAAGACACAAACAGAATTAGAATGAAGAAATGAAAAAAGGTTTTGAGGCAAATATAAATGGAAGGAAAAAAAAGCTGAAGTAGCAATACTCATAACTGACAAAATAGACTTCAAAATGAAGGACATCACAAGAGACAATAAAGGTCTCTACATAATATTAAAGGGATCAATGCAAAAAGAGGAGATAACCATGATAAATTTATATGCACCCAATATGGGTGCACCTAAATATACATTTATAAAAAAAACTCAGAAAACAAATAAACAAAAAACTTATGGGGGACCTTAAGGGACAGATCAACAGCAATATCATCATAGTAAAGGACTTGAATACCACATTTACTTCACTGGATAGATCTTCCAGACAAAAAATTTAACAAGGAAACAGTGACTCTAAATGATGCACTAGATCAGATGGCTTTAATTATCATTCATAGAGCAGTTCACCCAAAATCTTTGGAATATACATTCTTGTCAAGTGCACATGGGTCATTCTCAAAGAAGGACCACATGTTAAGACACAAAACAAGTCTCTACAAGTTCACAAATACTTAAGTAATATCAAGCATCTTCTCACATTGCAATGAAATGAAATTTGAAATCAACTACAGCAAAAACAGATTGAGGCTAAATAGCATGCTATTGAATAATGAATGGGTTGCCCATGAGATCAAGAAATAAATTAAAAAAAAATCTTCCTGGAAACAAATGAAAGTGAATACACAACAACCTAAATCTCTGAGGCACAGCAATAGCAGTCCTGAGAGGGAAGCTCATACCACTGCAGGTCTAACTCAAAAAGCAAGAAAAAAATTAATAACAATATTATTTAACTCTATAACTTAAAGAACTAGAAAGAGAACAACAAGAAAAACCTAAAGTAAGTAGAATAAAGGGAATAACAGAGATTAGAGAAGAAATAAATGTCATTGAGGCTAAAACAACATTACAAAGGATCAATGAAGACAAGAGCTGGTTCTTTAAAAAGATAAACAAGGTTGATGAGCCGTTAGCCAGACTTATCAAGAAACAGAAAGAGAGGACCCAAATGAATAAATTCAGAAACAAAAGTGGAGAAGTAACAACTGACACCATAGAAATACAAAGGATTATAAGAAAATACTATGAACAACTATATGCCAACAAACTGGGCAATGTAGATGAAATGGACAAATTCCTAGTAAAATACCATCTCCAAAAACTGAATCAGAAAACCTGAAAAGGCCAATAACAATTGATGAAATAACAAAACTAGATAAAGATACCACAAATAAAGAGAATTACAGGCCAATATTCCTGATTAACATAGATGTTAAAATCCTCCACAAAATATTAGCAAATCAGATCCAACAATATATTAAAAGTTCATACACCATGACCAAGTGGGATTTATTCCAGGGATACAAGACTGGTACAATATTTACAAACCCATAAATGTGATACATGACATAAACAAATTAAAAGTTAAAAACCACATAATCATATCAATAAATACAGAAAAAGCATTTGACAAGATCCAGTACCCTTTTTTGATAAAAACTCCCAGAAAAGTGGGAATAGAGGGACCATACCTTAACATAATAAATACCATATATAACAAACCAACAGCCAACATTAGATTCAATGGGAAAAAATTCCATCATTTCTCCTAAGAACAGGAACAAGAAAGAGATGTCCACTTATACCTCTCCTATTCAACATAGTATTGAAGGTCCCAACCACAGCGATCAGACAAGAAGAAATGAGAGGCCTCTGAATTGGTAAGTAGTAAGTAAAACTGTATTCACAGATCACATGATTAGTACATAAAAAACCATAAGACCCCACCATAAAACTACTAGATTTAATAAATACATTCAGCATCATAGCAGGATACAAAATTAATACCCAGGAATAGATGACATTTTTATACATTAGTAATGAATTCTCAGAAAGTGAAATTAAGCAAGCAATCACATTTGCCATTGCAACAAAAAAAATAAGATATTTAGGAATAAACTTAACCAAAGAGGTAAAAGACTTGTACACACAGAAAAGTAAAGGACATTGAAAAAAGTGATAGACGAAGATGTAAACAAGTCAAAGAATATACCATATTCAAAGACTGGTAGAATTAACATTTAACATCTCCATATCAACTAAAGCTACCTATAGATTCAACACAATTCCTATTAAAATACCAGTGACATATTTCATAGATCTTGAACAAATACTTCAAAAGTATGGTACCAAAAGAGACCCCAAATAGATGCAGCAATCTTGAGAAAGAAAAAAGTTGGTGCAATCATAATAACATATATAGTACTGGCACAAGAACTGGCAAATAGATCAATGGAACAGAACAGATACCCCAGAAATTGACTGAAACCATTATGTTCAATTAATATTTCCCTAAGGAGGCAAGAGTATACAATGGAGTCAAGACAGTCTCTTCAATAAATGGTGCTGGGAAAACTGGACAAATACATTCAAAAATGATGAAACTAGACCACCAACTTACACCATACATAAGAATAAACTCAAACTGGATAAAAGACTTAAATGTAAGTTGTGAAACCATGCAAATCCTAGAAGAAACCATAAGCACCAAAATCTCAGCTATCTCTTGTAGCAATATATGTACAGATACATACATCTCTTAAGGCAAACAAAACTAAGGAAAAATAAACAAATGGGACTACATCAAAATAATATGCCTCTGCACAGCAAAAGAAACAATCAACAAAACAAAAAGGGATCCCACTGTATGGGAGAACATATTTGGCAATGATACATTTGATAAAGGGTTGATATCCAAAATAAATAAGGAACTCATATAACTTAACAAAAGGACAGTCAATTCAATTGAAAAATGAGAAAAGGACCTATATAGACACTTCTCCAATGATCAAACTGATGACCAAGAAGCATAGGAAAAGAATGCTCAAAATCACTGAACATCAGAGAGATGCAAATTAAAATTACAATGAAGTATCACCTCATACCGTTCAGAATGACTACCATGTCAACTCATGGCAAGTGCTGGCAAGGATGTGGAGTAAAAGAAACCCTAGTGCACTGTTGGTGGAATGCAGAATGTTACAGCCATTATAGAAAGCAGTATAGAGTTTCCTCAAAATTTAAAAATGGAATTCTCATTTGACCCAGTGATACTTCTTCCAGAAAAACCAATCATAAAGAATGTATGCATCCCTATGTTCATAGCAGCACAATTTACAACAGCTAAGATCTGGAAATAGCCCAAGTGCCCACCAGTAAATGAGTAGATAAAAAAACAAAACAGTGGTACATTTACACCTTGGAATACTATGCAGCAGAGAAAAAGAAGGATCTCTTGCCCTTTGAGACAGCATGGAGGGACCTGGACAGTATTATGCTAAACAAAATAAGCCAGTCAGAGAAATACACTAAAATGTGGAATCTAATAAAAAAAAAACCTGATAAAATAGATCCAGATACATAGAAGCATGTTACATACTGGAATCTCAGAGGGAAGGCAGGGGAGGTTGGGTTGGTGGAAAGAGAACAACCAAAGAACTTGTATGCATATACCATATGCATAACCCATGGACACAGCCAGTATGGTGGTGAAGGCCTGGGGCAGCGATGAGGTGCGGATTAGAAGGGGTCAGTGGGGGAACAGGGGGACATGTAATACTTTCAATAATAAAGGTTTTAAAAAAACCATTAGTAATGATGCAAGAAAGGAACTTTATGAATCTAACATTATTTTCAATGCTAGAGGCTGGCGCACAAATTCATTCATGGGTGGAGTCCCTTGGCCTGGCCAGTGATTGAGGCCTATGGGGGGGAGGGGCCATGGGATGTTGGCCAGCCGAGGGGAGGGGCTGCAGGGGGTTGGCTGTGGGAGCGCACTGACCACCAGGGGGAAGCTTCTGCATTGAGCATATGCCCCCTGGTGGTCAGTGTGTGTCACAGCGACTGGTTGACCAGTTGTTTGGTCATTTTGGTCATTCAGTCTTAACAGTCACTTAGGCTTTTATGTATATAGATTGGGTTCACAAATACGGACTTAAAAACTTTAGTCAAGTGAAAACTGATTTAGAGTTATTACTGTTTAACATCTGTACTTTTTTCAAATAATCTAATGCTATTGCTAACTTTTTAAGACAGTTGCAAAGTCCACTTAATGAATGGGTTGTCATGTCACATATATGATTACCCACATGGATGTTTCCATAAAGCTGCTTGGAGTCTGACACTGAGAATTCCCACATCAACTGAGCTCCAACTCTGTGCCAAGCATTATTTATTTCTTTATTTATAGCTTTATTCAAAATAATTAATATTTAACATTATGTTAATTTTAAGATATACAATATGTTAATTTGATAATTTTTTTACTTATATGTGGTATTTACTGAACAAACTGAACTAATGCAACATATAGACAGACTCCTAGATAGAAAGCAGGCTGACAGCTCTCGGCAGTGGTCCTGTGGTAAGCCTGGGGTGTGGAGGGATCAAGCAGAAAAAGAAGAAAAAGAGAAAAATCTCATGGACATCTATAACAGTGTGGTGATTGGCAGGGGAAGGGAGGAGCGGGGAGGTGGTTGATGGTATAGGGCAGTGGTTGGCAAACTGCAGCTCACAAGCCACATGCGGCTCTTTGGCCCCTTGAGTGTGGCTCTTCCACAAAATACCAACTTCTGCGCATGGGCCACGAAGTTTCAATCGCACTGTTCATGCACGCCCCCACGTGGTATTTTGTGGAAGAGCCACACTTAAGGGGCCAAAGAGCCGCATGTGGCTCGCGAGCTGCAGTTGGCCGACCACTGGTATAGGGGGATAAATAGTGATGGGAAAAAATAAAATGTTTTAAAAAGTAGGTTTACAGTTGTGAGTATGCAAGAGTTTATTCTTGTAACGTTGTTGACTAAATATCATATTATTTTCCATACAAACATATGTACACCTCTTCTTGCTCACCCTGTAGATTTCCACTGATTGTCACGACAGCATTAGCTGACCCCTCGAGTCCTTCACATGCATGCCATTCTTTGTGGTGAGGACAGTAATGATCTACTCTCAGTCACTTTCAAGTATGTATTATAGTAGTAATAGCCACAATCATCATGTTGTACATTAGGTTTCAGGCATTTATTTACTTTAAAACTGGAAATGTGCACCCTTGACTACTGTGTCCCCATTTCCCTGATTCCCAGATCCTGGTATCCACTTCCCTATCCAGTTTCTCTGTTGGACGTTTTATTTTTTGTTTGTTGTTTTTTTTTTTTAAGATTCCACATATAAGCAAAATCATGTGGTCTTTGTCTTTCTCTATCTGACTTATTTTATCTAACATAATGCCCTCAAGATCAAACTGTTATCACAAATGGCAGGATTTCCTTCATTCACCTGGCCAAATAATGTTTTATTGTATATGCATACTACATTGTCTTTATCAATTCATCGTTGATGGACACTTAGGTTGCTCCCATATCTCCACTATTGTGGATAATGTTGCAATGAACATAGGAGTATAGATTTTAGATACCATTTTCATTCTTTTAGATACATTCCCAAAAGTGGACTTGCTGGCTTGTTCTAGTTAAGCAGGAGACAAAAGGCATTTGATAATCGTCTTTCATCAGGAAAGAGACTTCTTATGGCTAAACATATGTAAGTCACATCCTATATAATAAAAGCCCAATATGCTAAGTGTCCTGTCGTCCCTTCTGCTGTTCAACCAATCAAAGCATAATATGCTAATGATATGCTAAGGCTGCTCAACCACTCGCTATGATGTGCACTGACCACCGGGGGCAGGCACTCTGACCAGTAGTTTAGCTTGCTCCTGGGGTCTGGCCAGACACACCCTGGAGCCTTACCGCAGCCCCTCCTTGGCTGGCTAAACCTCCTGCATCTCTCTATTTGACAAAACAAAAAAGGATCCCACTGTATGGGAGAACATATTTGGCATTGATACATCTGATAAATTGTGCACTGGTGGGGTCCCTCAGCCTGGCCTGTGCCCTCTCTCAATCTGGGACCCCTCGGGTGATGTCAGAAAGGCTGTTTCAGCCTGATCCCACAGGCCAGGTCGAGAGACCCCACTGGTACTTGAATTTTTGCGCCTGGCCTCTAGTCAGTACATAACTAAATAGGTCCTAAAGCACATAAATCCTTAATAGCAACATCATAACACTTGTCTTTCACTAAAACGTTTCATTATTTTTCAATTTTTTAGTAGTTTATTGGTCCTTTTTTTTAAATTTAAATTTTTAATTGTTTAAAGTGTTACATATGTCTCAGTTTTTCCTCATTGACCTCTCCCTGGCAGCTCCCACCTCCCACCCCCCAGCATATGCCCTCACCCCACTACTGCCCGTGTCCATTGGTTATGCTCATATGCATGCATACAAGTCCCTTGGTTGATCTCTTAACTCCCCTTACCCCCTCTCCTGCCTTCCCTCTGAGGTTTGATAGTCTGCTATGAACATAGGGATGCATATATACTTTCTGACTGGTGTTTCTGATTTCTTGGGATATATTCCTAGAAGTGGGATTTCTGGGTCAAATGGGAGTTCAATTTTTAAATTTTTGAGGAAACTCCATACTGTTTTCCACAGAGGCTGCACCAGTCTGCATTCTCACCAGCAGTGAAAGAGGGTTCTTTTTTCGTCACACCCTTGCCAGGGTCCTTTTAAATACATGGGGCTTTGAGAGCGGGATCCAGCCTAAATGAGCTGAAAAATTAGAGATTTGTGCTGGTAAAGGTGAAAGCAGTGGCTTGCCCTGGAGCTACCCACATTGGCCATATTGTTGTTTCCTTTGAAAATTATCTATAGAAGGTAATTTTGTTGTTGTTAATCCTCACAGGAGGATATTATTCTATTGTTTTTCAGAGAGAGCAAAGGAAGGAAGGTGGAAGGGC
>NW_006300367.1:532471-547258 GCF_000327345.1 Myotis davidii
GAAAGAGAGAGAGAGAGAGAGAGAGAGAGAGAGAGAGAGAGAGAGAGACAGAGACAGAGAGACAGAGAAACATCAATGTGAGAGGTACACATAGACTGATTGCTTCCTGCATGCATCCTAACCGGGGACTGGGAGCCAACCTGCAACCCAGGTACGTGCCCTTGACCAGGAATCAACTCGCGACCCTTCACTGCAAGGGCTAACACTCTAACCATTGAGCTACATCTGCCAGGGCAGTAATAATGTCTCTGCTATGATAGAGGATGAGGATTCTCAGTTTTTCTATTTCTGTGAATTTGGAGATCAATGTACAATTCATATTTCTCTAATCTTAAGGTACTGAAAAAAGCTTTATTTTGAGTGCCAATGAATTAAAAAAATCTTTATTATGCATATTAATGAATTAAAAGAGTTAGGCAAATGCAACACAAAAGGCAAAGGGGTAGAAATATCTTCCAGAGAAATTAAACTACTCTGTTTTTTGTTTGTTTGATTGTTTATTTTGTATGTGTGTGTGTTTTCTTTCCTGCCTTTTGATAGAAATCCTACACTATGATCTCTGGCCATAAAAAAACATGGTCAACACACATTTTGCTTTTCGGCCTCAGGAAAGCATGGCTACTGCACCCTTTACCTGTCATCATTCAATGCATTCTCCAAACACAGACAGCTATTGTTGAGGGAGGATCACCAGTGAACCATATTTCTTAAAAACATTTGCCAAATTTCTCATAGGAAGTGGTTTATTCTGTTTAGAGGTTATGCATCAAAATCTCCCTCTGCTCCCGACAGACTAACCGCCGTCACTGAGCCAATTTCCACATCTTACACAGGATGTCCCGTCACAGATTTACAAAAAACTGGGAAAGGGCTCAAAAACATGGCCTTCATTCTCCTTGAGGAGAATGATGATATGAAACCACACTAAGTTGAAAATTTTGGAGTAATAAGTTACTCAATTTAAAATAAGTATCAATGGAGGACATAAAGATGTTATAAAACATTTCTAATTGTTTTATTTACCCTCTTAGTCAAGTCAAGAGTATGGCATTCTCTTTCCTTAGTGTTTAGTGAAACCAAGCTCATGCTTCAAATGAGATTAAAATCTAAAGGATTTCAGACTTGTTCAACCATGTGTTTTGTATGCTGTTATTCTGGAAATTAATGAAAACTGTTTTCTATATTCTGAGGTTCCAAGAGAGACACTAGATTCAAATGAATTCACAGTATTACATCAATCTAATTTTAAGATTTATATGAATGACCAATGAAACCCTATGATTGCAAACTGCTTCAAAGAATTTCACCATACTGACCATGTTGTAATTTTGATGAATTACAGATAAATGCCAAAAGCTAACAGATTTCAACAAAAGAAAGAGATTTGTTTTAAAAAAAATTAGTTTATCCTTTTATTCACTACAATCCTAGTAATTAATAATGTAATTTGGTCATGATATAAAAGCTTAGTAATCCATTAATTTATTATCTGTTCATTATATATAGAGCAGTGAAATTTTTTATTTGTACAACAGTTAATTATTGAATGATTTCTGTGCAGCATATTGTTTTAGAGCTGGGAAAGCAGCCGTAACACTCACACACAAAATTCTTCCCTGCATGGAACTTATATTCTAATAGAAAACAGGCAAAGTAACAAGATAGAGAAATGCAAATATAGCATACCTGAAAGGAAGGACGAAAGAGGAAAATATGAAAAGGAAAAGGCTTACAGATTATTGTGAAGGGATGGTGGGGAGTCACACTTCAGATAGGCTGTCAGGGAAGGACTCTCAGAAGTGGTGACATTTGACTGAAGGTCAGGGAGAAACCAGGGAATTAATCATGAGGGTGTGTAGAATAGGAGCACACAAGCGGAATAGTAAGCGGGAAAGGAACATGCTTAGTTACCATTTGTGGAAGAATGAGAAGGCCATGGCCACTTAGTGGGAGGCATGGAGGGGAGAGTGGTAGAAGATAACGCCAGGGAGGTAAAAGGAACAACTGACAGAGGGTCTATGGCAGTGGTTCTCAACCTTCTGGCCCTTTAAATACAGTTCCTCATGTTGTGACCCAACCATAAAATTATTTTCGTTGCTACTTCATAACTGTAATGTTGCTACTGTTATGAATCGTCATGTAAATATCTGATATGCAGGATGGTCTTAGGCGACCCCTATGAAGTGGTCGTTCGACCGCCAAAGGGGTCATGACCCACAGGTTGAGAACCGCTGGTCTATGGGGTAATATGAAGGGCTTTGTTTAGATAGGGAACCACTGGAATGTTTTAAAAAGAGTAGAGAACTGATCTGAATTATGATTTAGAAGAACCACTCAACTGCTGTGATGAGACTAGAAGGCAAAGATATTGTCCCAATGTCAATAAAATCACACTTAATTTGAAAGGCTAATATGGGGATAGGGTTATGCAGTGAGATAAGTGTGGTTAGAGAATCCGGAGTGCGGTGCAAGTTGAAAGTAACAGGTGAGATTACGCCTTGCTCCGCGGCCTACTCCAATCTGAATCCCACCGCCTAAGGTCTTTTGAAAGAGTTTTAGCTAATGATTTTGATTCCTTTTATGTTGCCAAGTTTAATGCCCTTGTTTACTATATTTTACTTGGTGTCTCAGTGGTAGTTGTAAATTTTCACATCGCCCTTCTTTCAAGATATTATCTTCCTTTAATTTCCATCATCACACATTGTCCATAATTCCCTTTTATCTCTCTCCATAGGCACTCACTTTGCAAGGCCACCTTCATTTCCCGTAGTCATTATGTCCTTCGATCTCTATCAGGTCTGCCACACGGAGCAACTCCAGGGTTCAGGCACCGTGCATCAAAGGGCCCGTGGTTTCTGAAGTTGAGTTGTTAGTCCTTCAATGTGTCAGTTTTCTCTACCTAAGCAATCTTAAGCAAGGATGAGACTTCCAGTGAGATTTATTTAGAAGCTTGTGCCTCTATCCCAGGATTCCTTGCTGTGTAACACACTCCTATTTAGTTACTGGCTGACAACCCCTGTCAGGCGTCTCAAATGTACCTCAAGTTTCTTATAATCCAAAATGAACTCGAGGCTTCCCTTTTCAAAATCCTCACTAGTGTTTCTTGGCTACTGGCTAATCCATCCTGCTATGCAAGCAGAAACCTGAGTCCCCTGGACACTTACTTCTCTTCCCTCCACATTCAGTCCTTTAACCAGTCTATTTCTTTGTTTTTATAGCCATCACCATAGTTCAACATACCATAATTTACTGCCTTTATTCCTCCAGGAATTCTTTCTTCATACAGTAATTATAACAATTTAAAAAATGCTAAGAGACCCCTGGCCAGCATCACTCAGTGGTTAAAGAGTAGGCCTACACATTGGAAGGTTGCAGGTTCAATTCTCGGTCAAAGGCACATACCTCAGTTGCAGGTTCGATCCTTGAACAGCCCTGGTCAGGGTGCGTGTGGGAAGCAATCAATCCAGGTGTCCTCACATCAATGTTTCTGTCTGTCTGTCTCTCTATCTCTATTTCTCCTCCTTGCTTCATTCCACTCTCTCTAAAATAATCATTGAAAAAAAAAAATCCTCAGGTGAGGATTAACAAAATAAACAAAAACCAAAACAAAACATAACTAATAGAGTCATAATACCAACACCATTGTAATACATTTTTTCTTAGAAAAAATGATCATAATCACTAAGTTTCTAGATATTCTAACCTTTGTCTACCTCTCCAAGTTCATCTTGCTCTGATGCTTTCCCTTCCTACTTTGCTCTCTCACTGATACTGGCCTTTATAAATTTATCTGAACATAACTGTTACACACATGAGCCTCTCTAGCTAAGATGCTAAAGTAAATGACATCATATATCTGCCTTTTTTCCCCTAAAACAAAACAAAACAAAAAAATCACTGAGACACCCCAAGTTTCCAAATATATCTAGACCTTAGCATTTCAAGCAAAAATTATTTTTTGTACAGAAAGTGACAGTAGCATCATAGCAGAGTGAGAAGTTACAAGTTCTCCCCTTAAAGTTTTAAGTCAAACGACTATAATTCAACAAAGGGCCCCTGTTCAACACTCACGCATTTCTGAGAGATCCTCTTCCTCTCGGTGCAGTCAAGCTGCAGCCCGCACATGGCAGCTGGAGGGTAGGATGGGCAGAAGCCACACTCCAGCCTGAGCAGCCAGCACCTCTTGCATCTACACCCTGGACAGGGTTGCAGATGCAGCACTGTAGTGTGGCAGCTGTGGACAAGGGCTGCCATTACTGCAAGGAGGCAAAGCTGCAGGTACAAGAAAGCACCTCTCCTCCCCCCTTCTCCTCTCCTCATTCTCCCTCTCGCCTCCCACGGCTGTGGAACCTGGTAGAGTCAGAACTGGGTAGAGGAAGTGGAGACCTCAGATAGCACAGTGTGGCTGGCAACCACTGAATTTCAGTAGTGAGTAATGTGAACTTGAATCCCTGAGCACCATGCCCTGCCACACCCCACTATGAGGCTGATGCCATGAAACTGAGACAACCGAGGCAGGATGCCCAGCACCTCAAGGAAAACAACACCTTTTCCATGACTGAGGTAACACTAGCAAACCGGGATCACAGGGGGGCCAGTAATGAAGAGAATAGAAAACAAAAGCTTGCACTACAGCACTGTCTACTGGAACTTGGAAGAAAGCACTCTACTTATCAGCCTGCTAATTATTTTTATTTACCGGTTGACTTTAGAGAGAGAACAAAGGACAGAAAGAGAGGTTTGTTGTGCCACTTATTTCTGCATTCCTTGGTTGATTCTTGTATGTGCCCTGACCAGGGGTCAAACCCGCAATGTTGGCATATTGAGGTGACACTCTAACCAACTGAGCTGACTGGCCAGGACCTGCTGACTTTTAAAGAGACAAACAGTACTTAAAAGAAGAAGAAAAAAAAAGAAGAAGAAGAGGTGACTATCTCAAATGCCCATGAAAAACCAAAGTAAAAAGGAAAGTCCGAAAGAAAATAAAAAGTATCCAAAAGCAAACTCAAAGACCTGGAAGACTAATTTAAATAATAGAATTCAAAATTGCAGTTATGAAAAAAAAAAAACCCTCGAGATACAAAAAGCTCAGAAAGGGAGCTCAGTAAGGTCAGGAATAAAATTAACAAACAAATGAGTACTTTACCAAAGAAATTGGAACTGCAAAAAAATAACCAAACAAGAATTCTGGAGCTAAAGGACTCAATAAATGTGATAAAGAATAGCTTAGAGAGCACTGGGAACAGAGTAGTCTGGGTGGAGGAGAGAATTGTTGAACTCAGAAACAGAAATCTAGAAATAACTCAAGTGGAAGAAGAGAGAGGATTGAGTTTTAAAAAGTGAAATATTTCTGCCAGAATTGTCTGACTCTATCAAAAAGAATCAGAATAATAGGTGTAAAGGAGAAGAGCAAGGAAAGAGGACAGAACCGGACAATGTAATTTCAAGAAGCCAATAAAACACCTAATCACCTCGATGTAAAAACATGTTATCCAAGAAACATTATATTGAAACTGTCATACGTTAATGAAAAAGAAAGAATTCTCAAGGCACTGACAGAAAGAGAGAGAGAGAGAGAGAGAGAGAGAGAGAGAGAGAGAGAGAAAGCCAACACCACTGGATTATCATCAGGTTTTTTAGCAGAAACCGTACAAGCCAGGAGAGAATGACATAAAATATTCAAAATATTGAAAAAGAGAAAGAAAAAGCCAAGAATAATAAAGCCAGGATGCTATCTTTTATAGATGAAAAATAAATAAATTAATAAAAAAGCTGAGGGAATTTACCATCACAAAGCCTGCATTGCAGTCCACCTGGGGAGGAGTGGCTGCACCCAAAGCCAAGGACAAGTATGTACAGCATGTGAGTACGATGACAATCAGACAGAAGCACATAATTGTAACTCTATTCCTGAATAGGGTATTAAACAAGTATAACATATACGTGAAACGGGGAAATGCATTTTTAAAATGACTGTAGCTTCTATAATTTGGAAAAAAATGCAGAAAAGTGATAATTTGTAACACAAAGGCATGAAAGGCGAAGAGGGAAAGGACTGGCCTTGCACAGGTGACTGGAAATAAGATGCAATCAGAAGAAAAAGGACTCTTGTAGGCAGGAAACACATATATCTTATTTTTTACATAAAGCTAATAGTAATCACAATACAAACATCTGGAGCTGATAGATAACATTCTTAAAAACACAAACTAAAACAGGAAACAGAAACACAAGAGAAAAAAATGATGGAAATACAGAGTAACAAGAAAAAAAGAGAAACTACTGATAGCAAGTCCTTATATATCCATAATAACCCTGAATTTAAATGAACTGAACTCATCCATCGAAAGGCACAGGGCAGCAGGATAGATTAAAAACAAGGCCAACTATATGTCACCTTCAGGAGACTCATCTCAGCTGTAAAGGAAATCTAGCTCGAAGTGAAGGGGTGGAAGAAGATACTTCCAGCATAGGGATCCAGAGACCAGAGGGTGTGGTCATACTGACATCAGAAGAAATTAGATTTTTAAGATAAAAAAGGTAATCAGGGGCAAAGATAGACATTTTATAATGATAAAGGAAACAATCTAGAAGATATAACACATCAATACATACGCCCTGCACCTGGGAGCAGCAAAATATATAAAGTGATTAATAACAGATCTAAAGAGAGAAACTGACAAAAATACAATTGTAGTAGCAAACCTCAGTATCCCATTGACAGTAATGGGTAGATCATCCCAAAAGAAAGTCAACAAGGAAATATCCGCCTTAAATGGCACATCAGAGCAAATGGCATAATCTATATTTATAGAACTTTCCATTCTAAAATAATAACATGTACATTCTTCTCAAGTGAAGATGGAACATTCTCAAGGATAGACCATAAGTTGGGGCACAAAACTAGTCTCAATAAATTAAAGAAGATTAAATCACACCAACTATATTTTCTGACAATAACAGTATGAAACTGAAAATTAACTACAAGAAGCTGAAAAACTATTAACATGTGCAGATTAAACATGCCAATCAATAACTATTGAGTCAAAGAAGAAATAAAAGAAGAGATCAAAAGGTACATTGGGAAAAAATAAGACACCAAAATTTTGGGAATGTAGAAAAATTGGTACTAAGAGGGACGTTTATAGCAATATAGGTCCACCTCAAGAAGTTAGAAAGATCTCAAATAAAAACATCAAACATTATGCCTTAAAAAACTAGGTAAAGAAAATAAAATGAAAACAAACATCAATATAATAAAGTAAATAATAAAAAAATAGAGCAGAAATAAATGAAGTAAAGTACAAAGCAATTGAAATAAATAATGAAATGAAGAACTGATTTTTGGAAAGGATAAATAAAATTGACAAACCTCTGGCTAGACTCGCTAAGGAATAAACAAAATAGTCTCAAATGAATAAAATTAAAAATGAGCCTAGCCAGCATGACTCAGTGGTTCAATGTTGACCTATGAACCAAGAGGTCACAGTTCGATTCCCAGTCAGGACACATGCCAGGGTTGCTGGTTCAATCCCCAATAGGAGGTGTGTAGGAGGCAGTCGATCAATGATACTCTCTCATCATTGATTTTTCTATCTCTCCCTTTCCCTTCCTCTCTGAAGTAAATAGAGATATAGTTTGAAAAAATAAAAATGAAAGAGGAAAAGTTACAATAGACCCAACCGAAATACAAATGATTATACAAAAATATTGTGAAAGGCTACAAGACACCAAATTAGGTAATGCAGAAAATGTTCAAAAATTGATAAAATATATAATCTCTGTAGACTGAACTATGAAGAATTGAGAAATCTAAATAGACTGATCACCAGTAAGGAAATGAAAACAATAATAAAAAACCTCCCTCAAAAACAAAATCTAAGACCAGACAGCTTCACTGGTGAATTCTGCAAAACAGTCAAAGATTTAATACCTACCATTCCTTCTTTTATTTTTTGTCTTTTTTAAAAAAAATATGGAATCTATTGGGTTGTCATAGCTGTCAGAAGGAGGGGTATTGGTGGTTGGATGAAAAAGTTGAAAGAATTAAGCAAAAAAATCTCTCTATATATAAAAGCCTAAGTGACCAACCTACTGTTTAACCATCTGCCTGGTAGCTATGATGCACACTGACTTCCAGGGGGCAGACACTCAATGCAGGAGTGAAACCACAGGCATGGAAACATGGAACAGACTAATGAATCTCAGAGGAAAGTGGGGAGAGGGTGGCAGAGAGAGGTTAACCAAAAATCTTATATGCATACTAGAGGCCCGGTGCATGGATTCATGCACTGTTGGGGTCCCTTGGCCTGGCTTGCAACCTCTCACAATCCCGGACGCCTCAGGGGATGTTGGAGAGCCAGTTTTGACCTGATCCCATCTGGCCAGGCCAAGGGACCCCACTGGTGCACAAATCCGTGCACTGGGCCTCTACTAATACAATAAAACAAAAATTATACACAGAGACAACAGTATGGTGGTTATCAGAAGGAAAGAAGGGTGGAAGGAGGTATAGGAGGTTAAATTGTGATGGAAAGAGAATACATATTATTCTGAAACTCTTCCAAAGTATTGAAGAGGAGGGATTAATTCTTAACTCATTTTACAAGGCCAAAATTATCCTGATATAAAAACCATATAAAGACAATGCAAAAAAAAATGCAGACCAATATCTATGATGAACACAGACACCAAAATTCCAGACAAAATGCTAGAAAATTGAATACAACAATGCATTTAAAGGATAATACACGATGAACAAGTGGATTTTATTCCAGGGATGCAAGGATGTTTTGACATTCTGATAATCAATGTGGTACACAAAATTAACAAACTGAAATATAAAAATCGTATGATCTTATCAATTCTGTGGGAAAAGCATTTGACAAGATGCAACATCTATTTACATTGAAAACATTCAATGAAATAGGTATAGAAGGTAAATACCTCGACATAATTAAGGCCATATATAACCAAGCCTCAGCTAAAATCATACTCAATGGTGAATAACTGAAAGCTTTCTCTAATATCAGGAACAAGACAAGGACACCCACTCTCACCACTGTTATCCAATGTAGAACTGGAAGTCCTAGACAGAGAAATCAGGCAAGAAAAAGAAATAAAAGGCTTCAAAATTGAGAATGAAGAAGTAAAACTGTCACTATTTGCAGATGACATGGTGCTATAGATAGAAGCCCTAAAGACGCCACCAAAATACTGTTAAAAAAAACAAACTAACACAGTGAAGTTGCCAGTTACAAATCCATATGCAAGAATCCATTGTACGCCTATATCAGTGATGGTGAACCTATGACACGCGTGTCAGAGGTGACATGCAAACTCATTTTTTTCGTTGATTTTTCTTTGTTAAATGGCATTTAAATATATAAAATACATATCAAAAATATAAATCTTTGTTTTACTATGGTTGCAAATATCAAAAAAATTTCTATATGTGACACGGCGCCAGAGTTAAGTTAGGGTTTTTCAAAATGCTGACAAGCCAAGCTCAAAAGTTTCGCTATCACTGTCCTATATTGTAACAATGAAATAGACAAATGACTAAAAAATCCCTTTTACAATTGCAACAAAAAGGATACACTACCTAGGAATACACTTAACAAAGGACGGGAAGGACAGGTACACTGAAAATTATAAGATAATTTGAAAGAAGTTGAAGAAGACACAAAGAAATGGAAGAATATTCCATGTACATGGATGGAAGAATTAATATTTTAAAATGGCCACATTTCATAAAGCAATATACAGATTTAATGCAATCTCCATCAAAATCCCAATAACATTTTTCACAGAAATAAAACAAAAACCCCAAATTTGTGTAGTAACACAAAAGGCCCCAAATAGCAAAAGCAATCCCAATAATAAAAAGAGCAAAGCTGGAGATAGGACACTCCCTGAATTCAAACTAACAGTACGAAGCTAGTATTATCAAAAAAGTATGGCACTGATGGAAAAATAGACAATCAGATCAATGGAACATAACAGAGCCCAGAAATAAAGCCCCACACATATGGACAATAACATTTCAATCACGGAGCCAAAAACATATAATGGAGAAAGGCAAGTCTCTTTGATTAATAGTTTTGGGAAAACAGGAAAACCAAATGCAAAAGAATGAAACTAGACTAATATTGACACTTTACAAAAAGTTAACTTAAAATGGAATGAAGTATTGAATGTAAGTTCTGAAACAGTATAATATACAGAAAAAAAGCATACCGCCTTTAACTATGAACCTCAGTCTCAGTGTCATTTTTGTGAACTTGACCCCAAAGGCAAGGGGCAAAAAACAAAAGTAAATAAATAGGCCTACATCAAACTGAAAAGCGTCCCAGCAAAAGAAGTCATCAACAAAACCAAAAGGCAACCAACAAAATGGGAGATGATATTTGCAAGTGACACCTCTCATAAGGTGTCACTTATATCCAAAATATGTAAATAACTCATATAACTCAACAACAACAAAAAATACCAAACTGGTAAAAAATAGGCAAAGGACATGAATAGATCCCTTTTCAATGAAGACATGCAGATGGCCAACAGATATGTAAAAATATGCTCAGTATCACTAGTCATAAGGGAAACACAAATCCAAACCACAATGAGATAACACCTCACACTTAGAATTGCTATTATCAATCAGACAAGAAGTAACAAATGTTAGAGAGGTTGTAGAGAAAAGGAAACCCTCATACACTAACATTAAGAATATTAATTGGTGCAGCCACTATGGAAAATAGTATGGAGATTCCTCAAAAAAAATTAAGACTAGAGGTATGATATGACCTAGCAATCCCTCCGCTGGGTATCTACCTGAAAAATTTGAATATATATATATCTTATCTACTAAAAGTGAAACATGCAAATTGACTGTACCTCCACTATACTCACAAGCCACGCCCATAAGCCACGCCCACCAGCCAATCAGAGCGACTATATGCAAATTAACACAACCAAGATGGCGGCTGGGAGCCAGAGCAAGCAGGAGGCTTGGTTTCCCGGGTGATGGAGGATGCCATGCTTCCTGCCTGCCCTGGGCGGCTCTGCTCAATGCAACAAAGTTTCAATTATAGAAAAAATAAATCCCAGATACCTGCCTTTTCCGTGTGCACCTCTGTATCTGCACTTTACTTCCACACCTCCTCTGAGTCTCAGTGTGCTTTTCCCTTTCCTTCTGGTTGTAGAATATCCACTCAGCCAGCCTTCCCTTGATTCTGGATGATGTCCGTTTTGTCTTTTAGTTGTATTTTTGAAGTTGTTGTGCGAAGCAGCAATTTCCAGTGTTTACCTATGCCACCATCTTGGTTTCTTCCCCAAATTTGCATTTTCACAAGAAAGTGAGAGCTAATGAATGTGTGCATGTGTGTGTGAATATAAGTAAACACATACCTAAACGTTCTGCTAATTGCAGGGAATTATTTTTGCTTAATTATTTTATTTAATTGTCAAAATAATCTTGCAAAAATAAATATTATCCATTTTTATAGAAAAGTTCAGAAAATTCAAATACCATATACAACTAGCATTTTGTTTGCTTTTTCCACTTTCTGCCTTAAAAGATAACAAGATGACATCACTTTATCCTTTAATAATCAAATGTGGCATAAAGCTATTCACTGTAACTTAAATAATTGAATTAGAATTGTTAAACTGAAACATTAATGTTCATTTTACCTGGATATGAAGGCATTCAGAGCTTGTGGAAACAATTATAGGAAAAAATAAGATCGGGACGTAATAAAACATACAAAAACTTTAAACAATACAAAATGAGATAATTAAAAGTTGCCTAAGAATGAACAAATGTGTTAAAATTAATGAGAACTGATTTAATTAGAAGAATCATATTTTAAGATGTCTTAATAAAGCTATCTCATTTCTTATTTGAATATCTCTAAAGCATTTCTAGTTCCATGTAAAACTGAGAGAGAATTAAGGAATACTTCCTTATCTTTTTCTAACAAAAAGGAAGGGCAAATAAATTGTGTTTCTATATTAAACAAAATACATAGATATGTTTTGAAAAAGGAGAAGGGAATCCATGCTAATACCAAAGATTTTTTTTTCAAAAAAAAGATGATATATGTACTACTCTTTGTAATATTTTAAGGAATAAAACAAAATTAAAAAAATACATCAATTTTTTAAAATGATTTTAAATAGCCACCAGAGGGCGAAGAAGACAGATTTTCTCTAAAGCAACAGCAATTACATTGACAACAGATTTTTTTATCACTAAAAGAAAACATCAAGATAAACTATTATCTTTAAAGTATCCAACTTCATAAGTTTATATTAGTTATCTATACTAATAAAAAGGAAATATGCTAATTAGACTGAACATCTTCCAGACATCCTTCGGGATATCTTTCCAGACAAAGCCACAGTGGCAGGGGATGAGGCAGAGGCATTTAGGGGCGACAAGGACTGAGGGGTCCCAGGTTCAATTCCAGTCAGGGGCATGTGTCTTGGTTGTGGGCGCATCACCAGTGGCGGGTATGCAGGAGGCAGCTGGTCGATGTTTCTGACTCTGTCCCTCTCCCTTCCTGGGAATTATTATTAGTTTTAGTCTATATTAGTCTATTATATTGGACTAAAGGCCCGGTACACAAAAATTTGTGCACTCGGGGGGAGGGGGAAAGTCCCTCAGGCTGGCCTGTGCCCTCTCGCATCCTGGGACCACTCGGGAGATGTCCACCTGCTGGCTTAGGTGGCAGTCAGACATCCTTCTGGCAGCCCAGGAGCCCTCAGGGGATGTCCACTTGCCAGTGGGGAGCAGGCCTAAGCTGCAATCAGACATCCTTAGCACTGCTGAGGAGGCAGGAGAGGCTCCCGCCATCACTGCTGTGCTGGAAGCCATCAGCCTGGCTTGTGGCTGAGCATGGCTCCCCCTGGGGGAGGGCAATGACCACCAGGGGGCATCTCCTGCATTGAGCATCTGTCCCCTGGTGGTCAGTGTGTGTTATAGTGACCAGTCATTCCCAGCCATTCTCCTCTTAAGGTCAATTTTCATATTACCCTTTTATAATATGCCTGGTGCATGGGTGGGGGCCAGCTGGTTTGCCCTGAAGGGTGTCCCAGATCAGGGTGGGGGTCCCTGCTGGGGTACCTGGCCCCAGCCTGAGTGAGGGGCTGATAGCTGTTTGTAGGCTGGCCACAGCCTCCAGCCACCCAAGCTACCAGTGGAGGCTGGCTGGAAACAGGTATCTGGGATTTATTTATCTTCTATAATTGAAACTTTACCGGCTACAGCTGGCCAGGGAAGGTGGGAAACTTGGCTTCCTCTGTCGCCAGGGCAACCAAGCCTCCTGCCTGCTCCAGCTTCATGGCTGCTGACCGCCATCTTGGTTGGATTAATTTTCATATAGTCACTCTGATTGGCTGGTGGGAGTGGCTTGGGGATAGCAAAGGTATGGTCAATTTGCATGTTTCTTGTTTATTAAATTAGATGGCTAGCTTGCAAGGTCAGACAGTTAAGTTTATATTTTCTATTATTTGAACTAAAAACAAAGTCATTTTATAGAATAAGAGACTGTCTTAAAGTGACAGAGTTTACAACAACAGAGTTTACAGGGCAAGATAGCAGATAATTTCAAACAGCAGTTTTTAAGATGGAAGTTACTGTTCTTCCATGCCTCCCTCCACCTGCTCTATCTGCTATCCCCTGATGCAGTATTGTTTTACATGCACCATCTCTGCATCTCAAAGCCGATCACACAAGTGTGCTAGGAACCAATGCACTTGCTGTGCTCTTTTTCCAATCCATTATCCACCTCTAAATCAAAATGAGCTTTGTTTTTCAACTTTTTTATTGTGGTAAAATGGACATTACAGAATTTACCATTTTAACCATATTTGATTGGTCAGTTCTGTGTCACTATGTACTCTTATGTTGTAACCACCACCACTATCCATTTGTAGAATTTTCCCATGATCCCAAACTAACTCCCAATTTCCCTTTTTTCCCAGGCCCAGAAGCAGACACTCTATTTTCTTTCTCCATGGATGTAACTCCTCAGGGCACCTCAGATAAGTGAAATTATACAGCACTCATGTTTTTGTGACTGGCTTAGTTCACTTTTCCTTTTTACACATTTGATCCCGTAATCTATAATCAGACATTTTTAGTTCTTTCTTTCCAATTTGGATAACTGTTATTTATTTTTCTTACCTAGTTATTTTGGTAGAAAAGAGCATGGGGAGGTGTACAAGAGTTAGGAGGCCATGTAGTGCTGCAGCTGGAAGCTGGAGATGGTGTCCTGAGGCTCTCACTCTCCACCTGGGAGGACGGGTCAGTGTATGACTGACCAGTGCCAGGTGGATTCTGTGTAACAGAACCTGGGCATTTCATCCTTGAAATCAAATTATGAACACTTCAAACAGTAAAAAAGAAATAATGCTGAAACCGGTTTGGCTCGGTGCATAGAGCGTAGGCCTGCAGACTGAAGGGTCCCAGGTTCGATTCCGGTCAAGGGCATGTACCTTGGTTGAGGGCACATCCCCAGTAGGGGGAGTGCAGGAGGCAGCTGGTCAGCTGGTCGATGTTTCTCTCTCATGGATGTTTCTAACTCTCTATCCCTCTCCATTCCTCTCTGTAAAAAAATCAATAAAAATATATTTTTTTTAAAAAAGAAATAATGACTACAAATGTATCTAAGGCATCAATATATAGAGAAAAAAGGTCTAATTGTGTAAGGCCCTAAGACCCCCGGAGAGTCCGACGGAGGAGGCGCCGACCCCAAGTCAAACGCAGAGACAGGAAAGGGT
>NW_006300367.1:554805-581483 GCF_000327345.1 Myotis davidii
AATTGTAGAACAAGATTTTATAAAGGCAAAAACCACACGCAGGTGGTCTGGAATGTAAACCACACGCAGGTGGCCTGGAATGTCAGGAAACTGGGTTATCAGTTAACTCATCTCCTGAGGGGACAGGACTGTGTTAGCAGTTGAGTCATTTCCTGAGGGGCCAGGGTGGTCTGTCTTGCATAAACCTACCCCAGGGAGAGATAAAACAACTCTGCTGTGACTACACCAGAGCACCAGGCTTACTGGAAAGGTCAGTTAGCACAGACCGATCCCAGGAAGAGATAAAATAACTCTGCTATGACTAAACTAGGGCCGGGGCTTGCAAGAAAGGTCTGGGGGAGGGAGAAGCTTCTCCCAGGCCTTACAATTGGATATTTTGATTATAAAAAAAACATTGACATTAGAAAACAGTCAATTAATGGGGTACACGCTTCACTGGCAGAAAGAACACACTAGGGAGGGGAACCACAGGAGGGGACATTTACCTGGAAGACATGAGAAAGAATAATACATGACAACTATGAAAGAGAAGCTAAGCGGCTGGGGTATGTATTTAGATAGACTGACACACACTTGATATAGGAGCCAGAAGAAAGAGATGAAATAGCAGAAAGAATATTCAAAATAATAATGGCTGAGAATTTTCTAGAATTGAGAGTCAAGTCTCCAAAGATGAAAAATACACTCTGAGCACTAAACAAAATTTAAAAATTCCCTCACTTGGACATATTACAGAAAAATTGATGGACATTAGGAGTAAAAAAGAACATTAATGATAGAATGCATTTCTCACCAGTGGAAAAAACTAGATAAACAACAGTTGTGAGGGCCATTGCTCTAAGCTGGCCCTGGCAGAACAATTGTCAGCTGTTAGGCACTTCTTTACCAGCTGGTAACTTCCTGCAGCCTGAGCCTCAGGTCACCCTTCCCACTGCCCCTCTGACTTGCCCTCTCTTCCTCAGGACATAGTGGGTGTTTCTGAGAAACACTAGGCTCAGACATGTGGCTGTGAGCATTCTGATTCGACATTGCCTGAGACACACTGCCTGGAAATAACAAAATATCACCCCATTTGTCTGTGAGCTGTGGCACCCCTGGAGGGACCTTAAAGGGATTGATTAAACACAAACATCTCTTACTGAGCTCCTAGCATAAAGGCCCCCAGGGCACCAGCAACATTTGACTATAATGGTTTGCTAGTCAAAAGCTTCTGGGTCCAGCCCCAGTCAAAGATGCAGAGGAACAACATAATTTACACCATGATTTATCTTTTTGCTGCAGGGAACAGAGTGTAGAATATTCTTAAAATTCACTGTTGCTTTTGTGGAAAGTGTTCCAGCAAAGTTTCTTGTACACAGAGTATACAGAATTTAAAAATAAAAAGTTAAGCATAAAAGGTCACCCCAATGTGAGTGCTATCACTACTGATACATGCAGTCATTACTCAAAATATATATACTATCCTTTCTCAAGCATTTACAAATGAAGGGAATTTACCGGTAAATTCTAAAACTTACTGAAAACACTACCAAAGACAAGTACTCTAATGGGAATATGTGAATATGAAGATGAGATGTGGAATGCAATAATAAAGATGAGCATCAAATGGGGTAAAATTTACTTAAAAGTGGTAAAAAAAAAAAAAAAAACCCAGCAACCAACATAAACATAGTTATTTAGGGAAATAAAACATTTAAACTAAAACTCTAGGCAAAAATAATAGGAGCAATTTTATGGAAAGGGAGCAAAAAGGTTGAAATAGTATCCAAAATCTGCTGTGTTTCCTATCTCATTTAGGAGAAAAATCAAGATATTTAACACATTTTAACATTAATAGAAAAATCTATAGTTAAATATGTATGTTAAATATATGATAACTACAATAAAAGCAAACCTGAACAAAAAATAAGCCTGGGCATTTCACAGAAGAAAAAGCGGCAATGGCCTAAAAGCAAGGCAATCTCTCTAATGAGCTGTTATGCAGACTGAGACCTGTGGGAAACAGTTTATCGCCTTCACTATCTAATAAGCATAGACCGAGAACCATCCCCCACCCCCTCCCCACCCCCCACCCCTAAGGCTGGGTGCCTCTGAAGCCCTAGCAAAGGTTGGAGTGAGGCACCACCTCTGTTTGTCCAGACAGTGGTAGCTGAAACTACTCCCCCATTTATTATTATGTAAATCCTTGCTGATGGGCTAGTCTGCCTGTTTCCAGGGGTCGCCTGCCTAAGGGCTATGCTATGGGTGCATCCCAGATCAATAAAAGCTTGGTGAGGCCTGAGCACGGGTGGAAGTCCTTCCCCTTGAATTGGACTTGCCTTCCTGGTCCCCCAATATTTTAAATTATTTCTTGTCTTTTCATTTTCATTTGTGTGCAACTCTGCTTCCAGTTCCTGAACCCTGACCCATGCAGGATGTGGGAAGGAAACACTCAACAGAGACCTCAGCGAGAGGCACTCTCACACCCACTAAATATGCAGCGTTTAAGAATTCTCCCAAATGGGCCCTGCAGGTGTGGCTCAGCAGTTGAGTGTTGACCCAGGAACCAAGAACACCCTTTTGATTCCTTCAGGGAACAATCAGGGCAGCTGATTGCTGTTTCTCCCTCATGGATGTTTCTAACTCTAGCCCTCTCTCTTCCTCTCTCTCTAAAATAAAATTAATTAGAATTCTGACAAATGGAAATTTTAATAATTTTTATAACTTTTAATTTTATATAGCACAGGGGAAATGACATGTTATTGAAAATGTGAAGTAGATAAACTGATACAATGTTTTTTATCAAAGTATTCCAAAATTGAACATAAACATCAAATCAGGAGCACTTACTAAAATATGCCCCAGGACATATGCATAGAAATGTTTATAGCACCACTGTTCATAACAGCAAGTAGTGGGAACTAGCTTGATGTCCACCAAAAACACAATAGATAAATAATGTGCATATTATTAAACTTAGTGCAATGGAGCACATGTAGCAGTAAAAGTAAATAAAATATAGCTTGTGGGCAGGCATGGCTCACTCTTAGAAATATAACAAGAAACCGAAGACTTTTTATAAATTATATCATTTTATTTTGTTTATGTATTTTTATTGATTTCAGAGAGGAGAGGAGAGGGAGAGAGAGAGAAACATCAATTATGAGAGAGAATCATTGATCTGGCTGCCTCCTGCACTCCCCGCACTGGGGATCAAGCCTGCAACCCGGACATATGCCCTTGCCCAGAAGCAAACCTGGGACCCTTCAGCTTGCAGGCTGATGTTCTATCCACTGAGCCAAACCAGCTAGGGCTAAATTATATCATTTTATACAAATATTAAAAGTTATTATAACAAATCATAATTTTTATAAAAACAGAAATAAGCAAAATAAAATGATATATGCTTTGGGATTCACAGGTACATATGCAGCATAAATAAAAAAGGTAGGGCAAATAATAACAGATTGGCAGCAGTCAGGAGAGGGTTAAATAATCTGTTATATATACGATGTGGCAGTATAGAGAAGGTAAATAGATAAAAATATGTGAATGCATATAAACACAAGTTGCTAGAATACAGTTTTGAATGTATAAAGCACGCTATACAACATAATGCACTCCTCAATGTCATCTCTGTAAACTAGAATCACCAGTCACTTCATGTAGTGTGTCATACACTACATGGGAGAAAAAGCAGAAAATGTACTAATCACACACCTACATTCATAAAGGTAGCTGTGACTGGGTGGGGAGTGTGTCTGGGGATAAGGTATATGGGCATTTTAATGGTGGATAATGTGTGTTTTTATATTCTTTTCATACTTCCCTCATATTTTAATAGGCAAAACCATGAATATTTAACAGCATAAGGAGTATAAGTAGGAATATCTGAAAGATCTAGTCAAGCTTTGCCTCTGCTCTAAATTACTCAAGCCTATCCTTCACCTTCGCAGCACTCAAGGTCCCCACTTCTAGAAATGAATTATAAAATAATTTATCAATTAATTAAGGTCCCTTCTGGCTCTGCCAGCCAATGGTCAGCATATGGCTTACTCTCGTTCTGTTTCAGTGTCACTGACCAGGCTGTTTCAGATAATCTCTAAGAAAGTGTTTTCAGCTTAACATGCCAGAATTATTCGTGCTTTTCAATAAACTTGGGAACCCACTGAGCAGGCTGTACTCCCTGGATTGTTACTGATATTCATAACAGGTAGAGGAAAGGAAATGACACATGTGGCCTAGATGAGGAGGGTTCACTTTCATAGATTCCCTCGTGGGAAAAACAGAATGAAAAGAGGGTAAAAAAGGTCACATCTGTCAAAGAGAGCATCATTGGTCCTGGTTAATCTTCAGCACACGAGGAACTCTGAGTCTGTGTGACAGTGCGAGAAACTCAGATGTGGGCAGGCCTGGATTCAAATTCTCTGCACTGCACAACTTGTAGATCAGTGACTCCCGAGTACCTTACTTAGCTTCTTTGAGCCTCAGTATCCAAACTTTTAGTGTCATTGAGAGAAAAATGCAATAAAATGAGGCAGATTGAACATCTGATATACCTCCTGGCACATAAAATATCATAATGAATGATAGCTAGTATTTTTTAGCTGTACTCCCACTTAAATTACTAGCATCATGTTATTAGTAACTAGAGGCCTGGTGCACGAATTCATGCACAGGTAGGGTTCAGCCAGCCCACCCCGATCGGGGCCAATTGGGCTACGCCAGCCGGGGGGAGGGATGGCGGGCCAATCCCCCCCAGTTGAGGGGAAAATTTGCATAATAGCCTTTTATTATATAGGATAATAATAATAATACCTAACTTTAATTCATTACTGCTCCATTTTATCAGCAAGAGGTTTTCACAAACTTAACACTGTATAAATCATGTACATACCTATGAGTATTTTGCATAAAAGACCTCAACTCAACCCACTTTGGAGTACATAGTTTATAGCTCTCCTCATAATAGGTGCAAATCAATCAGAAATTCATATTATTTTCATCCACTAACAACATAGATTTTAAAATGCACTGGAACAAAAAGACAAAAACAAAACAAAACAAAAACCCACAAAATTAACCATCACTGCAGGGAGATTTTCAACATCGCCATAGTGATCTGAGGAAATGACACCCAGGTGGTATTTTTTATTTGTCTAGCATATATTTTAGTATTTGGTACTAGCATGTCTCAGCCAATAGCAAGCAGCTATGTGATGATTAAAAAACAATGTTTTTACATTGTTTCAAGAGCTGTTGCTCAGGACACCTCATAGAACATTTTCACTTACCTGAAAATGCAGCGATATTCTCTGATAGTAGAGGGCACGGCTGCCTCTGTGGCCTGGGCGTGGCCCTGAGAGAGTCCAACCTGCAAGCAGCTCTGTGGCCTCTGAGGGGCTTTGTGTACACAGTTCCCACATGAGTTGTCTTTTTAAATGTAACTCAGAATTATCTTTATGCTGACTGAACAGCCTTTCTCACCTCCATCCAGGGGGAATGGGCCTCTGGGCCTGAAGATATCTTCTACCTGTTTGATTTTGGTGAAAAGACTTGAAATGATTTTCCAGTGCCAGGGTTTGTAAAAACAAGGTGATTTATTTTTATTGACTGAGCAAATTATATTCTTAGAAACAATTCCAGTATATTGCATCATATCTGATATAAACTCCAGGGAAAGGCCATGAGTTCTGCAGTCAGATCTAACCTGCTTTGCTCCCCCTGTGCTGCTCACTGGTACAGTAATGTATTATGCATTATTTAAACTCTAAACATAAAAGTTTCCTCATATTTGAAATGGAGATGAAAATATTTTTTCTTGGGTTTCTCTTCCAGATAAGATGGAACACTCACTTAAATGCTGAAATGCATGATGCATGAGATGAGAGAAAATAATGCAAAATTTGTGATTAAGTCCCATTGAGGGGGAAGTAGCAGTTTTGAGACAAAAGAACCTGATACCTGGTCAGAGAACATGTTGGTTTACCCTTTTCACCATTTCTTTCTTCCCAACATGTCTCAGAACAGACTGTGGCCCTTCCCTTGTCCCAGCATGTATGGTCAGGAAGAGTAGCAGGTTCCACATGCTCCCAGGATGCTGGGTGCAACGCAGCAGCCCTGGAAAGAGACCTGGTGGGACAGTGATCCCAATGCATTTAGAAAGGAGAGCTGGTGGGACAGAGATCCCAATTCATTTAGAAAGGAGAGCTGGTGGGACAGAGATCCCAATTCATTTAGAAAGGAGAGCTGGTGGGACAGAGATCCCAATTCATTTAGAAAGGAGAGCTGGTGGGACAGAGATCCCAATTCATTTAGAAAGGAGAGCTAGTGGGACAGAGACTTCAGTGCATTTAGGAAGGAGAGCTGGTGGGATAGAGATCCCAGTGCATTTAGGGAAGAGAGCTGATGGGATAAAGATCCCAGTGCATTTAGGAAGGAGAACTGGTGGGATAAAGATCCCAGTGCATTTAGGAAGGAGAGCTGGTGGGACAGAGAACCCAGTGCATTTAGAAAGGAGAGCTGGTGGGATAAAGATCCCAGTGCATTTAGAAAGGAGAGCTGGTGGGACAGAGATCCCAGTGCATTTAGGAAGGAGAGCTGGTGGGATAGAGATCCCAGTGCATTTCAGGAGGAGAGCTGGTGGGACAGAGATCCCAGTGCACTTAGGAAAGAGAGCTGGTGGGATAGTGATCCCAGTGCATTTAGAAAGGAGAGCTGGTGGGACAGAGATCCCAGTGCATTTAGGAAGGAGAGTTGGTGGGATAGAGATCCCAGTCCATTTCAGGAGGAGACCTGGTGGGATAAAGATCCCAGTGCATTTCGGGAGGAAAGCTGATGGCACAGAGATCCCAGTGCATTTAGGAAGGAGAGGTGGTGGGGTAGAGATCCCAGTCCATTTCAGGAGGAGACCTGGTGGGATAAAGATCCCAGTGCATTTCGGGAGGAAAGCTGATGGCACAGAGATCCCAGTGCATTTAGGAAGGAGAGCTGGTGGGATAGGTGAAAGGGCGAGAGGTATGCCCTCCATCTTGCCCCGTATCCTCCATGTTGGGGCAGCAGCCATGTGCTTAGGAAAGTACCTTCTTCCCGGAAGCCCAGGCCTCTGCTGGCCACGCCCAGAATCTTTTTAAACTAACCATTGACAATCAGGGGACGTGCACGCCATGGATATGACCACATCCTGGGTAACAAGACCCGACTTTCACCTAGCCAATCAGCCAGGGCCCACAGTCATCTCTCCTCCCCTCACTCCACCCCCCTATTAAAACCCCATTTTTTCCCACGGGCGGTCTCTCTTGTCTCACCATTGCATCGGTGGAGGCTGGGAGCCAGACCTGGGTCTGTGATAATAATAAAAGACTCTTTGCTTTTGCATCAGACACAGCTGGCTCCCTGGTGTGGACTACTGGGGATCTTGAAATCTGGGCATAACAATAGGGATCTCAGTGCATTTAGGAAGGAGAGCTGATGGGACAGATCTCAGTGTTTAAAATTAGTCATGCCTGGCAATGTGGCTCAGTTGTTAAGCATTGACCTGTGAACCAGGAGTTCATGGTTCGATTCCAGTTCAGGGCATTTGCCCAGGTTGAGGGCTCAACCCTAGTAGAGGGTGTGCAGCTGATCAATGATTCTCTCTCATCATTGATGTTTCTATCTATCTCTCTCTCTCCCTTTCTCTTTGAAATTAATAAAGCTATAAAAAATAAATACAATGAACAAAAGTAGCTACTGTTTATTATTCATGTTATGTATATATATTTATGTAAGTGCATATTAACTTACATTTATGTACATTGAAAAGGCTGTATGTAGAATAAACTTAATGAGAGTTATATTTATTTTAAATTTATGTTTTTCTTGTATTTCTTCAATAAACTTATCTTATTAAGTTAAATAAAAATGATGTCTCAGGGGGAGATACTTAGAATAACTTAAAAACTGTATTCTTGGGTATGCCCAAATCTGACATTCAATTAGGTTTATCACATGAACGAGATATAACAACAAAAATATTTTTTCTAAATGTTTTCTTTCTCATTTCTCTGATTCAACCTGCTTTGGCATACATTTATTTTATTGCAAATGAGAAGCAATTTATTTCAAATCCGTTCGTATTATTTTCATTTTTTATTATAAGGAGAAGATGAGCTGATTTGTCCATTCTTTTTAAAAGTCTAATGCTCAGAAGACGTTAGTGTCTCACATTTAAGTCACTGTCTATGTGGTACTGTCATTATTTATGAATGTGTATTTCTTCTTCTGGGTTGTAAATTTCATGAGGTCTGCATTCTGAGCAACTTATTTAATGTATCTCCCATAGTTTTGAAACTAAGTGTGTGTTTGTACATAATAGATTCTTAATATATTTGAGGCAATAAATTAACTTTTTCTTTTCCTACATTTAAAAAAAAATGGGGTCTGAAATGGGTTACTTTTCAGATGTCCCTGCTCTTTACATTCCAGCGGCCTCATTTCTCTGTTAGAGCCATTTTCAGATGTTGCGCTATGCCTGAGGCAACACATCTTCGGTGGCTAAGATACACAGTTCAGGGGGACATCCCAAACGTGGCCACATGTGGATTTTCATGGTGTGAATCCCATTCCATTACTAGACTGCCAAACTGGTTTTTGTTTGTTTGTTTTACTAAAGGTGAACTGTCCTCTTCTTTCTTTATTATTTGGCCCTTGTTTACCTATCCCTTAGAGAAATGTGAGTGGGGCCTTTGCATTGTTAGTGAGGTGCCGGGTCTACTCGGCACCCCTCTGTGGGCTCAGTGGCGCTTGTCCTCATGCACCAGCTTCCAGCCCTGTCCCAGGTAGTTGTGGTGGGACTATTAGGGTGAGCCCCGATGTTCCCGACCTTGCCAGCCCCTACGGAAGGGTGACACAACCATCTCCTCTAATTCCTGTGATACTCACCGATAGTTTGACCTTTGTTTTCTCGGCACGTATGGGCATTTGCCACATGCCACAGCTCTGTGGCTCTCTGGTGCAGTTTCCTGGTGTCCATTATGCTGTGTGTGCTCTCTAGCCCTGCAAGTTTGTGCCACCGACTATATGTTAGCAGTTCCAAGGTTTTCATTCCTTTCATCTATTTTATTTTTTCACTCAAGCTATTGCTGTAAGTGAAAATTGGTAATACATATTGAAAGTTAATTTTTTAAAATTATACTAATTTGTCCTAGGGATGGACACTGGTGGAAATCAGTAAACCAGGAAGCAAGATTCAAAAATAGTGTTCACAAAATATGATCACTTATAGAGAGAGGGGTCAGGCCAGCTTTAGATACATCTGTAAGCTGCCACAAACTAATATTTGTTGAGTTCATCTTACAATTGTTCAGTAAATTATCTCATTTAATCTTCTGAACCACTCTTTAAGAAAATTCATTTTGTTTTCCTAATTTTAAAGTTCACGAACATAGGTCAGAAATGTTACATTCTTGCCCAAAAGATGCTCTCAAGTTCTGGCAAAGAGATGTCTTTTCTCTTCATATTTCTGCCTGAGTTCTTAGGAAAAGAAACACAAGAAACTCTAACTCTGTCATTTGTCCCTTGACCATCTCACCTGACGCGAATGGGGGAGTCTGAGAACCCACACAGTGCTTCCAGCCTGTAGATGCCCCTCCTGTAAGGCGTGCGTAGCAGAGGCTGCCCTCAGGATCACATCTTCCACCCGGACACCCTGTCTCCTGGGCTCCATGAGGAAAGGTTTCCTGGTGGAGCCTGATGCTGAGGGCCCAGCTAAGAGTACCCTCTCCGCTCTGTCCTCTCGAGGTGCAGGAAGAAGGTCCTGACTAGCCTGTCCACCGACATTTGTCTGGGAAATGGCTTCATACATTTAGTTCCTCTGGATGTAAAAGAAGGATGCCTTTCATAGGCTCCTGAGCCTGAGCCTTGAGAGTGTGGGCAAAGCTGTGTCCAGGGTGGTCACCGTGCGGCAATCATTCTCTGATCCAGCTACCGAGAGAAACTGTGTGTGTGTTTTAACTTCCACTTCGTGATTGTACTTGATCTATACTGTCTTCTATGCCAATATAGTTTACTAGAGGCCCAGTGCATGAAATTCGTGCACAGGTGCGGTCCCTAGGCCTGGCTGGTGATCAAAGCATGAGCGTCTGTCATGGAAGGGCAGGTCCCAGCTGATCTCTGGGCCCTGGGCCGCACCTGGACCCCCAGAGCCTCACGTGCCCCCCTCCGCCTGAGTCATGGCACCCAAGTCCCCACGTGGAGATGCGGTGAGCACGGCCAGACACTGTGGGCTAGGGTGCAGCGTGGGCCTCTGGGCCGCCTAGTGACGCCTCATGGAAGCCAGGCGGGCAGCGTGCTCTCTCCCTGCCAGCCTTGCAGACCAGCTTCTGTGTAAACCCACTGGGAGCCCGACTGGCCCCTGCGGTCCTGGTGGCTGTGGTGTGGCTCACCCAGAGAGACTATGTGGGTGCGGGGCAAGCTCTTCGCAGAAGCCTGGCACCTGAGCATGAGCGCGAGCCCTGGCTTCCCGGGGGAGGGTAGCAGGGGGGGTGAGAGCGAGCTCGAAGGATACCCTGCATTATGACCACACCTCCATCCCCATCACCCCTGCCTGCAGGGCACTGGCGAGAGGTCGCAGCCCACCGCCCAGGCACCATGGGAGGTTGGTCTCCACCACCCAAACCTGGATCCTGACTGCTGGTTGCCATCTGCTGGGAGATAAGTGGGGTGATTGAGCTCCTACTAGCACCTGCCTTGGCCTGGTGCCACCCACTCACCTGCTCCACCATCCCACTGTGGTACCGCTCTCGCTGGGGCCCATAAGGGCCAGTAGCACAACCACTGCCACCTGCTGCCAGCACCGCGTCCCAGACGCCTGCCATGTTCCGCGCTGCCCCCTGGTGGTCAGCACATGTCATGGCGAGCAGTTGAACTCCCAGTTGAACTCCCAGTTAAACAATTTGCATATTAAGCTGTTATTATATAAGATTTCCTATGAAACTGGTAGAATTGCGCAGCAAATGCCCTGTCTCACACCGTACTCTACATAGTAACCTCACTTGGCTGGCCCTTCCTTGTGCTGGGGAGGAGGCACAGGCATTACCTAGCTGATTCAGGTGGGAAGAAACACTACAGAACTTCGTAACTTGAAATAACCTCAGGAAAATTTTCAGGGAGGTCAAAACCTTCCTCTTTTCCTTCTTAGGACACAGGGGCACAGCTAAAGTTATGTCCAGAATACCCCTCTGCTACCCCAGGCCTGCTCTGTGCCCTTCCAGGTGCACGGCCTTTATGCCCACACTGTCCCTGGGTTTCCATGCAGTGTGTGTCCTCCCAGGCTGCACAGCACCAGTAGCTCCTGTGGTCTCTAGTCACTCTCCTTAGACTACAGTCCTTCTGTCCAATGGCTCTCACTCCTGCGCTTGTTTACACTGCCTTGCATTTCCAGTTGGGGCAAAAACCAACACTGAGCTTTTCCTTGGTGGAGTTCATTGGGAGTGAACTGCCCCAATGCTGTGGCAGGGGCACCTGGAGAGCTCCTCAGGTTCTGCTTGCTCATTTGCCTGTCTCCATCATTAGGCTATAAGTTCCTTAATCACTCCTCCCTTTACTCAATCAACATGTTTCATTGCGAGCTTCCCTGTGTACTAGAGTGAAATAGTGGGCCTCAAGGTAAAATGAAACAAAACTGCCAAAGGCTAAGAAGCAGTCGCAGTCACTGCCCTAGGGTGGCTCACAGTGTAATGGAAACCTTATATGTAAACAGGCCCAGTATGGTGACTGCTACTAGGTCAGCGGATGCCTGTAAATTCCTGGAAGAGATGCCCTCCATCTAGCTGAGCTGGGAGGAGATCCAGACCGGAGCAGGGCACACTAAATACCTGAAAGATTCGCAGTCACCCCAGAGAAGGAGCAAGGCAGGTCCTCCTGCAGCACAGAGGGAGTTGGGCTGCAGCCTTCCGGAGGCGAGCAGCAAGCCCAGGACCTGCAGAGCACAGGTGTGAGGGTGGAGCTGTTGTGCACTGCAGTGAGCGGGAAGCAGCTCCTCAGTGTCCTCTAGTCCCTGACCCAGGCACGGGGCCTCCGCCTGCCCCTGCACCTGCCTCAATCTTTGTGCTCATTTTCTAATGAATCACAAATCAGTGGTTCTCAACCTTGGCTGCACATTAGAATCACCTGAGGCCTGATGCATGAAATTCGTGCAAGGGGCTTCACCCTTGCAGCCCACCTGATGCCTCAGCTGGCCCTCGCAGCCCCAGCTTCATCCAGAAGGTTTTTTGGACAGTTGTTCTGCTGTTCGGTCTAATTAGCATATTAGCTCTTTATTATATAGGATGGGGGGGGCAAAAGTAGGATTACACTTGTGAGTATGCAAAACAGAGTTTATGCTTGTATTATTATTTCTTCTTGCATTATATATTTTTCCATAAGAATAACTGTAGCCCAAGCTGCTTTTGCTCAGTGGATAGAGCATCAGCCCATGGACTGAAGGGCCCTGGGTTTGATTCTGGACAAGGGTACTTACCTCAGTTGCAGACTCAACATCTAGCCCTGGATGGGTGTGTGTGGGAGGCAACCAATGGATGTGTCTTTCTCACATCAATGTTTCTCTCTCTGTGTCTCTCCCCTTCCCTTCCTCTCTAAACTCAATGAAAAAAATATCTTCAGATGAGGATTAACAACAACAACAACAAAAGAACAGCTGTAAACCTACCTTTCCCCACTTGTGTATAATCCCTGGCATTGTAGCTGTGAGCTATGTACTTCATTAAATTGCTATTATTCATCTTTTCCTAACATTGCAATGGCTCTCAGGATAAAATAGTGGAAATAGAGTGAACTTTGGGAAGATGGTGGAGGAAACAGAGTCCTATGAGACTGGAAAGACTGGGATTTTTAGTTAGCATTTGCTGTGTTGTTCTGGGCCAGTCACGTAGCCCTTCATAAGAGAGAGGACTCGTCACATTCATAGACTTCCCTAAGATTAATTGGGTCATGCAGACAAAGTGAAGGAAACTGTAGTTATTTAAACCGATGCAGCTGTTGCCACTGTTGTTATGTTATCCATCCCTCTCTACGAGCAGAGAGAAAACTGAGTTCTGTGGAAGGTCACATGGTAGGAAGTGAGGGGACTGGAGCCAGGTCCTCTGACCCCAGATCCAATTCTCCTTCTGCAAAACCACATGAATTGTTGTTCTCTGAAAAAAACAGAGTCCCTTGCATGTTCCCATTCTGTCCTCTTAGACCCCCTCCAGTTGCTCATACCCACCAGGGGGACCAGCCTTCAGACTGAATGCCGGAAGAGCCTGTCCCGGGGGAATGTCTTGTGGTGTCCAGGTCAGGCGCTGCCTCTCTAAGGCATGTTCCCACGTTCCCAGCACGGACTGAAATCTTCCTGTTCATAACCAGGTGCTCTGGCTTTAGCATTGCCTATTCTCTCTGCATTTTCAAAATTCTTCCCAGTCGTGTAATAATAGGAGCATCGGCCACTTCAGTAACACTTTAAAGCAAATATTCTTAAAATTTTTCAAGCGGCTGCTCTACTTGAAAGTTCTCTTCATCTTTTGGGGAGTGCTTTGATATTTTCTTACACTCCAATTAGAGTAAGTCAATAAAACACACCATTTATGGTAGGTTCTGTTGTAAAAGGGAAACATTCCAATGAAAGGGAAAACATAGAGTGACCCTCCCAACCTCTCACACGTAGATCTATTCTAGTCCAATAACAGTGACTGATGCTCTTCCCCTGGCCCCCCCTCCCAGGACAGGTGAGACAGGAATTCCTAATGACCTTCCTGGAAAAGAGTGAAAAGGGCCAGTGCTCGCACCTCACCGTCACTTCGATTAAGAAAGTATCAGTACCAAGTGTTATTAAGTAAGTCTAAGTTAGTGAGGCACAGTTTGTTCTCAGGACATAGATTCAAATACAATGGTTGTTCAAATGCTAGTGCAGCTTATTTGTGTGAGGCTGGGAAAGTCACTTATCCCTTACAGTTTCTCAGTCTCTTTATCTGCAAAATAGAAATAAACACACCTGCTTTCTGGGTTGCCATGAGGATCAAATTGGATAAAGTGCCTTCTGTTGTGTCTTTCATAGAGGAGCCTTTAGAAGATGCTGCTTTTAAAGGATTTTCTATAAAACAATTTATTTCATATCTTATGAGAGACATTTTATTGCTGAAATAGAGTGGCTCATAGCTCTTCCCTCAAAGGTAGGGCTCCTCAGCACTTGTAGCTGAGCTAAGATGATCTAGCCCCAATGTCCAGCTGCACCAGCAGATACAGAACAATAGCAATGTTTTGCTCATACAGCATTTATTTAACTTAAAATCACTCAAAATATATTAAATATATTAAAACAATAAGATTTCATATTTGATGCAGGTTTTCATCCTGTGCGAGAGCCATCTTGTATCTGTTGATCCTGTATCTTGAGCATTTTGCTTTACAGTCAAGAGTAGCAGCTGGCTGGGAGCATCTAACATTCCAAACTCCCTGTCACAAAAGGGAGGCAGGGAGGGGCGGGTGGCCAGGCATGGGGAGTGATGATGGACAGAGAGGTGAACTCCCAGGAGCCCAGCTTGTGCCCAGAGATGGGCCTACTTGCCTTTAGATATCCCTCAGAAGGTGCTCTGTGGACACTCAGTGGGAGTCCAAGCTGGAGCCTGGTGCTTCTTTCCCAGACCAGACGGACTCAGGAGGCATAGTGTGAACCATGCTGGTTGTGAGCATGCAGTTTGGGAGAAAGCGGGGCCAAGCAGGTGCAGAAAGTCTCTAGCCCAAGCCCAGAGTGACTACAGTGGTACAGGGTAGGAGGTTGAGGTCAGGGTCTTGGAAACACACCTGTATGGAAAGTCAGGATATCAGAGTATCAGAGAAGCAAGGCAGTCAAGAGAGTTAATTGAGTAAGTGATCACAGGATGGGGGTTGGGAGAGGTGAGTCAGAAAATCTGTAAGTAGTCATTTTCTTTAATTCATCCTAGGCCACGTGATGTGAATGTGCATATTAGATGATTTCCATTCCACACCAGGGTCTGTCAGTGTCTTCATCATGCCAGGGAGATCTGATAAGTTTAGATCAGAAAGGCCACACTACAGAAGTGGCTACTGTAAGTCTTCTTCCTTTCTCACCAAATTATATCAGAGGCTGTTCTAACCATCAAGAAAATGAACTAGAAAGGTTGATGAGTGTTAGAAAAGTTGTTGATTAGAAATAATGGGTGTTAGAAATGTTAGTATTCAATCCTTGTGGATTAGGTAAAGTACTTTTAAAACATGTCCTGCTATTCCAGGATTAGGACTTTAAAACCTAATGTCTATGTTACTGCATACCCTTTGGGATAAACATGGAAGGTTTGATTCATTAAGGGGCTTGTGTCTTACTGTTGGTTTAGAAGAGGTTTGGTCACAGAATTCTAAAACATGATTCTCTGAAATACACAATTAGAATATTGTAACATTTGCTTTCAAAGAAACTTCCAAGCAAGACATATTATTCATAATTTTTCCATGTATAAGAGGCCCCCATGTATAATATGCCCCCCACTTTTCCAACCCCAAATTAAGAAATCAGTATTTTAAACATTTTGCTGGTTTTCGTCTTAAGAACTTCTTCTTCTTTGGCATCTTAAGGAGTTGTTCTTCCTGTTTTCTCCACTGTCTGATCACACACTCAGTGGGAGAAGGTCCAAATTTTCTCTCTGCAGCTTGATTTCCATGCTCTTTTGCATAGCTGATGACATTTAGTTTGAATTTTACAAACTAAGACAATCATTTACAGGTATTTATCTTTGCATTTTTTTGACACCTTTATAGTCTCAGAACACTCTGGTCCCTGTTGCATCTGTGCACTCTCCACCTCCACCTGCAATTATGGCATCAACTGATGTCAGTAACAACAAGGCTCATGATTGGAGGAAGCCTGTTTGACAAGGTGCGGACAGTTACACATCTACAGCTCCTTCCTTGGCTGATTTCCATGTATAAGATGCCCCATTATTGTCACTATAATGATTTTAGAAAAAAATAGTGTCTTATGCATGGAAAAATACAGTATTTATTTATTTATTTATTTAAAAATATATTTTATTGATTTCAGAGAGGAAGGGAATGGGAGAGAGAGATAGAAACATCAGTGATGAGAGAGGATCACTGATCAACTACCTCCTGCATGACTCCTGCTGGGGATTGAGCCCACAACCTGGGCATGTACCCTTGTCCAGAATCAAACTCCAGACCCTTCAGTCCATAGGCTGATGCTCTATCCACTGAGCCAACCAACTAGGGCCATGCAAGATGTTTTTAGAGCAAAAAAATAGAACAGTGAGATTTCATTTTCACAGTTTCTGGTTAATGTTTGTGTATATTGCAGAACTTGATCTGGGGCTTGATTTTTAAATTTCCTATTAGCTAGGTTATAATGGAGTGCTAATTCTCACTTACTTCAATTATTGGGCTGCACTTGTGAGATCTTCAAAAGGAACCTATTTCCTGCCTGGCCCCTGTGCTCAGGAACGGTGCAGATAGATAAGAACAAGAGTGACCTGAGGATTAAAAAGATAAAAAAGACCAGGCAGGGGAGCTTCATGGTTCAGTAAAAGCACTTGCATTCCGGTGGGGCCAGCTCAGGGCTTATTTGGCACAGAACAAACAGGGTTTGTACAAAAGCACTCAAATTCGCTGTGTGAATTGTGTTCATGCTGAGCCTCACTCCCTGGAATGTATGATGAAGCATTAGACGAGACATCCTCAGAGGGAATCGCATACTATGGTGAACGCTGAACGTCTTCAGAGCCTGTGGTCACAGTTGCAATATCAGGCTCAGACTCCTTGTGCACGTTATTTACCCCATTTAAGCCTAATTACCCCATCTTTGCAATGTGGGAAATGATACCAATGTCAGAGGGACTTTTTAACACCAAGTTTAATGAGAATGTGACAATGCATGCTACATAAACAGAGCTCAGTAATGTTTACCCATCCCTCTTCCTTTCCTTTAAGCTCAAATAGTTTATATTCTAATGTTGCTGGAGAAATGAGTGGTTGGAATTTCTCCGTCACTAGTGGGAGTGGGGTTCTTGCAATATCCTGAGAAAAGGAATTTTCTAAGATCCGTGTGGGAGAATGAGTGGAATTATATTTCTCAGTTTCCAGAGTCACATGTCCCTTAAACCAGTCCTGGCGAAGGTGCAGCTGGGGTCCAGCAGAGCCACAAGCAAAGCCAGTGCCCAGAGCCCCCATTCCACGGTAGAGCAGGTCTGATGTAGCATCAGGATGATTGCATCCACGAGTCCATCATGAGGGTCCCGCCTGCTGCGAGGCACGCGGGTGAGTGCAGGGAGCGTGGCCCTGCAGCAAGAGTCCCCGAGAGCAGAGCGAGAGGGCCAGCAGCCCGAGAGAGAGAACCCCCTTCACTCAGGAGTTTAAATATCACATATCCCCATGCTCCCTATTCTGGCCAGTGACCTGCTCCCAGGAGTGACTGACAGGTAAGTCCCTTCCCAGGTCACCCAGGTCTCACTGGGCATCATCTACTGTCTGTCCAATCCCTTCCCCCAGCACTTTGCAGGGACTAGACCTGGAGAGTGTGAACTGCAGCTTCCTGGCAAAGCCACATAAATGGCAGTTGTATTATCTCGTCTCCCCTGTGCTCCTTTCCTGTTAAATAATAACCAGGTTATGATGACAGTATCATTATGAATTAAGAGAAAATGAAGACCAGTTGGTTATAGGCAGAGTGATATAGGAAACGACAGTGTTGTTTCCTCCATATTGGGCTTGAGATAATAAATAATGACAGAAAATTCTCTTACTTTTGACGTGATACAGCTAATATGGAATTAGGGGATATTTGTGTATAGAAATAGAGGAAGACCGTTTTTCTGGGAAGACCCACAAAAAATAATACAATACATAACACACCAAAACTAAGAAAGCTCTGTGACCGCTGGTCAGGACTCTGAATCCAAACGTAGACACCTCTGGGTGCTGGATCTGAATTTGGACTGTGAAGTGCACCCAGACAGCATGAGCACATAAACCATCACCCATCCCTCCAGTGCCACTGGCTCCACACCCCCCCGGGAGGGGGCACCTCTCTCTCTTATGTGTTCTCTATCTCTTCTTCTCTCTCTCTCTCCCTTCTCTCTTTTTTTCTCTCTCTCTCTGTTTACATATTTATACAAATAGGTTCTATACATATATGTGTATATATTCAGTAGAATTTAAAATGATGGTATTATAATTTCAGTCATTAATTTCTTCTATCTTCTTTAAGGCATTAATTAATGACTTTTAATGTTTCCTATCTGATATTTAATTTACAGAAGGATTTACTTGTGTTTACAACCTAAGCAATACTTAAAACAGAAGGACAGCCTTAGACAGCTAAAGGAAGCGCGGTCCCTGCAGAGTTCCTCAGGGCTGGCACTTGATAGCAGGAGGCAGACAGGGAGGGAGGCAGAGGGTGGAGGTAGTGGGAGGGCAATAGTCTGAGGACTGGAATGGGGAGCCGTTTCTCTGTCTTGGGAAAATGCCTCCTTATGTGTCACATCCAGTGGGGCAGTGTGGTGCACAGAAACCTTTGTTACAAGCCCTCCATGTTGAGAGCTAATGATTTCTGTTCCTTCTTTTATTTCTCTCTTCCAGGAGGCCAGATGAAGACAGAGGGGACATGGACGCACACCTGTGTTTGGAAGCATCTGCTGTAAGTTCCTGTGCACGCCTCACCCTCCCTTTCCCCGGGCATGAGCATTGGCACCCATATTCTCCCTTTCAGGGTCTGGGTAAGCAGCTTCTTCAGCCTTGTCCCTCGTTTTGAGTCCAGTATTACTATATTTAGCAAATAATCTTCAAGCATGGCATTTAGAGTTGGAAACATATTCATGCTGTGGTGAAAAGAGCTTTGGCTTTGATTTTTTGTGTGTGTGATTGTTTTGTGGATCTTAGCAAGTTTCATATGAATAGAAGTGAAACAGAAATGGTGTTATTCAGCCTTCTTTAGCTAGAATTCCCATTCCTGTGATAATTTGGGGGCTCATAATTAATACAATCGAGTAAGGGTCTCTGAAAAACTACTGCCTTAACAAACCTTTTATTACCTTTTACATTTTGGTTCAGCTTTAGTTTACTTCAGTATACTTATAAAAGAAAACTGCTATACACTAGATATCAACAGGCAAAAAATCTGAAGGGCCATGGTAAAAAATATTTTTACTATTTAACAACTAATGTTTTAAGACCAGCAAGCTTGAAGGGGAGAGTTCCAATTAAAGAAACATTGACCAAAGGTAAAGATGGACATGAAGAATGTTTGCATGTGCATCATGTCTGATGTATGCTATTTTGGAGGACACTAATGCCCCGCTTGCACTCCATGAGGCCTCCCTACCATTGATCAGCGTCCACCAGGCTTATTCTCATCAGCTTCTGCCAGAAGCTCCCTGCCCCTCTGTGGCGGGTGTCTATTTGGTTCTGCATGTTAGAACCAAAGCACCGGAGCTGAGACAGTAACACCTTTTGAACTGAGTGATGTTAGGCGATGATTTTCACATGAGCCCTTAAAAGAGGATGCATGCAATCACTATAATTCCAATGTTTTAAATATTAGTACTTTTGACAAGTTACATTGCTGTTTACCTGTTCTTACAGGAGCCTCATGGTTTCCCCCAAAAGAACAGCATGAGTCTGGAATTTTTAGTTTATCAAAGAAAATCGCATGCATTTTCCTAAGGCAAATTGCAGACCAAAGACATTTGTAGATGAATAGAAAAGTATGTGAAAGGGAACACTCTGCTGTGTTTGCCTACTTGTAACTTCAGCCCAAATTACCTTTGAAACACTATTTGAAAATCTAAAGAATTTCAAAATGCACCATTAATGGTTATGTTGAAAATAGAACCCAGCTTCCTCTGCTCCAAACCCAGAGCTTCCCTTGTCACCAAGTTACCTTCTTTTTTTTTTTTTTTTTTAATATATTTTATTGATTTCCTACAGAGAGGAAGGGAGAGAGACAGAGAGTCAAAAACATCGATGAGAGAGAAACACCGATCAGCTGCCTCCTGCACACCCCCTATTGGGGATGTGCCTGCAACCCAGATACATGCCCTTGACCGGAATCAAACCCGGGACCTTTCAGTCCGCAGGCGGATGCTCTATCCACTGAGCCAAACCGGTTTCGGCAAGTTACCTCCTGATGAGGCCTCCTCTGAAGTTTCCTAAAGAATGCTCAAGCTCACGTTTATGAGTTCATAGGCCCACGGTACCCGCCGTTTGCACTGACTTCCTCATCACTGAGATGTATCTCCTGTGCCAAGAACATTGGAGGTCCTGGGTATACGCACATTCTGTCCCCAGGAAGCATGGCTTATTTTAAGCCTTGTCACATGTATAGGAACAAACCCTTTTGTTTTAAAAAAGGTAAATAAAAATACCCTTATGGATTGAGGCAGAGAGGATTGGAGGGATGCTTTTGAAATTCTCAGCAAGCCAAGGGCAGATGTGGAACTAGAATTCAGGTATCAGCTTAGTGTTCAGCTGGAAAATGCTGCTATACATATAACTTCTGCTTCCTTTATAATATTTATTTAAAGGCATCACTCCCTGTGTGATGGTTTCTCAGCATTTACTCTCCACTTTTATTCTCCAGTTTGTTCCCTCCTGTTTTGTGTCTCTGGAGGCTGATCACCCAGGAAGACACCGCCTAAGGTCCCTCCCTCCTTGGCTCCAGATCCATGGGGCTGATGGGAAGGTGGGGAAGAGGTGACAGGGTGGGAATAGACACACAGACAGACACAGGCACTAACCTCTCCCACGCCCACTCCCCACCCCTCCCTGTGCCCATCAGGGCTACAGCACTGGCATTACTGGACCAAACCAGGCCCAATTACAGAGTATTTGGCAGCCAAAAGCCAACCTTGAGAAAATTTATGGGCAAGAATGTACTTTATTGAAAGCCCTCAGACAAACTTCCTCCCCCTGCAGGTGGAGGCCACCACTTCAACAAAGCAATCTGCCCACAAGCAAAGAATTCCATTTGTCTTTTTAAAAAAAAAAAATATATATATAACTCATTAATCAACAGAGCCAAATATCAACAGTACAACGATTGGAATTTCTTTTGAGGACCAAATTTTTTAAACTTAAACTATATAGGTAGGTACATTGTTATTAACTTAATTAGGGTACTCCTAAGGCTTAGGAAGAGCCACACTCAAGGGGCCAAAGAGCCGCATGTGGCTCATGAGCCGCAGTTTGCCAACCACGGGTTAGGACATCCATTCGTCTTTATTCAGGGAAATTCTGTATAAACATCCAGGGAGCTTCCTCATCGCAGGTACAGTTAGATGTTCCTATGCAGGTGCAGCTGGAAACATGCCTTTAATAGATTGTATGTTCACAAATGAAAGAAAATCTCCACCCCTGGGGATAACGTAGTATTAGAAGGAGGGCATCGGGAGAATAGCTTATGCAGAGGTCAGCAGGGGGTCCTCCAGGCTGCTGGGCCAGCCCCTGATGGTTGAGTCAGAGGAGTCCCTGGTCCTGAAAGTCATCCTGGGCTTGTCCCTGAAAAGACAGGTCTGCCATTCGTCAACGTCAGGGGTGGCATTGGCAGGAAAGGAGCTTAACCAATCATCTTTCAGCCCTTCTGTTAAACTCTTAGCAGATTGCTCGATGTGGTTACACACACCTATAACATCTAGGGTGATGTAAATGGGTTTACAGGTTGATCTAAGGAAATTTGTGAATTTTAAATAAAAATCAGTCTAGGCTAGATCACCTGCAATGCTGTGTGTACAGGTTAGGCGGCACTAGGACAGCAATGCAGGTGACCCTGCTCCCAACATCTCTTTACTATGCTCCTTAACACCGTTTCCTCCATTTGCTCTACCAGGTCTAGGGGAGCAGGTGGCTTCCCACTGCAGCTGGTCTCTGAGTGTCTACATATGCTTTGTGGTTCCCTAACTGCGAACACCTTGTTAAAAAGTCACCTCATTAAGAAGTTTCTTTGAAAAATCCCAACTGATCATGCCCTGGGTTTAACGCCAAGGTCCTGGCATGTCATGGATACATCATATATATAATTTTAAATGGATTTCACATTTTATTCCTGTCTATAATTACAGTGTATATCTTGTTAAGATAAGCAAAGTCTCTGTCACTAAAAGGCAGAGATGCACAGGGACGCTCTGACTTAAAACCTGTTACCAAGATACTTTCTAGGGTGAGCAAATCCCTCTGCACTGGACAGTTGAATCTACATATGCACACAGGTTCTCCCTTAGCATGAGCTGTGCACCATGCCACCTCGCCCTCTCCCTGCCGTGCCTGTGTCCTGCTAAGGCCTCTCCATCCTGAGTCATCGTAGTCCTGCTGGGCCTCCCCATTCGGGGCGGTGTTTCAGGAAACACCACTGGCAAGGCAGACTGCACACTGGTGGCTTCAGACTGAGAGCGGAGTTCTGGTGTCCGAAGGAGGAGACAGTTCTTTAGTTTTGGTTTGGGAGCACATGTGGCATTTATTAGTTGAAATGTGTGTAACAAATTCTGAGAACTCTGAAAATGGATCATTTTAGGAAGTAGACCTTTCACTTCCTCATTGTATGCAACGTCCTCCTGCTCTCCCCTTCTACTTTACCAAATTATTCCAATCTATTCAGAAAATAGCCAGCTTTCTCCAAGATTACTATAAAGTCCATATCAAAATATAGCTCGCTCTCTCTCTCTCTCTCTCTCTCTCTCTCTCTCTCCAGTTGATGTGTTTTATCTCATTTCATTTCTTCCAGTTTTCCTGGTGCATTATGTCCAAGTTTTAATTTGCTGCTTACTTGAAGGAACTTTTCCTTGCCACTCAAACTGTATTCCATAGAATGCATGAGATGGAGGAAATATTTAAAGGAAAAGAACAGTTTGAGTCTACTAATAGTAAACAATCAACTGCAATCATTTATTGGAGGGTTTCAAATATAAGTTGCTAGGCAAAGTGATAGTAAAGAGAAGCTTTTGACTAGGAGCATGTAAATAATGCAGTATAACCCCAACTATAGAGAAATTGCCCTTGAGGTAATTGATAATTGCCTATACTTACATCTTTTGCCATCTATCAATTTTTCACTCATTCGACAAATATTTCTCCAGCTCCTATAAGTATGCAAATAATTTTTGAGGCAATATTAAATATAAAATATCTTCCCTACCCTTAAAAAATCTTAAAATTGATTTTGAAAAAAAAAACCCATTACTTTTAAATGAAGTACAAAGCTAGTGGCAAACAAACATCCCAAGCAGTAAGGAGCAGTGCAATGTGGCTGTTCCCCAGACAGAAACGGGGTTCCCGTCTCAGCCACCAATCAATGAGAAATAGCATTGACAGAAACAACTAAGAGCAGATACCTGTGCACTCTCTAGATATTGACCCCATCCTCAAAAAGCATGTGATAAACATGGGTTAATTGGATAGTGGAGTGTGTGTGTGTGTGTGTGTGTGTGTGTGTGTGTGTGTGTGATAGAATGTGTTAGGTGCTAGTGGTTGGCAAACTCATTAGTCAACAGAGCCAAATATCAACAGTACAACAAATGAAATTTCTTTTGAGAGCCACATTTTTTAAACTTAAACTATATAGGTAGGTACATTGTTATTAACTTAATTAGGGTACTCCTAAGGCTTCAGAAGAGCCACACTCAAGGGCCAAAGAGCCGCATGTGGCTCATGAGCCACAGTTTGCTGACCATGGTAGCACTTTCCTCTAGGAAGATAGACCTCCTCTGTTAGTATAGAAGGGTGAGATGGAAGGGATACTGGAAAAGTGGGAAAGCTGGTTTGTTAGCCAATATCTAGGACTCACCCCCTGGATTTGATGAATTAGGGAGGGGCTAATGGTTCAAGTGAAATAGTGTGCAACCAATCAAGTCAGATTCTACTTTATTTATCAGTTGTTGACTAGGCATACAAGCAGGCTGAAATACTAGTAGGTTGAAGAATTACCTAGAAAAACTTCTGTATAAAAGACCTACCATAGATTAAAAAAGTAAAAGATTGTCCAGGTCCTTCCTTACTTATTGATCAACCATATAATGGAGCACAGCCAGGGTTTTCCTTAAGCTAGATTGTGACTTAATATCTGACCCAGTAAGAGACGTGGTGTTTATCCCACTGGTGTGACATTCTAGCTCCTCAAGGGTTTGTGAGGGTGAGGGTGAGGAGAGACTCGCTCCCTCCTTTCCTTCCTTTGTGTTGTTCCGTGTCTCTCTTTTTCATCCTCATGCACCCCTGTGGCCAACGTTGGCCATGGCCTTCCCCTGGGGCGACCGCCAATGCAGGGTCACAGGGAAGTCCCAAGCCTCTCCATTTAGACACACTCTTCCATTCTCTGTGGAGTGAAGTGTTTACATACGTCCCAGCGAATTCCTTCTAATGGTTGTTCTTGGGAGCCCAGTGACTTGACAATGATGTGACATTTCCATTTTGAAGCATTTCTATATCCATAATGGGAAATTGGTTTGCAGGGGTTAGAAAAAACACAATTATCCTTTTCAGCAGCTTCAATAATTTTATCAAAGGAAATATATGTGTTTATATCAGCTGCTCTAAATATTATGTATCTCTTGTCTCTCCATACATGCCTGAACAGGCGCACACACACACAAGTAATATGTTCACACAGCAGGCGTTGCATTTTGGAACTGATAAGCATCACATGCATTTTACATATGCAGTTGGTGCAAAAGGGAGACATTTATGGAAAGTATTTTCTCACATGAAAATTCAGATAAAATCTCATTTTATTTGCTCACTATCCAATTTATTATTTTCTCTCTGTGCTTACTTAGAGGGCATTGTCCTCTATAGCCCATCTCAAGGGCCCATCCTCTCTTGCCTTATTCAGAAATGGTCACTTTCCTGCCCCTTTCTCATCTCACCCCAGGGGATGAGCCCAATAAACTGCAGATCACACCCTCAGTCAAAAGCCTGACCAGACCTTTCTGGGTGGCTCAGCTGGTTGTGTCCATGCACCAAAAGGTTGCTGGTTCAGTGTTTCTCTCACACATTCATGTTTCTCTTCCCCTCCCTTCCTCTCTAAAATAAATAAAAACACATTTTTTAAAAGGCTTTACCAGGTGAAAATAAATCCCTGTACCAGCAAGTAGAAAAGAAAGGGGGAAACAGAAAGAAAAACACTGTGTTCATATTCCTATTAGTCTGAAGTGCACCCTGTGCACGGCAGCATTTAACTGCCATTATCTTGAACAGTTACTTCAATTAAACTTCTCCTTTATTTAAAACTAGAGGCCCAGTGCATGAAATTCATTCACAGGTAGGGTTGCCAGCAACTGCCAGCTGCCAGCCAGGGCCTCCCTTCCCTCAGCTGCCTGCCACCACTGCTGTCCCGGGCCTCCCTTCACACCTGCCTTGGCCTAGCTCTGCTGCTCACCTGCTCCACCATCCTGCTGTAGTCCCTCTCTCGTAGGGGCCCATGTGCGCTGGCAGTGCCTCCACTGCTGCTGCTGCCAGTGCTGCTTCGCTGATGCCTACCATGTTCCATGCTGCCCTCTGGTGGTCAGTGCACGTCTAACTCCTGGTTGGTTGAACTCCTGCTTGTGGGGACAATTTGCATATTAGCCTTTTATTATACAGATAAGCCCCAAATGCTCATATTCATGCCTGAGAGATTTTTAGCAATAAGTACTAGTTGCCAATGACAGCAATCATATTTAATTGTTCATTCTGACATGTTCCAGCATTTTATTAAACACAGATTACTCTAGATTGAATAAATGAATAGCAAAGATGCTGCCAAGAGCCCTGAAAGCATCAGTGGAAGGGGTGAGTTACATCATGTCTCATGAAAATGCAGGAGAAGCCAGCACAGGTCAGGAGTTTGTTAGAGCTTCAGGTTGTCCATTTCTGGCTGAATTTTCAAAAATCAGGTGTGTTATTGATTATATCTTGTGAGGAAGAAAAGATCAGCTATCTTGGCTGGATGTCATTTAGATATTTTAATATATATCCCACAGTTACATTTGAGGAAAAGAAAGTATTATGGCTTGATCCTTATATAAATTTTGAAAGGTACACAGTTGGTAGCCTTATTATCTGAATTTTAAATCAATTTTGCTTTCATTTCAATATTTTTATTATTGCATGAAGGAAGATAATTAAATAACACATTTTCATCAGTTACCAAAGAACTGTGGTAATATGACTATGATTACCAGAATGAATGCCTTAGGATAAAATTATAGAATCTCCCTTAGATCCACATACAATTTTAGAAACATTACTTTGTTTCAATCCTATATGGAATTTTTCTTAATATTCTAGAGAACAAACTTTTCTTTAAGTCATCAAAATGTCATAGTATAACTACTTTTTTTCTTTTAAATGATGAATATTAAAAGTGTGTGTTGTTTAATTAGTCATGTCACTGAACCCAGATACATGGGGATCACTCTGGAGCCCTAAAAAGGCTTGCTACCAGATCAGGATTCAGAGATCATGCTGTGGTATGGAGCTAAATACTAGTGACAAAATCATCATATACAACTATTATCCTATCTAATAATAGACAAACATGGTAATTAAGCATACCTCTGCTACGCTTGCAATTGGCTAATCAGCAGAATATGTAAATTAACTGCCAGCCAAGATGCTGCCGGCAGCCACGGAGCTGAAGCGAACATGAGGCTTGCTTGCTCCAGTGATGGAGGAAGCCAAGGGTCCCTGCCTGC
>NW_006300367.1:582010-609268 GCF_000327345.1 Myotis davidii
TGGGCTAGGGACCCCTTACCCCCGAGTGCACAAATTTTTGTGCACCGGGCCTCTAGTTATTATATAAGTGGTCTTAGTATTGGGCATGTGTTATCAATAAAAAATCTACTCCTTTTGGAAATCATGTTATAAATATTTTCTCCAAATATAAAGAATATGCCAATAGATGACTATTCCCTACAGAATGGTCTATTCAATAATAGTACCTTCACATAGTTTGTTCAATCATCATTTTGTTAGTTATTTTATTTTAATAAATTTACTGTTTTATAAATGTTTATATACGCATCCCTGTATGTCTCCATGAATAGTAAAAGTAAGGAATGGACATTTTAAGACTTTAAGATATTTCCAAATTATCCTTCAGAAGGATTGTACATAATCCAATAGATATCTTTCTATTGATCACATTGAAGATAGTATTTATTTTACTATTTCACAGATTATAGGAATTACATCTGATTATTTAATTTTATTATAAATGAGTATATGTCTTTTCATATGTTTATTGGACATTTAGAGTTTTTGTAAATGTCTTAGCCTTCTGAGCTTTAATTAGACTTGTGTGCTAATCATGTTGCAAACATTTCTCAGTTGGTCAGTTTCCATATAAAAATTCAATATAGTTATTACAGTGATAAAAAATTATCTGTGGCACTACAATGACAATGTATGCAAAGAAAGAATAGAGGTGGTGCAATTTTAAGGTCAGTCATTGGGTAGAAGCTGAGTAGAAAACTGTCTTTACTTGCAGTGCATGGGCTCTGTGTAAGCTGCTCCTTCTAGTTTAATTATGTCTACATGTTTAGGGTGTCAGAAAGTTTATCATAAGGTAAGTAGTTATTAGTCTATGGTACTAATTTTATTTTATTTACCATTGCAAAATGGTTACTTGAAAGTAAAATTATGAAAGTTGATTTCCTCCCACTTTGCTTTGAATTTAGATGGTGATTTTGCTTCCACATATATATAATGACTGTAATCTTGCATACTGAACAATTGAAGTGGTTAGCCAAACATATTTAAAAATCAGCTCAAGAATATTAAATGTAGGCCTAATAGAAAATCAGATCCTTTTGATGCTAATTGCCCAGGAGGACGTCTGCCCTTCAATAAAGCTAATTAAATGTTTTTGAGCCATTATTTTGTTATATTAGTTCATTGAAAAATCTTATCAGGCCCTATACTCAGCACTGATGGATTAAAAATTGTTATTTTCTATCCAACAATTCTCTCTCTCTCTCTCTCTCTCTCTCATTTATCTGTCATCCAACTGTCATGTATCTGTCATCCGTCATTCATCATACATCTAAATGTAGGAATATGCATATAGATATGGTTTCTATCCTCAGAAAGACAAGCACTAAATGAGGATAGCAAGTGAGTGTGAAAGCAATAAGGAGTGAAAAATGGGGGAATCTTAATTCAGTCATTGGTTCTGAGAAGGCTTCTTGGAGAAGGGGTTCATGATCCCGATACTTGAATGACAAAGATGTAATGTGGATAAATAACCAGGGGGAGTGTTATGAAAAACTAGGGAGAAGAAACAAGATTTCATATGATTATTTTAAAATTGTGCTATAAAAATAAATGATAAAATAACAGAAAATTACCCTAATTCAGTGTTTTTCAAGCATGACTACACAAAGGAATAATTGTTGGGAACTCATAAAAGCCCAGAGGCATGGGAACTATACCAGGTGTACTAATAAGAACCTTCAAGAGGCCAAAGCAGGTACCTGAAGCAATGGCAGTCTTGAAAACCACAGATAGACTAAAGCGGCAAATGTAAATAATCATAATTGCAAGTACAGGGAAATAGATAATAATAATATCATTCCCAAGAGTTAAAACCAAACGTTTAATGAATGTGCAGAAACATAGAAGTCTAAGACAATATTTGAGTAAAGAAATGAAAAAAAATGTACTTACAAATTAATTTGATACTTACAAATTAATTTAGAGAAAATAAAACTTGCATTTACCAGTCTCTGAAAAATAAATGTTGGGATTTAAGGAAATAAAGAGGAAGAAGAAAATTAAATCCAGTGAATGACTGATCAGAAATAACAGGTTTTGTGATTTAATTATCTTAGTTTTTTTACTCTAAAAAGAGCAAAGAAAGCCTCAAAAAATTCTTATTAAACAGATCAGAAGATCTCTTTCAAATTAACAATTTGTCTTTATCAGTCTCTCTCACACACACATATATGTACTCAGACATCAGCATATTTTACACACAAAATCATTTATGTTATCCAGGTATTAGAATATAAAATACAAAGATCAATGAGACATTATTCAGATATGACATTTTCATATTTTATAATATTTGTTCCATATTTCTGAAGGAGTGAAAGAATTATCATTGGAATCTCTTTTGTATTGTCATCTTTGTCGCCTTTCCTCATATCTTCTCTTTGTGGAGGATGGCACCTCACTGAGAAACATTTACATCTAAGTTGCATAAGGATATACTATACAGAAAATAACACAAATAGACCAGCCTCCTACCCATTACACATGTGTTCATGTGCACACATACACACACACGTGCACACAGGAACAAACAGACACACACACAGTATCAGGGTTATTACCAGAGGCTGACAATATCTATCTATCTATATATATATATAAAAGTCAAGTGATGGGCCCTAACCGGCTTGGCTCAGTGGATAGAGGGTTGGCCTATGATCTGAAAGGTCCCAGGTTAGATTCCAGTCAAGGGCATGTACCTTGGTTGGGGGCACATCCCCAGTTGAGTGTGTGCAGAAGGCAGCTGATCGATGTTTCTCTCTCATCGATGTTTCTAACTCTCTATCCCTCTCCCTTCCTCTCTGTAAAAAATCAATAAAATATATTAAAAAAAAAAAAAAAGCCAAGTGACGAGAATGACCAGTTGCTATGACATGCACTGTGGCAGCCAACTAGCTTGATCCCTGATCAGGCCCCCCTAAACTGCTTGTGGCCCCACCCCCCAGCTGGCCCAGTCCCCAATTGGCCCCACCCGATTGGTGACAGGGCTGGCCGACCAACTGCCTGCAACCCCTTCTCATCAGGCCCCATCCCCATTTACCCCCCAACCCCGTTCAGGGGCAGGGCCAACTGGGCAACTACTCATGGCCCCTCCCTTTGGCCAGCCCAGCCCAGATTGGCTGGACCCCACCCTTGCATGAATTCATGCACTGGACCTCTAGTCCCATATAATAAAGAGGTAATATGCAAATTGACCGACACACCCTCACAAGATGGTTGCCTACAACCAGGCTGGTAAGGGGGTTAGTGAGGGATGACCAAACAACTGAACAGCAGGCTACGTGAGGTAACCAGGCTGGCGAGGGGCCCATGAGGGGCAACCAGGCTGGCAGGGGGGGTAGATGTGGTGACCAGGCCAGCAGGGGGGGCCAGTTAGGAGTGACCAGGACAGCATGGAGGGGACAGTTGGGGATGACCTTGGTGGCAGCAAGGGGCAAGTAGGACCAATCAGGCTGGCATGCAGAGGCAATGAGGGGTGATGAGGCTCATGGGGGGGAAGTTTGGGGTAACCAGGCAGGCAGGTAGGTGAGCGTTTTGGAGCCAGTGGTCCAGGATTGTGAGAGGGATGTCTGACTGCTGGTTTAGGCCTGATCCCGAGGATCAGACCTAAACCAGCAGTTGGAAACCCCCCTAGGGATCCCAGATTGAGAGTGTGCAGGCTGGGCTGAGGGGGAACCCTCCCTCCCACCGTGCACGAATTTTGTGTACTGGGCCTCTAGTATATATATAAGAACCTAATATGTAAAGTGTCCCCTTGGGAGTTTGATTGCTCACTATGACGTGCACTGACCATCAGGGGGCGGTGTGGAATGAAGGAAGGCCCTGGCCGGTGGCCAGCAGCTGCTAGGGACCCTACCCATGCATGAGTTTTGTGCACTGGGCCTCTAGTCAGATTATAAAGTACTGCCTTTAACAACATAGTATTGAAGGCAGCTTTATAGGAAGTCACCAGTAAGAATGAATTTGAAATATCTCCCTGGTATCAGACATTTTCCTTGTATACTTTAAGAATGCCTGACATATTGACATATTAACATGGTAATTCATTGTTTTGTTCTCATTTATTTAAAGTATTTTTTTTTTTTAAATATAGAAGAAGTATATTATGCCAGTATGCTTAGAATGAATGAGTAAATTATATACTTATGAAGCATTTGTAACTACTTCCCTTTTAGGTTTGTAATTGATAAGATAGTGAGGGGTATAATATCCTAGTATGTGTATGTTCCAGCAGGGTAGCAGATGACAGAGAAGGAGCACACTGGGATTGTGCCATGAGGCATGGCATAGAAGACAGCAAGAGAACCTGTGGAAACCAAGCCAGGTCCCTGGATAGTCAAGGCCAATGGGAGCACAAAGGCCTTGTTATCAATACACCAGAATGACCAAAGGCTGTTCTGAGCATGTGCCTAAATGGAATGTTCAAGGACTCTGAACCTGGGAATCTGATTCAGGCCAAGATACTATGAGCAGATGCAAGGACACAGGTACACTGTGGCCTTCAGTAGCCAACATGTTGATGTAACTATTGGCACAAAGACTTCTTTGTCTAAATGGTATAAAAGTAGGTTGCTGACCTGCTAGTTGGCAGGAGTAGGCTGGAGTTGGCTGAGGATGGAGTGAGAAGAAGTCTGCTAGAGAGAACAGCTGGGCAGGAGAGACAGAAGAAGCCGCTGAGCTGGAGAGCTTAAGTTCCTCTACAATGTGAGGCAGTGAGTCTAGGAGGCAGCATGTGGCTGCTTAGAGAATAGCTGTGGGTATAGAGACATATGCTGTTTTCTGGAAAAGACATGTATTCACCAGCTGATGCCCTGTTGCCTGCCTGTATGGACATTGCTGTGAGGACTGTTCTTGTCTAATGGCTATATGGCCACTGGCTTCTGCAATAAGGACTCCTTATACACCTACAACTTCTTCATATCCTTCTCTGTCCCCCAAGACTCTCTGCCAAGCTCTGCCCAGGCTCAGAGCCAGTCAGGCCAGCAGAGCTATATGGCACTCTTGCTGCTGGTTCTGACAGAACCCAAGTCAAAGCCAGGGAAAGTGTCACTGGAAAGAGACAAGGGCATGCCAATGATTACACTAACATCTCACGTGGCCTGGTCTGGAAGAGTAAAGTGTTCAACATTGTCTTTACCCGCGTTGTCCACTGGGATTTCAAAGTCATTATATTGTTGTCATGCGAAAACAATGCATGATAGAAGATTAATTGTAGGGGACTCATGTTCAAACAAATGGAGTAGACTCCATGTTTTGTTGCCATAAAATTAGAAGAAACAATAGTTTATTTCAAGAAGTGTGGAAGTGCAATGTGGAACTCTATCATATGTTTCTGTGAAAAGGCAGCAGGAGGGCTCCCCATAGTACCTCACCAAGAAAACATCGCTGATTGTCATCTTTATGCACCAATTTTTCTCCGCAAATGTAGCTGATAACCTCTCCCTGTTTTCTTATCTACTCAGTGTTCTCAATATAACAGATCTTCCTTTTCCCCATTCTTCCCTCCCTACCCTCAGGCACTGGGATCCTCCCTGCCTTGGACAGCCCCCATAACAGCCAGTCTCCATAAGGTTGGCCTAGTTTTCATACTGCTTTCTACTTTCCTCATGTAGTTCTCTCTATATTCTAGTTCATAATTTCCTAGCCTTGACATTATCAACAGCATGGGCTGCATAATTCATTATTGTAGGGTCTGTATTTTGAAATGTAGGATGTTCAACAGCATCCTCAGTCTTTTCCCATTATGTGCCAGTAGCTCATGCCTAATAGGGTCAACCAAAATTGTCTCCAGACATTGCCAATATTCTCCAGGGAACAAATAGTGAGAACGATTATTCTACTGGTACATTATCTTACTCATTATGTTGGTAATTGCAATACCGAGTAGGAAAGGATGTCAAGAGGTGGATTGAAAAAGCACCCAACCTAGACTGAAGAGTTAAGAAAGGGCTTCCTGACAGGAATATCAAAAAGGTCAGCACAAAGGGAGGAAAGAGTTTTCTACCCGGAGAGAACACCATGTATGAAAGCCTGCTGCCAAGTGAGAAGGAAACTTCAGGGAAAATGTTAAGTAGTTCAGGGGATCAGCAGGCAAGTGATGAAAGATACTACCAGGGGAGATGAGTGGGGGCAAGAAGATGGAGAACGTGTGGGACATGACAAGGTCAAGAGGGGGCCACTAAAGCAGTAAAAGCACACAATTAGTTTTATTTTAAAAAAATGTATTCAGATAGCCTTATGGGAATTGAATTCCAGGCAATAAGGATCAAGACAATTAGGAGGCTATCATAGATCTTAAATAACATTCATGTAATGTTTAGGATTACATGATCATTGAATGACACAAAAACCTAGCAGCATCCTCTTTGTATATCAAGATTGAAATAAATATTGTAAGTGTTGGCAATTTAGAAAGGAAATATAATTTTCACATGTGAGACTTTGGAAAGAAGGGACTATGTACCCGTGAGCACTTAATGTAATCCTATATAATAAAAGCCTAATATGCTAAGTGTCCAGTTGTCTGTTCAACCAATCAAAGCATAATATGCTAATGATATGCTAAGGCCACTCAACAGCTAGCTATGATGTGCACTGGCCACCAGGAGACAGACAGTTGACCGGGTAGTGGGTCTAAGCTGGCAGTCAGACATCCCCCAAGGGTTCCCGGACTGTGAGAGGGAGCAGGCCCGGCTGAGGGACTTCCTCCAGTGCATAAATGTCGTACACCAGGCCTCTAGTTTGCTTATATTTTATTAGAACTTAATTTTATTTGTCATTTCTTAAATCACAAAAATTTGATGTTTGCAAAACTTTAGCATTTGGACTTTATCTTCACACCCCTTGGATGTCTTATCCAGTCTCTGGACTATAAATACAACCTGTATTTTGATGAGTCAAATTTACATCTCTGGCAAGAATCTTCCCACTTAATTCTAAACTCAATAGCTACTCAGAATATTTGCTTAGATATCTTCTAGGTACCTCTCACACAATCCATAGGAAAATTCTGAATGCACTACCATTGTTACATATTTCACATATATCTATTACACACACACACACACACACACACACACACACCTTATTGTCATTTTGAGTTTCCAATATTATTTTCCCTCAAATTGATTGCCATTTGTGTTTTCATTTGTATACTCTGCATTTGCCCAGCCAACACTCGCTATTGTGCTATACAGTTGACCTTTAATTCTGAGGTTTAACCTTATGAATTACTATAATAAAAATCAATGTTTTACTTGACACTCTGTCCCTCAAAGTTGCTTATTATGAAATTGTGGCAGTACTATTACTTTCTAAATGAATTGGCTGTAACCTAGTCTCCAAATCCTAATAAGCACGTGTCCATAGGCTTGTTATAGCAAAGAGTACTCGCTCATATGACCTTACCAATTGGAATGAAACATAGGAAACCTAGTGGAAAATGCCATGTAATGTTAACGATCCATAGTCCATCACAAGTTCTTCTACACAAATAAGCAAATATAAAAGCATATCTTCTTCTTACTCTTGTGTAATGACATTGCGAAATGGCATATTTCAATTCCCAATCTAACTAGGTGTTCCCAATATTTTTGATAAAAAATTCATGTGTATGAAAACCTTAAGTTTCATCTCATGTTTCTTGATATTTGTGTTTGATATGGAAACCACACCATCTACTTTCTGTAATTTATGCAGGGCTATTTAGTTGTAAATAATACAATAAAGCTTACACTAGAAACATAAGAAGTTGAACTTACGATGAGAGAGAGAATCACCTCATATGACCAAAGGCAGATCTCAGAAATGAATAGGAAGCAAATACAGTGCTGGCTGCCCAGGCTCTTTTGACTTCATGCATCTTTGCTTTGCTCCACAGATATGCTTTATTCTTCTCTTATTTTCCATTTTGCTTTGTCCTGACCATTTGGTTTGTGAGGTAGTGTCTGGCCTGTAATAATCATTGAGCTTATGTGTTGCTAGTTGCACCATGAGACCGGATAACTATCTCTCAATGTCTAATTTCTAGGAAAGGAACCTATCTGCCATTATCAACTATTGTCCAATTATTGTGATTCTGTTCCACTGAATATTTCATTATCTTTTGTTGTAGAATGAGGGACTGTACACAACAGAAATAGTAAGAAATCCCAAAAGTTTCTGATATAACACATTTAATAATTTAAATCATATTATATTATTTTCTCTTTTGGTTCAACACATACCAAACATAGATTATAGAGAGCCTAAGAAGTGAGAACTGATATTCACACCTGGTGCACTCAAGCTAAATTATGGAAGATTAAATGCTGAGAAACTATCTAATATGTCCTTTTAGTGGAAACAGATTATCTATAAGAAATACGATTCAGGTGGTCATAGCCGTAGAGCTCCTGAGAACACTGCTGAATGGAAAAAGAAAACTGAGCAACACATTCAAAGAGGTGGGACAACGACTTCAAATCTGGAATTTCAGATTCTGCTAAATTATTGTTCAAAAGTTTTAAAAATTAAAGTCATAGACACTTCTGAATGTTTATCACAAAATGATTTACTTTGAAAGCTCTCATACAGCAAGCAGTCTGGGAACAGTGGGGGGAAATCTGGGAGAACACAACATTGAGGTAGCACATAATTTATTAAATGTGTTGTCAAATATATGTATGTGTATATATGTTTAAGCATTAAAAGGTACATTTAACTATGTGAAGTTTATAGTACATATTGACAGCTCGATAAAGTGATAGAAGATGTAGGACTATAATAATCTGAGCTAAAATCAGACATAAAAACCACCAGGCCGTGGGAGCGGAGCGGGTGAAGTCAGAAGGAGATCAGCCTACAGGGATGACAGAAAAGACATGAATAATACAAAGTTCAATGGGAGTATAAAAGGAAGAACAAAGTGTGGATTTAATTAATAACTAACTAACAGAAAAATAAAAATGAAACAATTCTAACAAGAAAAATTTCCATGTCCTTTGGAATATAGAAGAGAGGAAATAAAAGAAAAATATTAAAGTTTAATAAAGAGTAAACACAGATTAAAATGGCAAATTTCAAAAATAATGTTAGATCATCTTAACACATGGAACTGACAGTAAAACGGCTGCAGCAGAGGCTGGAGCGGCAGGTTTCTCACAGTGCTGGCAGCCTGCTGTCCTGGGCACCAGCCCTGGGGCCTGGCGGGAGGTCCCCCTGCAGGTTGGTCAGCAGCTCTGCCTGCTGCGCAGCTGCAGCTGGGAGGCTGGCACACCTCTCACCACACTGGGGGAGGTGCCAGTGCAGGCACTGAGCTGGCAGTGCAGACTGAGGCCAGGTTGCCTGCACACCATACACCATCCCCACCACCCCTTAGAGACCTGTGGTGTTTCCTGCTGTGTTTCTGTATTGCCCCACATGTCAGTCAACAGGGCAACCCACACCTCTCCTGATCCTGCTTCTGTCTCTCAGTCTTCAAGAAATGTGTTTCAAGACCTGATCATTCCCCCTGTTTGCTCCAGAGCACTTCTAAGAGAAACCTGTAAGGGAAAGGGATAGGAAAAGGAAGATTTTCCTTTCTGTGTATGATGTGCTAAGCAATCTGAATGGCCCTCTACCACTGAAAAAGCTATACCCTGGTATGCTGAATAAATTACCCCAACTGTGGTTTCAAATGCATTGTTGACCTCCTCCTAAGGTGTAATCCATCTCTAAGGTGTAATGGGGAAAACGAAGAGTGAATTGAAATTTAAGAGACTGGTGAACGTGAGCCAGAAGAGCATGCGGTGGGAGATGAACCAGGTTGTTTTTTACAGGAATTAAGAGAAAACAAATTCAGGTGCTAAACAATTCACTAGTTGTATTATTTTAATTATTATTGTTCCATTCATATTGAGCAGCTATGATTATACTCCCGCCTCTGTCATATCCGGGAAGAAAATACGCCCCATTTACCTGGTTGCCCAAAGAGGATGAGAGATAATGTGGAATAAACCTGGATTCGATCTAGAGCTTGAAGCCAAACCTGACACAACCAGCCAAGATCAGCTCCCCGTGGCTCAGTCTTGCTCTCTTGTTTTTCCACAGGTATATCTCCTACGAGCTTGCCCTCAATAAATTGTCTGCCTCTAATTCTTTACCTGGAAGTCTATCTCAGCCAACTCACGCACACATGATTATTGCTTTAGGCTAATGAGTTTCGGATTAGTTTGGTACATAGCATTTGTATGGCAAGTACTAATCAATACCTTATTTTGAACAAATCTATCAGCGTAGTATGCATGGTAGAAAGTGAGTACCCAGATTTGACTTAAGAATAATCACCCAGCCGAAACCGGTTTGGCTCAGTGGATAGAGTGTCGGCCTGTGGACTGAAAGGTCCCAGGTTCGATTCCGGTCAAGGGCATGTACCTTGGTTGCGGGCACATCTCCAGTGAGGAGTGTGCAGGAGGCAGCTGGTCGATGTTTCTCTCTCATCGATGTTTCTAACTCTCTATCTCTCTCCTTTCCTCTCTGTAAAAAAAACTCAATAAAATATATTTAAAAAAAAAAAAAAGAATAATCACCCACTTTTCCTAAGAGCCAGGATTCAATTTGACCTAGACTCTGAGTTGTGGAGACATAAAGGTGCATCTCAGTTTGGAAGGAAGAGAGAACTGTCACCTGGTGAGAGAAAAGCGGGGGGGGTGGCAGGAAGAGCCCGGGAAGGGTGCTGAGCCTGCTGCTGTGGAGTGGGCAGCGCTGGGTGCTGGAGGGATGTTTGCCTGCTTCCCCAAATTCATATGTTGAAACCCTCGTCCAGTGTTTGGAGATGGGGCCTTTAAGGGGGTAATTAAATTAAATGAAGTCATAAGGGTAGGGTGCTGGGCCGATGGGAGGAGGCCCCGGAGAGCTTGCTTTTTCTCTTGTCTGGCACCAGCCCCAAGAAGAGGCGGTGCGAACACATGTGAGACTGTAGCAGTCCGCGAGACAAGCTGAGAATTCTCACCAGAAACTGAATGTCTAGGACCTTGAATTTGGAATTTCTATTTTAGCCACACAGTCTGCCATATTTTGTTATGGCACCAGGTTCCCTCTTCAGCTCCTGAAACTCATCCCACAAATACTGAAAATATTGCTGCCGAAGGCTCACAGACTCTCTCTGGATATAATCTTCTGCCACAGGAAATTGCTTCATGCAAGAGTATGCCTTCTCCCAGGGTGTGGCTCATAGCCAACACTACCTGATACGGGAATTAAAGGCCCCAAACTGTGAAGGCTCCTCCCAGCTCCAGACCTCACTGTAGGATCAGTGGGATTTGACAAGTGTACTGGGTCAGCCCTTCCTCTGCCAAATCTGTCTTCCTCACCTTCCTGCAAGTTCATCTCACATGAATTTCTCCATACATTTTCTGCACCCAATTCTTTGTCTCAGAGTCTCTTTACAGATAACCCAAACATAGGGTTTATAAATTATTTTCTATATTGTACTTCAATTCCAGTATCTCTATTGTATCTGTCATTAAACATTAGAAAAAGCTGACTACTGAAATATCCAAAGGCAAGGGCTCATGCCATGTTTAGCTCACACTGGTATAAAGAAAAACATGGGCCTTGCAAGATGGGTGCCTCAGAAGATATGAGGTCTGAGTTTGAGACAGTGATGGATGGGTTGAGTTTATGAGACCTGGAATCATTCATTTTGCTACTCAGGGATGACTGGGGAAAGTCGAAAGGTAAAATACAAGGATTATTTCAGTCACCATAGATGAGCACTTAGACAACTGTAATTTGGCATAAAGGAAATTATGACCTCAAAGGTCAGTGAATTATTATACATGTAGGGTATTTTTATTTATATACATAGATTAGCAAAATTTGGATTATTCTGCATATGAAATTTCAAATATTGGTTTCTTTCACTTTATTTTTTAAATTAAGTGATAAATCAATTTTTGAAAACATGACTTTTGGTAATTGCATAGTTTTACATGCTAGATATATAAGAGAAATGTTTTACCCATTTCTGCATTTTTGGATACTTACATTATTTTTTGCTATTATAAATAATACTAATATTGAGATGGCTATCACTATACATAAAACTTGTGTATTTCTGATTATTTTCTAGAAATAATTCTATGAACATGGGATTACTGAGTCAAAAGAAAGATAATTTTGAAAGCTTTGATATGCATATATTGCAGAACTATGATCCCTACAAGTGTATATAGGCACTTCTTCCATCCTTTCAATCAGGGTGTGTCTATTGAGTCATACAAAGTATGAAAACCCTTTTTGGCGGGGAGGGGATTTGTGGATGAAAGGGGGCCACATGCTAAACTGACAAGCACAAAGAATGGTCTAAAATTCAGTTCCTACCTAAAAGGACTCATGTCCTAGGCCGTTATCTTCCCTGACAAAGGTCAATCTTTACCCTACCTAAGCCTGACCATTGTCTTTTTGCATCTACCATAGCATATCTGTGGAATGTCAAAGAAATTTTCCTTTTTCTGGACTCCTCAAAGCATAGGCACTGCTCTGTGGACACCACAAATCCTCTCATTTTTATTGAACTAATTGTTGACTGTTAACTATCTTATACCTACATTGCAAAAGAACTATGTGTCTATCATTTTACTTTTTATCCAATACCAGAGGTTTTCCCCCCACCCCACTTTGCTTTCTCCCACCTCCCTAATCTGTCACCAATGGATTTCATGTAACCCACATATGTCTCCTTTTTTGACTATAATGTATAAAACAAGACGCAAAACTCTTATACTTGAGCATTATCTCAATCTGATGAGATTTTGCTTCCCAGCAATTGTTGACAGTTTGGTTCAAATAAACTCACAAAAATCCTTCACAGGTTTTGATGTTTCTGATGTTGACAGGGTTAAAGGGGGTAGATATGTAGAGTTTTAGTTTCAGGTTTCTTATATTCCAGTTGAAAGACTATTCTAGCAGCAAACATAAGATAATGCTAGGTAATCAAGTTTTATAAAGAGAATAAAGCAGGTGCTGGGACAGAGTAAAAAACATCAGTGAGATGGTCAGATAACTCTTAATAGGAAGTATCTGAAAGTTTTGAATGACACCTGGGAGAAAGCCATGCAGATACTTCTCTGTCTACTCATAAAAGTACCAGAAAGTACTCATCAAAAATACTTCTGATTTTGTAGGTGGAAGTGGGACCCCATTATTATGTTTAATTGTATCTTTTTATTATTTTTGAGAACTTGCCTCTTCAAATGCTTATTGGTCATTTGCATCACTTTCCTTGTCATTGTCTTATCATGCCTTTTGTCAATGTATTTATCTATCAGAGTATTTCTCATTTCTTACTAATATTCAAGCGCTTCTCATAATATTAAATATCATAGCCCTTTAAATGTCAATATTTGCTACACTTATTTCCTATTACTTTTATTTTTACTATTTCTATAGAACTTTCTTTTCTCTTTGAATTTTCATAGTAAAATTATTACCTGGAAATCCCTAAGTGGGCTTGGGCTGCCTATTACTGTGTCCAGTAACAAAGTCAGGGTTAAATCATAACAGGTGTTTATTGAGAAGACTAGTCAACCAAGAAGAGAGGTTGCTTACAAGCACTCAAATCCTGTCTTCCAGTAAGGTTCAGGGGACAGGATTATAAAGGGGAAGGGGGACTAGGAACGCCTAGGTGCAGCCCTGGGGGTCTGCTGGCATCAGCTATTGTCCTTCAAAGAGATGATGTGGATGAGATGATGTTTTGACTCCTGATGGGTTGGTCTGACCATGCTTTGCTGGGGTCCAACTCCAGCAGGTCCAGGGGTCCCCAAAGGTGTGGACGGAGTCAGCGAAGAAGGAATGACATGGAGACAGCGTTCAGTTGATCAGCAGCCTTGACAGGATCTCTAGCCACAAACTCCAGCCAAGTTCTGGTTAGGATCTCCAGGGAAGTTCTAGTTTAGATCTCCAGCCAAGTTCTCTGTCCATGTTCTCTTGCTAGGTTCTCCAGTCAGGTTCTGTAGACATGTTCCCTCGCTAGGTTCTCCAGCCATGTTCTATCCAGGTTCTGTAGCCAGGCTCTGTCTCTAGGTTCTGTTGCCAGTTTCTGTCCAGGATCTTTTGCCATGTTCCGTCTCTAGGTTCCTCTCTAGGTTCTGTGTCCTGTTGTCTTGTTATCAGGGGAAAAATCTCTACCTGGGGAAACAACCTTTCTCGGAGAGGTAACCTTGGTTAAAACACATAGTGCCAAGAAGGTGAGCAAACATATTAAGAACAGTATGCCATATATGCCAGGTCCCTTGAAACAGCAAGGATGGACCGGCTCCCAGAAATGCTTATTGGTTCTGCTTACTGGATTCACAGCTGAGTCACCTCAATTGCTTTTCACAGGCCTCGAAAAGGAAACTTAAGAAAAACTTAACCCCCTATGTACATAAGTATATATGTTCTAAGATTTAAAATAATATGATTATTTTTCAGATGAATTCAGGCAATTTATCAGATTATAAATCCCCCTACCAAAATCTATTCATCATTTCTTTTGTGAGTTTTCCATTTACAGTTTAACTTTAAAATGAGTTTTAAATAATCATTTTTGTAATTTAAAAGCAAAAGTTTTCCTAGAATGATAGAAGTTGAATTTCAACCTAGATACCTCTAATCCCAACCCCCTTTCATTCAACTATATCACACTATTTTAGAATGATTGCCATGTGTCAATGCAGCCTGAGAGGCTACCTTTTCGACATGCCTCTTATATACAGCTAGCTAAAGGACAAATGGAGTACAAGAAAAAAAATACACTCTCGTGTCTTTGGGTTGTGAAAACTTGGGCAAGACTCTGTTTGGCTCAATTAGTACAACCCAGGACTTCAGGAGAAACCTAGCAGAAGGAGGAGGAAAGTGAGAGGGCCTCAAATCTCAAATATGGTATCAAACCTCAATTTCCAGGCTCAGGAGGTAAGGAGGTTAAAAAAACAAAAACTACCAAGAAATAGAGTCAAAGACACATAAGTGGAAGAAGGGGAGCTTTAGCTGCAAAAAAATACAGGTTGGTGCTTGATTTTCACTGAGCCTGCAGCTTGTGGTTATGGCCAGGCCCAGGGACCCATGGTTTCTATTTATGTCAAAACAGAAAGGGTGCCTAAAGTCATTTGATGAGTCCTTTCATTAGTGGAATTAAAACAAAATGTGCAATAGAATGCCACACAACATAATATAATATATATAAACCCATGTGGGACTTTGTGTATAAGAATTCATTAGGTTATCAATTGGAGTAGGCATTATTTACAGTATTTTCATTTCTTCTATTATGGCCTGTGGTGGGACTATAGGGCAATATGACCTTAATGGTCATTTGTAAGCTTCCTCCCACAGGAGAACAAAGGCCAGGAAAGGCTTGCTGGACACCAGGAGTCAGACCATGTAAGGAATGGAAACTGTCCTGAAGGCACCTGACCACACACCTCCATTCCCTCTGCAATTTCAGCCCAGCTCAGCCCCCAGATCCACTGACAAGAGCTTACAACTGGTGATTGCATATAAGGATGAAACTCCAGGTTCTGGGGGCTGCCAGCATCGGCCCCATACCCCTTTGGCTTGGTGCTGTGCAGCCCTTCTCCTTGGATATCCCACCTCCCATTTTCTTTCCTTAAACAAAGTCATTTGTTCTTTATCCACCATACAAGATGGCTATTTAGCCTGTCCGCATGCACCACCATGCTCACCTTTCGATATGTTTCAACAAAACAAATTTTAGAGAAAAGGGATCATTTTCTTAGAAAGAAAGCATAGAAAATTTGATTTAAGGTTTTTTGTTCATGCTCTGATAAAAACACCAAAGAAATTTTGCTATTGAGTTTTATTTCCTTCTAGAGGCCTGGTGCATGAATTCATTCATGGGTGGGGTCCAGCTGGTCTGCCCCGATCAGGGCCAATCAGGTTTGGCACTATGGGGGAGGGGATGTGGGAGGTCGGCCAGCTGGCCTTGCCCCCTGGTTGAACTCCCGGTTGAGGGGACAATTTGCATATTAGCTTTTTATTATATAGGACTAGAGGCCCAGTGCATAAAAAATTTGTGCACTCAGGGGGTCCCTCAGCCCGGCCTATGCCCTCTTGTAATGTAGGACCCCTCAGTGGATGTCCACCCCAGTGGGGACCTTCATTGCATGGAGGTTTGGCCAGACTGGATGAGGGGCTGATGGCTGTTTTCAGGCTGGCCACACCCCCTTTAGGGTGGGGAGTCCCCACTGGGGTGCCTGGCCAGTCTGGGTGAGGGGCTGAGGGCCGTTTTCAGGCTGGCCAAGCACCCTGGCAACGTAAGTTCCAAGCCTGTCCTTTTTTCTTTTTTATTCTGGGATTTATTTACCTTCTATAATTGAAACTTTCTTGCCTTTAGCAGAGGCCTGCGGAAAGCTTGGCTTCCTCCATAGCCAGGGGCAAACCCACTCCTGCTTGCTCCAGCTCTGTGGCCATGGCTGGCTGAAAGCAAGTATCTGGGCTTATTTATCTTCCACAATTGAAACTTGGTTGCTTTCAGTGGAGCTCAGAGCCAGGACGTGGCAGACGGGGAACCTTGGCTTCCTCCATCACTGGGGCAAGCAAGACTCCTGCTCGCTCCAACTCCGTGACTGCCGCCCACCATCTTGGTTGGGTTAATTTGCATATAGTAGCTCTGATTGGCTGGTGGGTGTAGCTTAAGGTGTAGCAAAAGTACGGTCAATTTACATGTTTGTCTTTTATTAGTATAGGATATTTTAGTTACTTTTTAAAATTCTCACCTGAGGATATATTTATTGATTTTATAGAGAGAAGAAAGGAACAGAGGAAGAGAGACAGACAGAGAGAGAAGGACAAAGGGGGAGAGAGTGAGAGAGAAAGAGAGAGAGAAAGAGAAACAGGCAGAGAGAGAAAATCAACTGGCTTCCTCTTGCATGTGCCTCAACCAGAGGTTGAACTGAACCAACAGCCTAGGTATGTACCCTGACTGGGAGTAGACAACTTTTTTGGTGTACAGGATTGAGCTATCCGGCCATGGCTATATTTTAGTTATGTTTTATTTTCTATTCTGCAGTTACACTCTGTGCACTTCAGCATCAGTTTATATCCAACTCCATCTCAAACTTCCAATCCTTACACTTCATCCAGAATCTCCTTGTAAATACCTATCGTGCCCTTGTAATTTATATGTACTCAAACTCCTTCACTTCATAAAAGGTTAAGGGTAAAGGAAACACCTTTTGCTTTTACAACCTAAGCAGCTGAGCTCCTGCAGATCTTCTGCCAGTGCATAGCAGTTGATGAACTGGGAAGCCTGCATAAAACAAGATGAGAAGGAATCAAGACTCTCTCTCAAATGTCCTATCTGATTCCTCTAATAAATTTTACCCAAGAATGGTTCCATTTCACATGCACCTGCAACATAATTGTTATCATCGACATTACCATCCCCACCATCCCTGAATGCTCTTGGACATTCTTTGTTATAATTTCACATGGCATGATCTACTTTTTCCATAAATACAGAGAAAATAAACCTGGGCTCACAACTTAGTAATAAAATATAAATGTCCTTATCTTCTAATAATCTCATATTCATGGAGCAATAAAGGAAGAAGAAGAAAGGAAGAATCATGCAAAACTAATTCCGGCTCATGAAAAAAATCTATCCTTTACAGTTGGGTAGAGGTAAATGGTATAGGTTTTGGGGACTTTTCACAGCTCTACAAATGCATCACTGTGGCATTTTATCTTACCTCTCTTGGCTTTTAGTTTCTCCTCTCTAAAATGCACAAAAGTTTTTTTTTTTGTTTTTTTTAAAATAATTTATGTTATGCATATGCCACTTCTGAAATAATGTCTGGCCTGCTGTAGCTGCTCAGTAAAAAGTAACACCCAGGAAAAATGGTGGCTGAATAGGCAGACATGTCCTGAGCCTGAACCTGGAGCAGATAGAAGGAGCATCTAAATTGAGTAACATCCATCTGGAATTGGTGAAGTAGACACAGCTGGTGAGACAATTTGCAGCCAAGAAGGGCAGAGGATGCCTGGAGAACAGTAAGGATTGGGTATCTGCACTGGAGAGAGGTGTGTGACCTCTGAGCCAAGACGGTCAGAAGGAAGCCACAGAGCACAAAGTCTGCATCCCTTGGGGACAGGCATAACATCTGACTGTGGAAAGAGGTCCACAGGGCTGCTGGCAGCAGGGGATTCTAGATCTAAGTCCACAGCCACGAGAGACTGAGCCCGGGGGGAGGGGGGGTGGCCTGAAGAACTGCCCAAGCCCTGCAGTGTTGGGGGGAGAGAAACTCACAGTGGCACAGTTGTTTCCCCTATTTTTGGTCTTTGCTTTTATTTGATAAACCTAGTCCATAGGACCTTCCAAATACAAACACTCATCTGTGGCTGAGGTGCAGGTGGAGGTGCAGATGGAGGTGCAAACTTTTGGAGTCTGGGGAGACGCTGTGGAGAAGAGCAGGTTGAAAAGAGGTTGAAGAGAGGTGACTGGGAATCCTGACACTTGGGATCTAAGCAACCATTTTCTCCTGAAGAACTAACCCCTCCCAGAAGTCTCCAGACAACCAATACAGCCACACCCAGACTACACCCTGAGTGCTACAAAGGAATAGCCCCAAAGTGCCTTCAGGGACTGTGTTGAAGAGAGGCCTTTCAGTCCCTGAAAGTGACACAGCAACCTCCCTAACTATAGCCCTGAAACAAAGAGCCACTTGAGAGATTAAGATTGACAGCAGACAGAGAGGCTAAATGGGCAGATTGGTCCTGCCTACTGTCAGTCAAGGAGATGGAGATAGACACAAACAGAGGAGGGGTGGATCACTTGGAACATCAACACGGGGCTGATACCTAACAGGAAACTGAGAAGTGGCAGACAGTACAGAAGAGTGGGGCATTAAATTAATGCCCATGGGGCCTTAAAACTCGGCTGAAAGGAACAGCACTTCAATTTTTGTATGTATGTATGTATGTATGTATTTATTTATTTTATCTTCTATTTAATTTTTTTCTTTGTTTTTTTGCTTGCTTCTTTATTTTTTTCACATTATATTTCTTCATTCTATTTTTATTTGTTTATTGTTATTTTGACTTATTTTTATTTATTTTAACTTTTTAAATTAAAAAAAATCATTATTGTTTAAAGTACTACATGAGTCTCCTTTTTTCCCCCACTGACCTATCCCCCATCACCCCCGCTCCCAAGCACAAGCCCTCACTCCCCCTACTGTCTGTGTCCATTGGTTTTGCTCATATGCATGCATACAAGTACTATGGTTGATCTCTTACTCCTCAACTCCCGCCTTCCCTCATAGATTGTTAAATGCTTCTATGTCTCTGGTTCTATTTTTGTTCATCAGTTTATATTGTTCATTACATTCCACAAATGAGTGAGATCATGTGATATTTATCTTTCTCTGACTGGCTTATTTCACTTAGGATAATGCTCTCTAGTTCTATCCATGCTATTGCAAATGGTAAGAATTCCTTCTTTTTTACAGAAGTGTAGAATTCCATTGTGTAGATGTACCACAGTTTTCTAATCCACTCATCTGCTGATGGGCACTTAGGCTGTTTCCAAGCCTTAGCTATTGCAAATTGTGCTGCTATGAATGTAGGGGTGCATATATCCTTTCTAATTGGTGTTTCTAGTTTCTTGGGATATATTCCTAAAGTGGAATCACTGGGTCAATTGGGATTTCCATTTTTAGTTTTGAGAAGAAACCCCAAACTGTTTTCCACAGTGGTTTCACTGGTCTGCATTCCCACCAGCAGTGCTTGAGGATTCCTTTTTCTCCACATCCTCACCATTAATGGTTTTTCTTTTTTTAATTTTTCTTTCTTTCTGTTGCTTTTCTTCTTATGCACTCATCCTTTTTCTACTTCCTTTGTACTGGACTGAGGTCCTCCCCATATTCACTTAATTCCTTAATCTTACTTTCTGTAATAAGCTCTGCCTCTACAGATTCTGCCATCACCTCTTTTGCTGGGTGTTTGTCATTTGCATTTTTTGGTTTATCTGTTTGTTATGTGCTGTTTTCTCTCTCTCTCTCTCTCTCTCTCTCTCTCTCTCTCTCTCTCTCTCTTTTTATTCTTTTTCTTTTCTTTCTTACCATTTTTTCATTCCTCAATATCATTTTTCTCTCTTTTCTATCCCCTACTTCTCTTTTCTCTTGTGGTCACTTGTAGTGGGGTTATTAGTGTCATGAGTACATTCATATTTTGTTCCCTTTGTCTTGTGTCTTGTTGAGTTGTATTTTGTGTTGTTTGGTCAACATGGTACAGAATGAGCCACATAACCAGACACCCTGAGAGGAAACTCCATCCATGAATGGGACAATAACATTCAGTACCTAACTACACGAAGATAATCCAAATATCCCAAGTTGGAGGCATCCCTAGATTTCCCAGACCATAAGACCAAAGAGAATGCACCACTGGGTCTCACAAAACATCTACCATATAAACCAAACTCAAAAAACCTGGGTGGCATAGCAGTTTGTTCTGTTATATAGAAACAATCACAAAAAAACAGCAAAAATGGGGGGGGGGGCAAAGAACCCTGATTTGAAAGAAAAGGAGGAATCATCAGCAAAAGAAATAAATGAAACAGAGGCAAACAATTTGTCAGAGAAAAAATTCAGGGCAATGGTTATAAGGACAGCGAAAAGGTTGGAAGAAAAATTCAACAACGTGTAAGAATCAAGAGGACGTGAAGATGAATCAAAGGAAATGAAGAATGACATAGCCACAGTCAAGAACACAATGGAAAGTTTCAACAGTAGAATAGAAGAAGCTGAGGATTGCATCAGTGAGTTGGAAGACAAGGTAGAAAAAAACACCAAAGCACAGGAGCAACTGGAAAGAAAACTAAAAAAGCAGGAGGAGAGCTTAAGGGAGCTATGGGGCAACACTAAACGAAACAATATCCCCATAATAGGGGTGCTAGAAGGAGAGGAAGCAGAGCAAGGAATAGAAACCCTGTTTAATGAATTAATGACAGAAAGCTGGCCTGATGTTGGGAATAAAAGAGCCACACAAGTCAACGAAGCACCTAGAGTCCCAAACAAGATAAACCCCCAAAGACCGACACCAAGACACATCATAATTAAATTGGGAAACATCAATGACAAAGTAGGAATCTTAAAGACTGCCAGAGAGAGACAGAAAGTTACCTCCAAGGGATCTCCCATTAGACTATCAGCTGATTTCTCAACGGAAACACATCAGGCCAGAAGAAATGGAACAAAATACATAATCTGATGTAAAGGACTAACTCCAAGAATACTGTACCAGTAAGGCTATGATTCAAAATTAAAGGTGAAATCAGGAGTTTCACAGATAAAAAATGGTTAAGGGAGTTTATTACCACCAAGATAGCAATTCAAGAAATGCTAAAGAGACTGCTGTAGAAAGAAGAAATAGAAGGGGGAGAAGGAACACAGGCATAAAGAGTAAAAATGGCAACAGACAAGTACCTATATATACTAATAAATGAGTAACATGCTAATTAGACTGGGAGACCTTCTGGATATCCTTCCAACAAAGCCATTGTGGTTGGTTGAGGCAGAGGCAGTTAGGGGAGATCAGGCTGGTGATGGGGGACTTGGGGGCCACCATGCCAGCAGGGGGCAGTTAGGGGTGATCAGGCTGGCGGGGAGGCAGTTGGGGATGAGCAGGCTAGCAGAGGGGGCAGTTAGGGGTGAGAAGGCCAACAAGGGGAGCAGTTGGGGGCGAGCAGGCTGGCAGGCAGAGTGGTTAGGAGTGATCAGGCAAGCAGGAAAGTGAGCAGTTAGGAGCCAGCAGTCCCGGATTGCGAAAGGGGTGCCCAACTGCTTGTTTAGGCCAGATCCCACAGAATATACTATACCCTTACTGGGTATAGTATTCTTGGAGTCAGTCCTTTGCATCACTTTGTATATATATTTTTTTCCATTTCCTTAGGGCCTAAACCAGCAATCAGACATCACTTGAGGGGTCCCAAATTGGAGAGGGTGCAGGCCGGGCTGAGGGATACCTCCCCCCATGCACGAAGTTTGTGCAGCAAGCCACTATTCAATAATAACCTTAAACATAAATGGATTAAATGCCCCAAATCAAAAGACATAGGGTAGCTGAGTGGATAAGAAAACATGACCCATCTATTTGCTGTCTACAGGAGACCCACTTTAGAACAAAGGATTCACACAGACTGGTAGTGAAGTGGTGGAAACAATTTTTCAGACAAATGTAAATGAGAAAATAGCTATGGTAGCAATACTTATATCTGACAAAATAGACCTCAAAGTGAAGCCATAACAAAAGATAAGGAGGGCCACTTCATAATACTAAAGGGAACAATCCAACAAGAGAATATAACTATGGTAAACTTATATGCACCCAATAGAGGAGTACCCAAATACATTTAAACAAACAAACAAAAAAAAAACAAAAGAACTTCTGGAAGATATCATGGAAAAGATCAACAGCAATACAATCATAGTAGGGGACTTTAATACCCCATTGACAACACTGGATAAATTATCTAAATAAAAAATCAGCAAAGAAACAGACATCCTAAATGACTTACAGGATCAGATGGAGTTAATTGATATCTTCAGAACATTTCACCCCAAAGCTACAGAATACACATTCTTCCCAAGTGCACATCGGACTTTTTCAAAGATAGACCACATATTAGGACACAGAAAAGGTCTCTTGAAATTCAAGAAGTTAGAAATCATATTAAGCATCTTCTTAGATCACAATGGCATATAACTAGAAAGCAACTACAATAAAAACAATAAGAAAATTCCAGCATTTGGAGACTAAATATCATGCTATTAAATAATGATTGGGTTACCAAAGAGATCAAAAGAGAAATATAAATCATCCTGGAAACAAATGGCAATGAAAACACAACAATTCAAAATCTATGAGACATTGTGAAAGCAGTCCTGAGAGGGACATTCATAGCTGTATGGGCCTAGCTCACAAAACAAGAAAAAAAAATGGTAATAAATTATTTAACCCTAAAACTTAAAAAATTAGGAAGAAAGTAACAAAAAAGGCCCAAAGTAAGCAGAAGGAAGTAAATAATAAAGATAATAGTGGAAATAAATGACATAGAGACCAAAAAACAATACAAATGTCAATAAAAAAAGAGCTGGTTCTTTGAAAGGATAAACAAGATTGATGAACCTCTAGCCAGGCTCACCAAGAAACAAAGAGAGAGGACCCAAATAAACAAAATCAGAAATGAAAGAGGTGAAGTAACAAATCGCACAGACATACGAAAGATTGTAAAAAAAAAAAAAAACTGCAAACAACTTTACTCCAACAAAAGTGACAACCTTGAAAATAGACATATTCCTAGAAAAATACAACCTTCCAAAACTCAATCAGGAAGAATTAAAAAATCTGAATAGGCTGATAACTACTGATGAAATTGAAACAGTAATCAAAAAACTTCCAGCAAATAAAAGTCCTGGCCTGGAGGGGAGTTTTACAAACATTCAAAGAAAAACTAAAACCTATCCTCCTCAGACTATTCCAAAAAATTCAAGAGGAAGGTATACTTTCAAGCTCTTTCTTTGAAGCCAGTATTACTCTAATCCCAAAACCAGATAAAGACACTACAAAGAAAGAAAATTACAGGCCAATAACCCTGATGAACATAGATGCTAAAATCCTCAATATTAATTGGTGCAGAAAAGGCATTTGATAAAATCCAACACACTTTCTTGATAAAAACTGTTAGCAAAGTGGGAACAGGGGGATCATACACCAACATAATAAAAGCCCTGTATGACAAATACAGCCAACATCATACTCAATGGGAAGGAACTAAAACCATTTCCCCTAAGAACACGAGCAAGACAGGGATGTCCACTTTACCACTCCTGTTTGATATAGTATTTTAAGTGCTAGCCATAGTGATCAGACAAGGAGAAGAAATAAAAAGCATCCAAGTTGGAAAACAATAAGTAAATTTGTCATTTGCAGATGACATGATATTGGAATAGGAAACCCTAAAGACTCCATCAAAAAACTAGTAGACTTAATAAATGAATTGGGCAATGTAGAAGGATATAAAACTAACACCCAGAAAACTATGGCTTTTTTATACACCAATAATGAACTCACAGAAAGAGAAACAAACAAACAAAACAACAATTCCATTCACCACTGTAACAAAAAAGTTAAGATACCTAGGAATAAACTTAACCAAGGAGGTAAAGGACTTATACCCAGAAAATTACAGAATACTAAGAAAGAGATAGAGGAAGACATAAACAAATGGGAGAATATACCGTGTTCATGGATTGGTAGAATCAACATCATTAAAATGCTCAGACCACCCAAAGCAATCTATAGATTCAATGCAATCCTTTACCAATATCTTTACCAATACAGCTCCTAGGACAATGGAAACTAAATAGAAAATAAACAAATGGGACTATATCAAAATAAAAAGCTTCTGCACAACAAAAGAAACTATCAATAAAACAACAAGAAAGCCCACTGCATGGAAACATTTTTCCAATGTTATCTCTGATAAGGGTTTAATCTCCAAAATTTATAGGGAAGTCATACTACTTAACAAAAGAAAGATAAACAATCCAATCAAAAATTGGGCAAAGGACCTAAATAGACACTTTTCAAAAGAGGACATACAGAAGGCCAAGAGACATATGAAAACATGATCAAAGTCACAAATCATTTGAGAGATGCAAATAAGAATAAAAATGAGGTACCACCTCACACCTGCCAGAATGGCTTTCATCAACAAATCAACAAACGACAAGTGCTGGAGAGGATGTGGAGAAAAAGGCACCCTCAGACACCACTGGTGGGAATGCAGACTGGTGCAGCCACTGTGGAAAACAGTTTGGAGTTGCCTCAGAAAGTTAAAAATGGAACTTCCATTTGACTCAGTAATTCTATTTCTAGGGCTATAACCCAAGAAAACAGAAACACCAAGCAGAAAGGATATATGCACCCCTATGTTCATAGCAGCACAATTTACAATAGATAAGATTCAAACAAACAAGGATTTCTTACCATTTGCAATAGCATGGATGGAACTAGAGAGCATTATGCTATGCAAAATGAGCCAGTCAAAGAAAGATGAATATATCATATGATCTCACTCATTTGTGGAATATAATGAACAAAATAAATTGATGAACAACAATAGAACCAAAGACATAGATGCATCAAGCATACTGTACAACCTATGAGGGAAGGCAGAGTGTGAAGGGGGTAAGAGATCAACCAAAGGTCTTGTATGCATGCGTATGAGCATAACCAGTGGAGACAGACAGTAGGGGGGTGAGGGCATGTGCTTCGTGTGGGAGTGACCAGGGAGAGGACAATGGGGGGAAAAGGAGACTCATGCCATACTTTAAAAAATAAAGGATTTAAATTAAAAAAAAATCTAACACCAAATAACAGAACAATTTAGATTTTCCACTCAGTAAATGACCTTAAAGTTAAAAATAGCTACTTTGATTTTTTAGTAATTTCTAAAGAAATTTACGTGTTTTAGATAAAGAAAACCAATCAAAAGCAGCGTACTATAGGGAAGAGAGCACAGGATTTGAGTGTGTCAGACTCAAATCCAAATTGAAGTCATGCTCTGTGTCTGTTTATGCAAGCTGCTCTCAACCTCAATTTCCTTTTTTGCAAAATAGATCTAACAATGTCACTTCTTAGGGTTTAGGATGATATGTGCAACACCTAGAACATGAAATTTCTGTGAAAATATATTCTAATTTTTGCAAAGACTTTTTTCTCCATTTACTGTTTTCAGCTTGCTGAATAGAAGCTCATTTTCCCATCTGAGGATGGCCTTATGAAAATTCCATAACTTCCTGGCTGCTCGTGATTATTAAACTCAGTTCAGGACAGTTTGTACATCCCATTCCACATTCCACGTTGAATGGAACACTTCATCTCCCCCATCGTTGGCTGTCACTGAGGGTGAAAGGCATATTGTGGGCCTTGGCATGGCTGGTTGTTTCTCATCTCATTGCCACCCCTCTTCAGACTTGAGAGGAGCTACAATGAGGCAGTAACGGTCATGTGCCACTGGGGGCGCTGCCAAGATGCAGAGCTGCTCCTCGGCTTCCCTGACAGGCGGAGCACCTGCGGAAAAAGCAGTCTGTGTCTGGACTGCACGGTTTTCTTGAAAAGGTATCCAGATTTCCCCGACCTGCCTCCACTGAACACCATTGTTAAAGGGACATAAGTGTCCCCACCTGGGCTTCCCCCATCTAGAATCCATGCCTCCAACTTCCCTTCAGATGGAGCCACTCCAGCCACTTAGGACTCTTCCTTCCATGTCTTCCGACCCTGAGATCTGGGGTGAGCGGGGCACACTTTTTCCAACTGGTGAGAGACATTCTTGCCTGCAAAACCAGGCAGCTTCTCTACATGCTGAGGGCAAGCACATCCATCTCCCCGGGAACTCTCACCAGGCAGTGCTTTGGGGAGCATTGAAACAGCCCTAAGTATTTGTAATATGTGACCATCGGGTGCAATGCCAGTCTCTTCCTTTTAGGTGTACCCCGCCTTCAGGGTGATTTTCTCAGCCCTACACTGCCACCGTCTCTTGGGTTTAGGGCTGTGATGATCAAGGCAAGGAGAGAATAATTGTTTTAATTTATTTTTTTACCATTAGTATTCTATTCCCTAAAAGGTGGAAGACATTTAAAAATGATCTTGTTTTTTTTCCTTTGCTCCTTGTCAGTAACCCATTAAATATCCTGATTGACAAGCTATCTTGTGCTGATTGTTTCAGAAATATTTCCATCCCACTTTATAAGCCCCAAGGGGGGTGCGAGGTTCATCTGACCCACTCATCGATAGCTCTCTTTAGCATATAGGCCTTAATTGTCAATTACAGGGCAACTGGGAAAATTTCACTCCCCATCATATCACAGTAGCTATTATTATGATCAGCAGGGTCAGTAGCTCCTTTGTTCATGCCAAGCCAGTAGCTCCCTGTTTTCTCCTTCATAGCCTTTGTATAATGTACAGTTTCTGGATGGATGGTGGCATATTGGGACATAAATATTGGAACTTTCTTCTACATAGATTTCCAATAGGGGCTCCTTTCAAATCACTTTATGGTTTTAAAAATAGCTCCATACATTCTTCAAGATCTTGTTTCCTGCTATGAAAGAGCTATTGCCTTCCTCATGCATGCTGAGAGAAATCACATTGGAAGAGCAGAATACAGCGTGTTGGGGGGGGGGGGGGGGGGCC
>NW_006300367.1:609868-630822 GCF_000327345.1 Myotis davidii
CACACGGTGTTGGGGGGGTGGGGGGAGCGGCCAACCAAGGTATTTGAGCAGAGTTATGTCACTTTTCACAAATCCTGGCCCCATCTCCCTTTAGACTCCACTTCCAATATTTGCTGCACGAATCTCAGTTTAATTAATGACCTTACAAGAACATCCAGAGACAACAAAAGTCGGTGAAAGCAGGAAGAACTCCATTCTTATGCAGTAAACCATCTTCCTTGGTTGCTGTTTAACCAGGGCCTATGCTGTCCTGGATTAAACACAACAGTAGGTATTTCTTAACTGGTGTCTTGAAACAACCGGCAGTGAAAATGTTTGAGTAGGCCTGTGGTAAGTGAACTAAGCTGTTGCTACCTGAGGCCAACTAGAGCATCAGGGCCACTTGGCAGGGTGATGATCTCCCCGCCCCTTCAACCCAACATTTCATTAAATTGGAAACAGGGAGAAATAAATTTTCAATTAACCTTAACGGAACACCTTTCACTAATTGTTATTACTCAGTTATATGATGTCATCTCTTCAGCTTTTTCAGGCTCCCCCCCAAAGTAAAACTTCACTTGTCTCAGAGAAACTCAGTGTTGACTGGATTGTGTAGGTGAGAGCGGGAGGGTGAGTTCCCAGGCCCAGCACTGGGCAGGAGGTGCAGTTTCCTCCTCTCCATAGCGCAGTCTCGAAGTCTCTGTTTTCTCTTTTCTTTCTCATGCTCTGGATTCCTGGCTTGTGCTCAGGTTTCCTGACTCTTGATTACTCTTCTGACATCTCTTTCTCTCCTCCCCTTTCCCACAGGCTGCTCAGTATTTTATTTTTTTCAGTCAGAGCTATTTCACTCTGCTCCAGAATCTTTATTTGGTATTTCACAGATGTTCCTCAAAATTGTTTCTAAGAGTGGTGAATGCTTTTGTTGGGAGGTTTTGGTTTGTGCTCACTAAAGAAAAGATGACCTGGTTGCTAGGATTCTCCTTCCTCTAAAGACAGTAGGTTATAACTAATTGTAATTTCTTCCTGCTCCATGCTAAAATTCAAAATAAGAGATTTATCACATCTATTTAATGAGATAAAACACGTTAGAATGCACCATTTATTTGAATTACGTGCACAAACCCAAGTTAACTGGCATCTTATTTTCTCTTTAGTCCACTGACATGTTAGCACCTCTGGTAGAGTCCATTAATAAATGCGTGGGTGACCTGGACCTCAAGCCCCATCAAGCCTGAGTGTTACCCAACTATTCATCCACACACAATACTAGGAGAAAATCCAAGTCAGATTTTAACACTGCAGACTTTTATCATTTTTTTCTTGTAGTAAAATTTATATAACAAGATTTACAATTTAAACATTTTAAGTGTGAAGTTAAGCGGTATTAAATACATTTATAATGTAAAACCATTATCACTTTCATCTTGACAAATCTTTTCATCTTTCAAAAATAAAGTTCTATATCCATTGGAACTTTTTTTTATTCCTCAACCAAGCATATGTTTAGAGACGAAGGGAGAGAGAGAGAAAGAGAGGGTGGGGGAGAGAGAGAGTGTGTTTGTGTAATGGAACCTGCAGTCTTTTGGTTCATGTGACCATGCTCCAACCAATTGAGCTTTCTATTTTCCGTCTTTATACATTTGACTACTCTCAGTATCTCATATAACCTGAATCATACAGTATTTGTTTTTAGGAGGATTTCTTTGTAAATGGCTTATTTAACTTAAAATAATGTTCTCAAGACTCCTCCGCGTTGTAACATGTAGCAGAACTTTCTTTCACTTAAGGCTGAATAATATTTTCTTTTATATGTAGACCACATTTTGCTTATCCATTCATCCATTCATCCATTCATGGTCAGCTTGATTGTTTCCAGATTTCAGTTATTTTGAACAATGCCACTATGAACATGGGAGTACAAATACCTTTTTGAGAGCTGTTTTCAATTCTTTTGGGTACATGAACAAAAGTAGAATTGCTGGATAATATGGTATATATTTCTTTAATTTTAAGAACTATCATTTTGTTTTCAAAAGTGAATGTACCATTTTCCTTTCCAACTAACAGTGCCCAAAGATTCTAAGTTTTTTTGTTTGTTTTTTTTAGTAACCATCCCAATGAGTGTGAGGTGGTATCTCATTGTAGTTTTGATTTGCATTCCCTAAAAATTAATGAATTGAATATCTTTTCACGTGTTTATTATACATTTGTATATCTTACTTGAAGATGTATATATTCAAATCCTTTGCCCATTTTTGAATTGAGTTGATTTTTTGTTGCTGAGTTTTAAGTGTTTTCTGAATATTCTGAATATTGCTCTGGCCTGTGTGGCTCAGTTGGTTGAGTGTAGTCCCATGCACCAGAAGGTCACCAGTTCGATTCCTGGTCCAGGCACATGCTCAGATTGCGGGTTTGGTTCCCAGTTCAGGTGTGTACAAGAGGCAACCTATTTATATTTCTCTCACATCAATGTTTCCTCTCCCTTCTTCTCTAAAATAATTTATTAAAATATTAAATATTCTGAATATTATCATTTTAACAAATATTTTTTAAATACTTTCTCCTATTCTGAGTACCTTTTACTCTATTAACATTGACTTTTGATGCATTATTGTAAACCATTTATAAGGTCTAATTAGTCTAATTTTTATTTGGTGTTACCTATGATCTAGTCAAATACAATGTTATAAAGTTTTTTCCTATATTTTTTTTCTCAGACTTTTATTGGTTTTGACCTTACATTTAGTTTTCTGATCATTTGGAATTAATCTGTCTCTATGGTATTAGGTAAAGTTATAACTTTATTTTTTGTCATGTGTATATCCAGTTTTTCCAACTCCATCCTATATAATAAAAGGCTATTATGCAAATCAACCAAATGGCGGAATGACCAGTCGCTATCATGCTCACTGACCACTGGAGGCAGATGCTCAATGCAGGATCTGCCCCCTGGTGGTCAGTGCGCTCCCACAGGGGGAGCGCTGCTCAGCCAAAAACCGAGCTCATGGCTGGCGAGTGCAGCAGTGGTCACAGGAACCTCCCCCACCTCCACGGCAGCACTAGAATGTCCAACTGCCAGCTTATGCCCACTCCTCCCAGGGAGTGGGCCTACGCCATCAGTCAGACAACCCCCGAGGGCTCCCAGAGTGTGAGAGGGTGCAGGTCAGGCTGAGGGGACCACCCTACCACACACCGAGTGCACAAATTTTGTGCACCGGGCCTCTAGTGTATTATAATAACATTACCTCCCAGGTGCTGCCATCATGGACCCAACGTCCCATTGGCTCTGTGCTGTGCAGCCCTTTAATCATTGTTGACCTTTAACAAATAGCACATATTTCCCCAGCAAAATTGATTTATTTGGAAGAAGCAAATAATTGCAATTCAGGACATATGGTCAAATGGTGAACCAGGTGAAAGATCACAAAAATAAAGGAGAGGAGTGTTTTTTTATGAACTTGGGAGGGACTGCTGTAAACAAAGCCCATTGGGAGAAACTGAAAGTGCGAAGCATAGTGACTGTTCATTGGCTGAGTCATGGCAATCTCCCATTGGCTGAACTATTACTGGGTAAGGAAGTCTTTTCATCTTCCTGATGAGGGAGTCACATAGTATCCCTTCCTGTTGGCTCAGTAGTGTGTGTTAAGTGATATGTTCATGAAAGCTCTCTCTTCTAACCTCCAAACTCTATTTTAATTAAAGCTCTTTAATAAAAGTTTATTAATTTTACACCATATATATGAAGATTTATTTCTGAACTCTCTATTTTCTTCTAGCCTATAGATCTATCTTTAATCCAGTACCTCATTTAGAATATTATAGTAAGTTTTGAAATTAGGAAATGTGAGTTCTGCAGGCTTCTTCTTTTGTTTTCTTTCTTTCTTTTTTTTTTTTTTCAAAATTTCTTTGTCTGTTTGGGGTCCCTAGAGATTCCATATAAATTTGAGGATGAGTTTTTCTATTTCTGCATAAAAGCATCATTGATATTTTGATAGGGCTTTTATTGAACCTATAGATTACTTTGGCTTTGGGTTGTATAGGCATTTAAAAAAAATATTGTCTTCCAATTCATAAACATGGAATGTGTTTCCATTATTTTCTATCTTTTATTTATTGTCATTTTTATAGATTTATTTTAAAAATATTTTTTATTGATCTTAGAGAGAAAGGGAGAGGAAGAGAGAAAGAGAAATATTGATGTGAGAGGGGAGTATCCATGGGTTGCCACATGCATGCCCTCTACTGGGGACCCAGTCAGCAAACCAGGCATGTGCTCTGACCAGGAATTGAATCAGCAACTGCTTGGTGCAAAGGATAATGCCCAGCGAACTGAGCCATAACAGCCAGGGTTGTCTTCAATTTTTTTTTAGCAACGTTTTATCTTTGCACTGTATAAGTCTTTAATTTCCTTGGTTATTTCCTAAATATTTTATCTTTCTTGATGCTGATGTAAATAAAATAGGTTTTGTAACTTTCATTTCAGATTCTTCTATGATCATAAATAGAAAGGCAACTATTTTTGGTGTGTGCATTGATTTTGTATTCTGTTATTTTCCTGAATTTATTTATTATTTTAAGTGTGTATGTAATCTTTACTACCTTCTACATAAAAGGTTATAGCATCTTCAAATAGAGATCATTTTAATTTTTCCTTTCCAATTTGGATGTCTCATTTCTTTTTCTTTCCTAATTGTAAACATTTATTTATTAAAAATCCATTTTGTTTGATATTGATATATCACCTCTGCTCTTTTTTGGTCCATATTTGCTTAGAATACATTTTTACACTCTTATTTTCATTCTATTTGTGTCCATTGATCTAAAGTGATTCTGTAGTAGAAAGCATATTGTTGGATCCTGTGTTTTTATTTATTCTGCCGAACCCTAAGGTATTTTGATTGGAGACATTAGTCTATTAACATTTACTGAAATTGCTGATAAGTAGCCTGGCCATCATGGCTCAGTGGTTGAGCACTGACCCTTGAACCAAGAGGTTGCAGTTTGATTTACAGTCATGGCACATGCCCAGGTTTCGGGCTGGGTCCCTAGTGGCAGGAGGCAGTCAATCCATAATCATCTCCCATCATTAATGTTTCTATCTCTCTTTCTGTCTTCTCTCTGAAATCAATAGAATCATATTTTTAAATAGTACTGGTAAGTAGGGATTTACTTTAGTCATTTTGCTATTTATTTTCTATAAGTCTTATAGCTTTTTTGCCTCAGTTTTTCATTTATGATTAGTTTATTTACTTTGAAGTGAATTATTTTGTATTTCTTTCTTATTTTCTTTTATATATATCCTATAGCTATTTTTTTGGTTACCAATAGGAGTATATTTAACACTTTAAAGCAATGCACTCTAATTTGAATTTATATCCACTTAAAGGTGGTAAAATACAGGAATCTGCCCTCTAAAGTTCCATCCTCACACTCACTTCTTTCAGTTTTTGATATCACAAAATTATATCTTTATACATTCTATGCCAAAAACTCATAATTTAAGAAATGCATTAATATTTTAAATTATGTAGAAAACAAGATTTGGGATTACACACCAAAGTTACAATAATATTAGTTTTATATTAATAACAGATGTTTATAAATGTATCATCTTAAGCTACAAAAAACACACACAAAAAAAACACAGAAAGTGCAGTTACCTAGTTACAAACCATTGGTACAATAATACTAGCTTTTATAATTGCTAATGTATTGCCTTTATAAAGATTTTTATTTCTCCACATGACTTCATGGTACGTCTGGTGGTCTTTTCTCTTACCTGGCAAGATTCCCCTGAGCACTTCTTGAACAGTAGGTCTAGTCTAACTTGGCTAAGTCTAGGTATAACTAATTCCCTAAACTTTTGTTTCTTAGGAATGTATTAATTTCTCTTCATGCTTGAAGGACATTTTTACTGGATGTAGAATTTTTTATTGGCAGCTTTTTAAAATCTCTTTGAAAACCTTGGCCCGTTGCTTTCTAGCATCCAAAGGTTCTAAGAAGAAATCTGCCAACAATCTTTTTGAGAATTCCTGTGTACAAAGTTCACTTTTCTCTTGTTGCTTTTTACTTTTTTTTTTTTTTTTTTTTTACTTTATACACATATCTCTTTAGTGCTTTGAGCTTCTTTAAGTTATTTATTTTAGTCTTTGTCCAGTATATTTGCCATCAGTTTTTTTTCAAGGAAAGTTTCTGTTGATTTATTTTTCTCTTTTGAATGGCCCATAATTTCCTTTTGTTTGTTTGTTTGTTTGTTTTGAGATTATTTTGTTAAAAATTGGATGTAATTTAATAATGTGTTAATTCTGAAACTCAGATTTCTCCTTCCCAGGTATTTGTTGTTTTTTGTTACTGCTTTTATGTTTGCTTGTTTGTTTTATGAAGATAAGCCTGATGTATGAACTTAAGTCTTCTCCAGTCTTTTCTGAGCCCATTCAAGGGCACCTGTGGTCATGTTCTAGTCTTCTTTAAATATCTGGCTCCAAAAGGGAGGAAAAGAGAATAATAAGGGGCGAGAGAGTTAAAAGAAAGGTGTTGGTCCTTTAGATCTTATGGATTTACTTGAGCCTGAGTGGGAGGGTTATACAACAATGGATGGAGGTGCAAACACATTGGCTGCCACTTCTTGCCTGCACCTCTGTGATTACAAGCAGCAACCAGTAATCAAAGTACAGATGTCTGCTATTTGTATTAAATACAGACTCCTGTATTTCACTGTGTTCTTTTCGCCCATCTTAGCTTCTGCCTCAGGAACACCTGCATGCTGCCTGACATCTGGCTGAGTGTGGCAGATGTGCAGTTGCTACTGTGCTAAACACTAAAATTGACAGAAATTTACCACAGTTCACTGTCTAATCTTCCTCCTGGAAGATGCAGGTTTTCAGTGGTTTCCAGAATTCCAAAATTGTTATATCAGACAAAGTTCTGCCAGTGTAATTATTGTAGAGGTAGAAGACAATATTTTCCAATGCTTCCAACTCCACTATCTGATTTCTGAGTATTACAGAATTTTCAGACCAATTTATAGGCACAATCTTTGCTCTGAGCCTGTTTCTTTTCCATATTTTCTTGATTCCTACCCTTGCTTTATATCACTTTGCTGCTCAGATTTCATGAAATCATTTAGCTTCCTGTTTTTGGGCCCCCAAATCCCTACGACATTCAATATAGAACAACAGTGAAGTCCATGAGGAAAGAACCCTTACCTAGAATCACAGGTCAGTCACTTGGTAACAGAGTGATCTTTACCAATTCCCCTGGCATCTCAGAGTCTCATTCTTCTCAGTGAAATCAGGCTAGCTTAGAAAGGTGTGTTGTAAATCTAAATTAAATAAACTGTTCAATTACTTTAGCAGCCATGGATGGTTGAGCATCATCCCATGCACCAAGAGGTCACAGGTTTGATTCCCAGTCAGGGCACATGTCAAGGTTTTAGGCTCAATCCCCAGTTGGGGTTGTGTGGGAGGCAGCCGATTCTCTCTCATAGATGTTTCTCTCTCTGTTGCCCTCTTCTCTCACTAAAATCAATAAAAACATATTGAAAAAGAAATTAGTAATTTGCCTTAGCAGAGTGTAAGAAACATGACTAATTTGAAAGCATATTATTTGCAATTGTAATTTTATCAGTTTCAGTACTGTGAATAAAATATCTAACTATTTTCATTTCTGACAAGCATCTGACCTTCTTCAGCACTGGTCTGTAGGTTCATTACCTAGGCATCACCCTCCCAGAACCCCACCGAGGGTTCACCTTACTCCCTGGTGTTGTGTGTTGAAAAGTCATTTCTCAGCATACAATTAGATAAGAGCTATTAGAATCCCTTTCCCATAAAATGATCTCCAATTGTCATTATACATTAAGTATTCAATACTCTATAATCTTTAAAGCATTTCTACTGCATGCTTGATAAATGTTTTAGATATATTTTCTCATTTAATGTATACAAACTATTTCAAGTTAGAGTTTTACCTCATTTTTATAGGTAAGGACATGGAATTTCAGCAGCATTAACTAACATATCTACAGGTTGTATAACGAGGGCAGAAGCACACTCTTAGTAGCACCATAGACATGGTGCTTTATAGGGGTAACGAGTATAAGGCCTGAGGCCCAAGGAAGCTGGGCAGAGGCTACATTGTGCTGCTCTGAAGGGTCTTGAATGTAAACATGCTCACTTTATTAAAGAGATACATTTCATAAATATTCAAATTGTAACAATATACGTAGATAATACAAAGGAATTCTTATGAATGTAAACTAAATGTATGTGAGTCAGAGCCTGATCCATCATGTGCTAGCTGGTTTGATCTTTTTTTTAAAAAAAAAATGCTTTTATTGATTTTTACAGAGAGAGGAAAGGAAAGGGATAGAGAAATAGAAACACTGATGAAAGACTCATCATCTATCGGCTACCTCCTCCATGGCATCTTCTGGAGATTGAGCCCACAACCCGGGCATGTGCCCTGACCAGGAGTTAAACCAGTGATCTCTTGGTGCCTAGGTCAATTCTCAACTGCTGAGCCACACCAGCTGGATGCTGATTTGATCTTAACACATTATTTAGACTCTCAAAGAATCAGTGCCATATCTATAAACATTGGTTAATAGTAGTTTAACAGACAAACACTAAGCATACTAGAAGCCTGGTGCACAAAATTTGTGCACTGCGGGGAGGGGGGGGGCGGGTGTCCCTCAGCCCAACTTGCACCTCTCCAATCTGGGACCCATAGGGATTGGGCTTAAACCAGCAATCAGACATCTCTCTCACAATCTGGGACCGCTAACTTCTAATCACTCACCTGTTTACCTGCCTGATTGTCCCCTAACTGCTCCCCTGCCGGCCTGATTGATGCCTAACTGCTCCCCTGCTGGCTTGATCGCCCCCAGCTGCCCTCCTGTGCAGGCCTAATTGTGCCCAACTGCCCTCCCCTGCCAGCCTGTTTGCCCTAATTATTCTCCCCTGCTGGCCTGTTCTCCCCCAACTGCCCTCCCCTGCTGGCCTGATCAACCACAACAGCCTTCCCCTGCTGGCCATTTTGTGGCAGCCATCTTGTGATGACGTGGGGTGATCATCTTGTGATGATGTGAGGGCGTGATGGTCACCTAGGCTTTATTGGTATAGATATTAAGAGTTCTGATGTCTGTCAGTGTCAGTTTTAACAACATTTCAAGAGTAAATATTTGATATATTTCTTTTATTAAATACTAATGTTTTTGTCCTAAGAATTCGTTAGAAATCATCTTACTTGTCATTCCCATTGGAAAGTATTTTCTTATCTCATGATATATGAATATGCTAATTTGAGCCCTATTTCCAAAAGAAAGCATCTTTGAGTTATACTGTATTTGAAATTCTTCTGCTCCATTAGTATATGTCAGCAGTTTTCAACCTGTGGGTGGTGACCCCTTTGCCAGTTGAACGACCGTTTCACAGGATCATCTAAGACCATCCTGCATATCAGATATTTACATTACGATTCATAACAGTAGCAGCATTACAGTTATGAAGAAGCAACAAAAATAATTTTATGGTTGGGTCACAACATGAGGAACTGTATTTAAAGGGCCAGAAGGTTGAGAACCACTGGTATATACACATGCACCAGGCACACCCAAAGTATATATACATGCAAGCCTAGAAAGACGTGAGGGGGACCCCTGCACCCCAAATCCCCACTCTCTTTTATGCTGTGCTAGTCCATGTTCCCACACATTGATGTGGTAGTTTGGACAGAATCTAAAGCAGCCTCCTACCATTCTACAGTTAGGTTAAGTGCATTTTGTAATCCACTGGTGATCAGATCACATCAGCTACTTGATGGAGCACGCGAAGAGGGCTGGCTCTCTGAACCACTCATTCAACCAACTGTGGGTCACTCTATACTCACTGACAAAGAAAGTGCAAGTGTGGGTTTGTTCCCTTCCCATCTTTCACTCTCATTCTGTATTTGGTATTATATTATTTTAAAAATTTTCAACCCTCTCTTTATAAAGTCAAATATTCATTTATAAATGATTTGCAAAGAATTTTTTAGCAAGTATGTCATATTCTCAAGGCTGTGTCATAACCTATTTGGTCCAGTTATATTTAATATTTTGTTTCTCCCTTTTCTAAGCTTTGAAATGTCAGGAGCAGATTATACAAACTCGGTATTATTCTGGTTCAACACTTCCATGAACTTAGCAAAATCACTGCAGCGTGTTTTTTATTCAAATGTGCCTTACAACTGAAGCCAAGAACTTACTGTAATTTTTAATTACATTTATTGGGGTGATTTTGGTTAATAAAATTAAATAGATTTAAATTACACAACACATCATATTACTTAAATTTATCAAATATTTGCAATACATATTGTTTCAACCAGCCCTCATATAGAACTATAAAGAGCTGTATTAAGGAAGAAAACAACAATTAATAACAGATGGGTATCCTCAGTGCATTGTGGACAATGGTGTGCCTCTTCACATATATTATTTTATTCATTAATTACAACAACAATGCAAAAGAGTATTGTTTTCCCTCAATTTACAGACCAAAAATGTGAGTGTCAGCCATGGCCAGGTGGCTCAGTTGTTTGGAGCAAGTTCCACACACAAAAAAAGTTGTAGGTTTGATCCCAGGTCAGGGAACATATCTAGATCGTGGGTTCCATCCCTGGTCGGGGAGCATTTGGGGCACAACTGATGAATGTTTCTCTTTCTCCTTTCGTCTCTTCCCCAAATCGATAAAAACATATCCTCTGGTGAGGATTAAAAGAACAAAAATAAAACTGAGTGTCAGATAGGACAAATTAATGAGCCATAGCCATATAGCTAAAAAAGTGTAAGAGAGGAGATTAAAATTCACAACCAAAAGAGAACTAACCTTCTTTGTTTTATACGTAACCACACCTAGGAGTCTTTAGGGTCTGTGTTCAAATCTAGAATAATCTAGAATATGGTAAATATTGTTAAACCCAGGTAATAAACAATTGAACTGATATGATTTTAGAGCACATTTTAATAAAGTACCTACAGATCTACAGCTAAGCAATAATAGACACAAGATCAATATCATCTTCCTAGTTAAAATAAGATTAATTCAATGTCTTTTGTTAATAGCCTTAAATTATCATTTAACATAGCTTTACCATATCAAGGTACAATGATTTTTGAAAGAATTGTCTACAAAGTTCTCAAATAAAATGGCTTGTTTTTCTTCTAGAAGACAATGTTGGAATGAGGCTTATTAATGATGAATAACAACAATAAAAAGCTAAAAGCATAGTTTTAGTGAATTATATATCCTCTTTAGAATGTGTTTATGAGAACATATGTGTTTGGAGAGGAGAGAGTGGTCTTTTCCATTTCTGACATGATATAAATATGTCACTCTCAACTTGTACACTTGGATTCAATTCTTGAGAAGCATTTAGTTTTTTTTTTTTTATTGGTTTCATAAAAGTGAAAGCCTTTGATCTATGCTTGGTTTAGGTAAAAAGAATATGAAGGAAGCAGATTGTCAAGGAGAGAGTGTTGTTGCAGGAGATGATGCTTGGCAGTGAAAGAGCATCAGGAGAGGCAGGCACCGTGGACAGTGAACCACACACTCAGTTCTAAGGGGTCATTTTCCATTTGTATAGAAAATTAGCATGTGGTGTTGCCATGGACTGTTTGGACTCTTCACTGGGAGTAAGGTGAGCCAGGAAGGAATCGATTAAGCATCTTCAAGGTCTCCCTAGACTGAGTGCTTTTGGAATATCCACCTCCCCTTCCGTTAGCGTTGCCTTTCAGCTGAGTCCTCAGTGCCCTTTCCTTCAAGTTGTAACACTTGCCTCTGACATTTATGTGGTTGTTAAAATAATGAGGTCAGAGCCAGTGTGCTGTAGTGCTCTTGACTATCCCACCTTCAAACTGTATAAGCTTGTGTAAATCAATTATCACCACATCCGTAAAACAGGCATAATGATAATGACCAGCTTATTTATTAATTGACTTAGTGCATTACAATACCTTCAAGTTTCATCCATGGCAATCGTTAAATTGAACATACTTCAGATGACAACATAATGCCTCCCACAGTCCAAATGAAGGTGAAACCTGTGCTGCATGGAATCACATAGCCATCCTCAGGCTTCATGTTAAAACTATAGTACAAGTCTAACCCTGGCCAGTGTGTTCCGTGGTTAGAGTGTTGGCCTGAGCACTGAACGGTCTCAGGTTCAATTCCCCATCAAGGACAGGAACCTTCGATCCCTGACCAGATCAGGGTGTGTGGGAGGCAACCAACTGAGGTGTCTCTCTCACATCAATGTTTCTCTCTCTCTCTCTCTCCATATCTATTTCTCTCTCTCTCTCTCTCTCTCTCTCTCTCTCTCTCTCTCTCTCTCTCTCTCTCCCTCTCTCTCTCCCTCCTTTCCTCCCACTCTCTCTAAAAATCATTGGAAAAAATATCCTTGGGTGAGAATTAACAAAATTAAAATGAAAACTATAGTACAATTCTAAACTGGAACTAAATAGTATCATGACAGCTTCTATGTTTTTCCAGAAGGACCACACTTCATTCCCAAGAATAAATATTATATACCACCTGTCTTCATATGACTGACATTCCTTCCACCTCCACTTCCAAGTATGACATTGAAAAAGAAGCCAATAAAGACAAGCTACCTCACTTTCCTACTTCAAACTAATAGTCTTACTTCTACGGGTTTATTTTCTTAATCCCTATTGCAAACCAGGACTTTTTTCCTTTTCTCCTCAGAGGTCAGTTCCTCTGCCTTTGGGATCTGTATCTTGTTCCTTCTTGGCCTTTCTGGTTGTCCTGTTTCTCTTGAACCATAAACATTCATCTTGCTGTTGAACTGGAGTTATTATAGCAAACAAGAGAAACACCAATTCTTTACTGCAATAAAAACTGCCCTCACCTTCAACAACCTCTAGAGCAGTGGTTCTCAACCGTGACTGCACATTAGAATCACCTGGGAATCTTTTTAAAATCCTGATTTCTGGGCCTCATCTTCCAGAAATTCTGTTTCTTTGTTACTAATGTTGTGGCCACGGTTGAGAACCACTGGGCTAGAGGAAGACAGCGTAAGAATTGCATGTGTTTTCAGTAGGATGTGTTTTCAGTTTCTGGGGTTGGCAGATACAGAATGGTGATTACTGCTAGCCCCTTCTAGATTGTGTGAAAAAATATGGCTTCAAATTCTCATAACTTCTTTTATAAAGCTTTAACAAAATTCTTGTATTAGAACCCATAAATACAAGAGAATTTATGTGAATATATTTTGTAAACAATAGCAATACAGTGATTATTATTGCAAGGGGGGTTATTTATCAAGCACTACTCTCAGGAAACTATTATTTTCTGTTTGTCCAGGGCAACATTGTTAGGAGATAGTGGAACCACTTAGATTCAGAGAAGATGCTCTTTAGTACTATGTTACACTATATAATGTTGTTATAACATATGTAATGGAATTTCTGCAAATTTAAAATGTAAGCAAAGCAACAAGAGTTTGTATACAGGTCAATTAAATATATCTATATAATGAAATAGTAAAGGAAGTACAATGTGCAACTAAAATAATGTGCCTGCATTGTGGGGATTATAGGGATTTTGTTCTTTCTCCCATTTTTGATTAATTTAGACATGCATTTGTGTATTACAAAAAAACATTGAAACTTTCCAACGAGTGGTAAGGAGAGGTGACCACAATCCTTGAAGACATGAAAACTCTGAATCCTGAGCCTGCAGTTGAGAAACACTCCAGTGGCTGGACTTTGTCCATTGCCAGGAGACAAGATCATCTCTAACCCTTCATCATGCCCTCTCAGGTGCCGTGTTCTTCCAGGGCACCTGCCTTCAAAGGAAGATCGATTCCGGGCCACAGGTAGCCCGACTCACACTGTCCGACATCAGAAGCCCTTCCTCCCCGAACTGCCCCCAGCAGCCTGTCTGTTTGGAAGGCCCTGGGTGGTCTTGGACTCTTGCCAGCATTTTCATAGCATCTCTGAGCCCTTTCAAACCGCACTTTGCCTTCATACCCACATTAAGTCCAAATTAAGAAACTCCTTTAGGCAGAACTTTTTCAGAGTTAAAGCCAAAATAAAAGTTAATGAACTCCAGCAGCGGCAAAGACTTTTGGATAGATACTTTGCCCATTTTATTTATTGGGCTCATGCAGTTTTTATTTTCTCAATTTTCTCTTTGTAAAACTCTCTGTTCCACGAATGTATTCTAAATTAACTTTGACCTCCTGGTAACATTTTAATTACACATGTTTCAGTAGATTCTTTGTGTTCAATAACTTATTCATTATTCATTATTCTTTATTCATTATTCTTTTTAGAAAATAGAATTATTTGCCACCCCAAAGTAGTCAACTTATGCCTAGTCACACTGAGACCTGCACGTGGAGGCAGGCTGTGCCCAGAGTCAGTGCTGGGCTGCAGGCACCAGCACACGTGGGGAATGACAGGGTTGTTAGCTGTGTCTCTCCAGCACAGGGCTGACCCCAGCTATAGGTCTGCCCTCACCATCTGAACTTCATTGCATGTGTCCATAAGGTGAAGGGATAGCAACTTTTAGGAGCTTGTGCAAATTTGGGGATTACATAACTCGAGTATGTGGATAGTGCTGGCCCAGAATCTATAATGAGTGACTGCTCCTAGTATTACTGATAACATCTCTTTGCCATTTACTAGTCAAAATCATTCATGTGACCTCTGCTCAAGAAGGTTCAAGACTGGAAGAAAATACGGCTTTCCTGCACCTTCAGTAACAATACCCTGATTCCTTCTGAAATTGAACAAGGTCAGCTCTCATGGATTAAATTCAGCCCTACTTCCCTTCCCCAGGACACGACTGTGTGTTCACTTTTCACTCTACTCAGATGGCTCCCCACAATTTCCCCATCTTCACATATCTGACACCTTCCCAACTCCCTGTCTCAACTCCTTTCACTTTCTCATAAAGCCTTTTTCTGGCGAGTACTGAAGTGTTCCTTCAGTCCTAGGCACTCTGTTTTGTAATATCATGACCTCTTTACTCTATAGGACTTGTCTCTATTTGAAATCACTTTCCCATTATTTCTTAACTTTCTTTTCTTTCCTTCAACTATTATGAAAGTTCCACAAAAGCTGTGATTTTGCTGGTCTTCTTCCCCACTATGTCTGCACCTTCAAAAACCATGTGTTTCCTAGTGATGGTCAATCATCACTGAATGGATGTGAATTGGATACACATAAATGGATGAAAAAATAACAATCATGCTGGTTTAAATAAAGAAACAGCCCTGGCTGGGTGGTTCAGTGATTGTAGCATTGACCTGATGCACCAGGGTTGCAGGTTTGATCCTGGACAGAGCACCTACAGGAACCAACAAATGAATGTATGAATAAGTGGAACAACAAATCTCTCTCTCTCTCTCTCTCTCTCTCTCTCTCTCTCAAATCAATAAATAAAAAAAGAAAGAAAGGAAGAAAGAAAGGTTGTTTTTTCTGTGTTTTGTTGTTGTTGTTGTTTTTATAGAAGTGTAGGCATAAAGAATGGCTTCCAACATAAATAATTTTTGATCTGGGCTTTGATGAATAAATGATTGGGGAAATGTGGAAGAAGAGATTTCTGGATGAAGAAAAGAGTGTGTGCACTGGGGACAGGATATGCTCTTACATGGATGCCTTAGGAACTTCAAACTCTGAATGTGTCCAGAACTGCTCCTAGTTCCCTCACCCTAACCTTAGCCCCTAAACCTAACCCTAACCTAACCCTAATCCTTCAGCCTCCCCTGTCTCAGTAGCTGCATGTTTGATTCTCAGGGCAAGAAGCTTAGAGTCACTCTTGACACTTTTTTCCTCACAGTCATGCCCATCCAACCCTTAAAAAGTCCACTGGGCTCTACCTCAAAATACCTTCAGACACTGACCATTCCAAACCACCTTGACTGCCACTACCCCCATCACCACTGATGTTCAGCTTACTGTGGTAGCCCTATAACCGGTTCCTGCTTCTACTCTTGCTCGCTCTGTAGTCTGTTCTAAACAGGGCATCCAGACTGCAGCTTTACAGTGATCCTTATCTCAGGTGTTCCATGTACCTCCTCCTCTGGCCGTCCATTCACTCAGAGCGGCAGCCAAGTCTGCAGCTGCTCTTGGCATGGAAGGTGCTGGCTCTGTTCCCCTGGGCTCTCTCTGTGCCTCACTCTGCTCATCCACATGGGCTGGCTGTGCCGTGCTCACACCACGCACACATCAAACTTAGATCTTTTCCAAACCTGAAACTTTCTTCCCTCAAAACCTGCTTGGGGATCATTCACCACTGAAGCTTTTGCTACAATTGTGTCTTCTCAAGGAGGCGACACTATTTAATCCTATCACCTGTTCCCCACTAGTCCTGGTACCCCCAGCCCTGCTCCTCCTTTTTCTCTTGGTCTGTCACACGCAGGACCTTCTATCTCACTGTGAAGTCTGTTTTTTATCTCCATTACAGGACTATGAGGACAGAGATGATCATCCATTACCTGACACAGAACAAGTCCTCAAATAATTGAATGAATAAATGAATGGGAAGTGACAGTTTCATTTTGTCCACAGGCAGAGGAACAGGTACAGAAAGTGAGAGGTTCTGTCAGAAAGGTAGCTTGGGGTCAACCAAAAGAAGCCTTTCTTCTCCAGTGAGTGGTTTTGTGCATTACTCTCTGCATGCTGGGGAGTAATAGCATCTCTCTCTATAAAAGCCTAAGCAACTGTTCAACCATTCAACTGTTTGACCATTCAACCGGTAGCTATGATGCACACTGACTACCAGGGGGCAGATGTTCAACACACAGGCATGGAAACATGGAACAGACTGATGAATCTCAGAGGGAAGAGGGGAGAGGGGGGGGTCGGAAGAGATTAACCAAAAATCATACTAGAGACCTGGTGCATGGATTAATGGACCAATGGGGTCCCTTGGCCTAGCCTGTGGGGATTGGGCTGAAACTGGCAGTCTGATATCCCCTGAGGGGTCCAGGATTACGAGAGGGCACAGGTCAGGCCAAGGGAACCCACCGGTGTATGAATCCCTGACCAGGCCTATAGTTTTTTTTTTTTTTTATATAAATAGAAATTTGCATTGTTGATAGCCCTCTTTAAAAATTGGGGGAAATGGAAACTCTAATTAGCTTTTGGGAACACTGAAAAAGCACACAAACAAAAATACCCAATCATGTGTATTAGGCCTGAGTTACATAATTGCAAGATCTATTTTCATGAAAAAATTACCTAACATCTCCATACACTAAAAATAAAATATAAACATTGAAAATTAAGCAAAAGATATATTGAAAATAACCAATTAATTAGCTTTGATTAATCATACAAATGAATTAACCCCAGGTTTTCATCAATTTCCACTAATATATCTCCATTGGAATATATAAACAGCCTTAAATAGTTATTGGGCGCATACCATGGCTCTATGCTACCAGAGGTCAGTGAGCAAGGCACATGTGCAGCAGCAGGCCTTGCCTGGCTATAGCTGGTCAGTCCTGCAGTGGGACGTCAGGGGTGCTGCTCTCCAGGTTTCCACCCATGCAGGAAATGGGTGTGGTAAACAGGTAGATGGAGAGCGTTTGGGTGGTGGGCCCTTGGTCACTACTTTGGAGCATTTTCCACTCCCCTCTTCCCTTGGCAGGACCAATGACCTTAGGTAACCATTAAAAATGCCCCCAGTTTTTCCACAGCCCTCCTTGTCGTGAGAGTCTGGCCTGTATCCCAGTCCTGTTTAATGAATCCTGAAGGGTCCTCTACTTACTGAACTTCTGGAAAAATGGGTTCTCTCTATCATTTGTAGACTTTGCCTGACCCTCTGATCCTAAAAAGCAGTGATGGTTAAGAAAATCCCCACCTTAATATTCTGGGCAACTGCTGAGTGCAAAGATCTACCCTTCTCCATAAGATGTAGATGCCTAGCAATGGCCCCTTGTTGAGCTGTGACAAGGCCACACACAGGCTCTACAAATTCCCGTTCTTTGCCTCATAAATGCTTAGCTGAACTATTTGGATTCATCAAATAGTTCAAACTATTCATCATTGGATAATGATGAATCTGGACATAATATTTATGTCCTTGACTTGTTCAAAGTTTCTCTCCTTCCCCCAGGTCCTGGAATTTTGCCCCTTACCCTCCACCCCCCCCCAACCCAAACCTGAGCCTACATACAACTATTTTTTTTCTAAATATGTTTTTTTTTAATTGATTTAGAGAGAGAGAGGAAGGGAGAGATAGAAACATCAATGAGATGGAGATGGAGAGCATTATGCTAAGTGAAATAAGCCAGTCAGAGAAAGATAAATATCACATGATCTCACTCATTTGTGGATTATAATGAAAAACATAAACCTGCCAAAACCAGTTTGGCTCAGTGGATAGAGCGTAGGCCTGTGGACTGCAAGGTCCCAGGTTCGATTCTGGTCAAGGGCATGTACCTGGGTTGCGGGCACATCCCCAGTAGGAGATGTGCAGGAGGCAGCTGATCGATGTTTCTCTCTCATTGATGTTTCTAACTCTCTATCTCTCTCCCTTCCTCTCTGTAAAAAATCAATAAAATATATTTAAAGAAAAGAAAAGAAAAACATAAACCGATGAACAAAAACAGATCCAGAGACAGCAAAACATCAATCAGATGCTCAAACCTCAGAGGGAAGGTAGGGGAGTGTGGGATTAGGGGGAGAAATCAACCAAGAGGCTTGTATGCATGCATATAAGTCTAACCAATGGACACAGAAAACAGAGGTTGAGGGTGAAGGCAGGATTGGGGTGGTGGTGGGGGGGGAAATAACGGGATAATCACAAATTTGTAATAACTTAATCAATAAAACAGAAAGAAACATCAATGAGAGAGAAACATTGACCAGCTGCCTCCTGCACGCCCGCTACTGGGGTTCAAGCCCTAAACTCCAGGCATGTGGCCTGACCAGGAATGGAACCAGAGATTCTTGGTGAATGGGAAGATGCTCAACCAATGGAGCCACACCAGCTGGGCCACAACCACTCTTTAAGGCCCTTCCTGGGAACAGGCCAATCTCAGGGAGAGCATAGTGTGGGCTACAATGCTCTCACACCATGCATGATCATCCCACATCCCACACCCATTCTTTGGTTCTTTCCACATTGTGAATGGAAAGCCCTTTCCACCTGACCCTTACAGCATGGAGATCGTCTGACGCCAGGGTTCCTTCTGGAAAATGGCCCTCCTCCCCTCAGTGTGATGTCCTTTCGAACATAGTCTCCCCTTCCCTAGGTCTAGATTTGCTTTTTATTTGTCATCTCCTTCAGAAGGAAACTATGCTTTTTAACTGCATAGTGTGTTTCTATGGGAGAGCCTGGAAACTGCTTTGATCACCTTGAGCTGCAAATAAAGCTACATACACATGTTCTCTGGGCTTCTTGTTACATTGGATAATGGCCTCCTGGTTGCTTAAGCTAGTTAGGGCCGGGCACTCTGTCACTGGCAGAGGAGATCGCCCTCACCTGTAGGCGAGAACTATAGGTTCAGTACTCCAGCTGAAGGGATCGGGATGCCCATTTGTTTCTGAAATTGCCATAGAGACACAACAGGAATGAAGATAGAGAGTGGATTTTGATGATTTGTTGAATATCTAAAGTGAAAGCTGTAGTAAGAAGCAAAATCATTTTATGCGATTATCACTATCCCACAATAGAGTAGAACGGGTTCTCATTCCATCTTTTTTCAGGGTTCCTGACCTTTGATAGGTCAGGTCACTATACACCAGGGAGCGTTTGCTCAGCCTTCTAGTCTCCTGGCATGATGCTGCTGGGATGTAGAGGCAGCAAAGACAGTCTTTATGCTCAAGGAGGTTGTGGTCTATTAGGAATATGAGATTTCATAAACAAATATTAGTAAATTGATGAAGAAACTGCATTAATAAATGTGTACAATGTATTGAGGGAAAAATTAACTCTGTGGGTCTTCATAGTAATAATGAGTCACTTGAAAAATCACTTGCAATTTCCCAGACAGATGAGTATGAGATGGCCATTCAAAATGAAAATGATACCTATAACCCTAACTGATTTGGCTCAATGGATAGAGCGTCGGCCTGCAGACTGAAGGGTCCCAGGTTTGATTCCAGTCAAGGGCATGTACCTTGGTTGTGGGCACATCCCCAGTGGGGGATGTGCAGGAGGAAGTTGATCAATGTTTCTGTCTCATCAATGTTTCTAACTCTCTATCCCTCTCCCTTCCTCTCTATAAAAAAAAAAGATCAATAAAATATATTTTTTAAAAAGTGATACCTACAATTGCATAAATGTATAAGTGGGAGCAGACCAATCTGGCCAGTAGGTCTTGCTCACCATCTGTACTTCCAGGGTGCAGATGGGTGGCTGGCAGACTGAGTCCCTGGGAACTCCAATGGTTTGGTGAGTTAATCAGGCATCACCCCTTGAGGTCTGAGACTTAAAGGACCAGTGAGAATGGTGATGAGCAGACAAAATCCGGTTCTTCCACTTTATTAGCTTTGTAACATTGGGTAAGTAGTAAGTGGCCTAATCTCTCTGTGCCTCAGTTTTTACATGTGTATAATGGGGGAAATAATAATCATTCCATAATTGGGTTGTTGTAAAGATAACTATACATGAAATTTTTACAACAAAATCTGACATAAAGTAAGTGCCATATACTGTCAGCTAATAGTATGATGATCACACTTTAATCACAAGACCTCACTCTTACCAGAGCTCCTTACTTGTTTACATATGCAGCTTTCATTGAAGATACCTTTTGAAGAACTGCTTGCACAAAATATACTTTTTAATTTGAAGAGAACTTCCATAGATCTATTCTTTCAACAAATACATTGAGCATTGTGTTTCTTTTGTTCCAGTGCTGTGTTTTGCAATAGAATAGCAGCAAAATTACAGACATTTCTTCCCTCATGGGCTTTCCTTTGAATAGGAAATCTCACATATTCATATATATAT
>NW_006300367.1:631280-642495 GCF_000327345.1 Myotis davidii
ATATATATTTAGCTAAATTATGCTAAATACTCTAACTAAAATAACAAAACATTAGGGAAATAATGCTGTCACTGAGCATTCAATTCCAAATAAGATTGACAGAGAAGGCCCAGATGAGCTGGTGAGCAGGTGATACCTGGGAGAAGTCTTAAAACAGGTGAGAGTGTGTCAGCAGATTGCTGGGAACAGGCCCTGCCTGTCCGAAGAGCTGAGAGAGAACAGGAGTGCAGAGAGGAATGAGCAGGGAGAGAAAAAGTCAGCAAGTGTCTCATGCCCAAGGTGGGGACTAGACTGACTGCGGTATTGTTGGCAATTTGAAGGATTCGGGCTTCCATTCTGGAAAACAAAATCAGAAGGTTTTGAGTAGAAGAATGACAAGATATCATTCCTTTTCATCTGCCATCTAGGCTAGGAGGGGACAATTGGAGCCACAAAGGCCAAGATAAAAGTTACCCAACAATCTATGGGAGAGCCTATGGTGGGTCCTATAGCAGCTGAGGGCGTGAGAGATGGTAAAATTCTGCACACATTTGCCAGGGCTGTACAGAGAGAGGCTGTGACAGGGAGTATCCATTAAATCATTTGTAAGGATGCCGTTGGCACTCCTGTCACTGAGGGACTGTCCATCAAACTCCTGAGTATGCCTGGTCAAGAAAGGGTTACAGGAGCAGAGGCAGGATCTGGCTCCCATTCCAGGCATAGTTGCAACCAATGGCTTTCCTGTCTTTAGAAAGAGTGCTTGCTAATTCTCTTGCTTAAATGTTCCCTTCTTGCTGCTGTCATAGAATGGAACCCAACCCTGAGTAATGTGACTTAATGAGGGCAGTTTAATTGTGCTTACAAAAAAACCCAAAAACTAAAAATATATTTATTTTATGCTTAGTCTCAGCCATTTTGGATAATTATATTTGAAAGGTCACTGGATGGATAAGTCATAAGCCACAACAGGTGTGACTGGAGAAACACACAGAAGGTGCATAAAATTCAGGAGAGAGAACAGATTATATAAACTTCCCATTAGAGCAGGAAGATATAAGACACATTAGAAGTATATCTGCGTGCAGCCAAGTAATTACTGGCAGCCTGCACAGGGATGGGAGTTGCTGGGGGTTTGAGCAGACCTCCCCCACTCCCCTATAGCTCACTCATCTTCAAGGTGCATTGTGTAAACTCCCCTCATCAAAGAGAGAAAATTGTGGAGTGACAGTTGGAAGGGGGAGCTATAAAATCCCATCAATAGCTGAGAGGCAGTGGAGAGAATGAGCCACCTTCCCTGTGATTAAAGCAGCTGAGCGGCAAGGCTAGCTATTTCATCTAGTTCCTGTTCAACCTGAGACATTCTGTACATGTGGCCTATTAATAGGCTGATGACACACCATTCATTGACAGGTGGGAGCAGGAGGGAACACATGACTGTGTGTTTCCTAAAAATTCCGGAGGCTGTGCCTCACCCGTAGGTGGGAAGAAACTAAGGGTCAGCACTGCGTTCAGGGACTTGCATGCATCGTTTCACGTTCCTCATAGCAACCCTGTTCCTTATACAAAGAGCTTGAGTGATTTCCTCAGAAGTGGTGCTATTTTCTAGAATCAAAATGAACTCTGTCAATATTGAGACTCATGTATTTTCACTACATCGTTTGTCCTTTAAGTGGTAAACTTTGTTGTCCGGCATCATCCTGTGTTTTGGTGGCAAAACTGCTCCTATATCCAGGTCTTCTGTGTTTTTCATTGTAGCCTAGTGCCAGTTTCTGAGTTACTAACCCACAGAATCAAAGCCTGGAGCATTCCTATTAGGATCTAGATGATCAGGTTCCAATACTCCTCCATCCCTTAGGCGAGTGGTGAGAGCGGAGGAGCTTTGGCTGACTGGATGCCTTTTATTTTTGTGTTTTCTAGTGCAAGCCTCAAACTCTGGAAGTGGCTGAGTATTTCTCTACATATGGAGCAAGCTCAACTTTTTCAAGGTCATCCGCTTCTTTTCCATTAAATCACATTGGTCTCCTGTATTAAATGTGCTTCAGGGAAGGCCATACACTGAGCTATGAAATCCAGCCTCTGTCCTCAGGCCTTCTTGTTTGCCCTCACCCTCAATCTGTGGAACTTCTTTCCTTTTCTGATGCTTGTAAAATTCCTCTCCTATAAGCTCAAAAAAGGTCCAAATTATTATATGCATGAAAACTTGCCTCCATTTTGCAATGGAAGGGGCAGGGCAACTTTGCTTTTACATTTAATGTATTGGAAATCCCAATGGTTTTCTTTTTCTGTTTTGTTTTATTTTTTAAGTAGTAGCCAGGTGCATTAAATTTGTGCACAGGGAGGGGGGGAGGTTCCCTCAGCCCAGACTGCACCCTCTCCAATTGGGGCTCCCTCAGGGGATGTCCGACTGCCAGTTTAAGCCCAATCCCACAGGGATCCCGGGATCGGCCTAAACTGGCAATCAGACATCCCTTTCGCAATCTGGGACCACTGGCTCCTACCCTGCCTGTGTGCTTGATTGCCCCTAACTGCCTCTGCCTCAACCCCCACCACCATGGCTTTGTCTGAAAAGAAGCTGGATGTCTGGAAGATGGCCGGTCGACCTGGTCTAATTAGCATATTACCCTTTCATTAGTATAGATAGATTATATAGGATAGGATTGTTTAAATGGGGCAGGGTGGGGCGGGGGAAGCCTTTTCAGCCGGAGGAGATGCTCTTGGCAGACAAAAATACATAATCCCTATATCTGGACTGATAGCCAGCCATATGCACTATACTGCCAAATCAGTCATTAAAAAATTGAACTGCTTTCTTACACCTTACACCAAACAGCTGTTGCCCTGAAAACCCATCCTCAGCCCCCACCTTAGGTTCTGCCTTTACAGTTCACCCAGATTAGGCTCTTATTGGTCAGTTTCTATGCCAGTCAGCGTAATAAGATCCACCTCCTAAGCAGCCATTGACTCCTCGCAGTTCACCCAGATTTGGTTCTGATTGGTCAGTTTCTATGACAGTCAGCGTCAAAAGCTCTGCTTCCTAGGTAGCCATCTTGTGAGGGTGTGGGGGTTAATTTGCATATTACCTCATTATTATATAGGATAAGTTCTAATTGAGGCATAGCCAGTTTCTAAGATCAGTGGAGAATGGTTTGTGGGACTTTAAAATGTGCCACCATCTGCCATTGCTTTTATTCATGTTATTTGGTTTATTCCTAATTCTCAAGTCACCATATATATTTTAAATATGTTCTAAAAAGAAGTCCCAGGAGCTCTTAGTCCCATGACTGAAACAGGCTTAAATGATATTTGAGTGTTAATTTATGGACCAATCAAAGGAGTGGAATCAGCTACTAATCTGGTAGAATTCTCTCTGGAAGACCAATAGTAACAGGTAAACAAAAACCCAAGTTAGGAGTCAAGGTGCTATGGTGGGCTAAATAAGGGCCCATCCATAGGTGTCTACATTCTAATATTCTGGAGTCTGTGAATACACTATTTTACATATCAAAAGGGACTTTAAAGATGGGATTAAGTTAAGGACCTTGAGATAGAGAGAAAATCCTAGTTTATCTCCATCAGCCGGTGGGAGAAATCTATATATATATAAAAACAGTGACCATATGGCCATAACTAACATAACAACCAGTAGCTATGACACCCACTGTGGCCAGCGAACAGGCCCGATCAGGGGGTGGGGCCACCGGCCCACCTCATGGCCCCTCCCCTCTGCTGGTCTGCCCATGATTGGACTCTTCCACCCCAATCAAGAGCAGGCCCGGCCCTAAACAGTTTGTCTCAGTGGATAGAACCTCCGCCTGCAGACTGAAGGGTCCCAGGTTCAATTCCCATCAAGGGCATATACCTTGGCTGTGGGAACATCCTCAGTAGGGGGTGTGCAGGAGGCAGCTGATCAATGTTTCTCTCTTGTCAATGTTTCTAACTCTCTATCCCTCTCCTTTCCTCTCTGTAAAAAATCAATAAAATATATTTTTTTTAAAAAAAGAGTGGGGCCAGCCAGCCAAAAACCTCCTTCATTCCCCCAGCCTGCCCTGCCCCTGATCACCCTGCCCCACCACAATAGGCCCGCAGCCCCTCCTCCAGGTGGGCCCACCCCTGATCACATCCCCCCACCCCAATAGGAGGCAGGGCCAGCCAGCCAATCTCCTGCAGCCCTTCCCCCCACCTGGCCCCACCTCAGATTGGCCCTCCACCCCGATCAGGGGCAAGGCCAACCGTCCAACCACCAATGAACCCTCCCTCAGGTCACTGGTCCTTGATTAGCACCCTCCACCCCATTTGGGAGTGGGGCCAGGCAACCCACCTCCCACAGCTCCTCCCCATGGCCGGCCTCTTCAATAAGGGGGGTGGGCCTGCTGGCAAATTGCCTGTGGCCCCTTCCCCCAGCCAGCTGGTTTTAATCAGGTCCCGATTGGGGCGGGCCTGGGGGCCAACTACCCACCATCTCCTTCTCCCAACAGGCCCAGCCCCCAGCCACCCTGATTTGGGCCAGGCCAGCTGGACCCCACCCATGCACAAATTTGTACACTAGGCCTCTAGTGTAATCATAAGACACCATGCTGCAGGCTTTGAAGATGAAATGTCCACAAGGTCAGGAATGTGGGCAAGCTCTGGAAACTGGAAAAGAGAAGGAAATGGATTCCCCCTAGAGCCTCCAGATGGAATGTGGCCCTACTGACACTTTATGGTTAGGATTTCCAACCTCCAGAATTGTGAGAGAATATATTTAGATTGTTTTAAGCCAATAAATTTGTAGTAATTTGTTACAGAAGCATAAGAAACTAATGTCCAAATTGTATTCCACACTAACACATTATCAGTTAATCTCTGATAAAATAAATCTTGGGATATTGAAATACTGTGCTAGGAAATACTTCAGAAAAACAAGGTAAAGATTTCCATGGCATGTGCCAGCAGGCCCAAAGCCTTTAAAAGAGTGATGCTGGCAATGAACAAACTGTGTTTTGGGGGGCATATATTGGTGTTCTGTTAAGTGCCCCAAGTTAAGGTTGTAAATAGCTGCTTGTCACTTGGGCTGTGCTCCCCCCCCCCCCCCCCCCCCCGCCTTTCTCCTTCTGAAGGTTCCATCACAAAACAGTGATGCTTAGAGCAGCACCTTCATATGACCAGCCTTGTGTGAACTGGGACGCTTCCAGGTGTCAGCCCTCACCCAACACAAGGAAACCTTTCCATGGGGCAAAACCAGTGCTAACAGGAAAGGAAGAAGGAGAACTATCGGTATCCCTTGTCTTGGGTGCAGTTTAATAGCCTCTTCCACAGGCAGCATGTGCAGCAGCTCTCCTGGTGCCCAGGTCAAGCCCTTTGAACCCACTTCTCTGATTTCCCCCAGGCAGGTGCCCCATCAGAAGTTCCACTGTTACCATGCTCCTGGGACTCTATACAGTCAGTAACATGGGGTGCCGAGATTCCCAGGACACACTTGCTGCATGTCCTTTCCCTTCACTGTCACTACCCCATTTACATCTATTAAATACATGTGGTTAATGGCTACTGTATTTGAACTGCCGGAATCTAAATTAGTACTTGTGGTTAGTGTTCTTTGTCCCTTCACTGGGTTAAGGGAGTTAATAAGGAAGAGCCTCTTATCTTCATGGTTGAGATGCTCTTAGAAAGGGGGCAAGTGTAGGAGAAGAAGCAATTAGCCCTTCATGCTTCTTCCCCAATGGCAGCTACACCAACATAGAAATGAGCAATTCTATAAGAATTCAACATGGTCCAAATACTCCTGAACTTCATTATGTGTCTGTTGATGTTTCTACTCTTCCAGCTCCATAAATGCTGAAGAGCACAGAACCACCTGTGCGTATTACCTGGGCTGTGGGGAAGGGTGGGGTGTGATCACCATTGCCTGTGAGAAACATGTCTTTTTACCTTCTCCTGTACTGTTTTTGTTACACATTATGTATTGGGTGCCATTTAGACAGGCCTCATAAGAGTTAAAATCATGAGATTAACTGTGGTCATGGCAGAACCTTTGCTCAGGACACCATAGCCTTAAAGACACATGTAATGAGAGAGAAAAGGAGGCCTTTGTGTGATTGGGTCCCACTACCTTACTGTATAGTCTGGAGATCTTTTCTCCAACAATTTGGAAAGGTCATAGAGAATACTCTTGATGAATTATGAAGCATGTGATAGTTTCTTCTATCACTTTTAGAATAAACCTTTTTATGCCATCTGCTAGTACCACTAAACAAATGCTACCCCTCCTTCTTCCTACTATCAAGTTAAGGAGATTACAAATTATTGTGTTACAACCACTACTATTATGACTACTATCATTTCCACTATTTCTAAGTGAGAAGTTTTTATAAATTATATAATTTAAGTATATTAACAACACTATGAGACAGGTTTTGTTATCCCAATAAAGCCAATAAGGAAATAAAGAAAGAGAAAGTTGAAGTAATTTAGTCAAGTTTCTACAGCTGGTAAGTAGAGATGTTGGACTTTGAACTCTAGGTAAATTGTTTCCAAAGCCCATCTTCTTCCCAGAGTCTGTGGTGTATTTGAGTATCAGAAATACCCTACCTTTGAGCTGCCCTTCTCCATCATCCTCTTCCCAATTTTGTTGAATGTTTGCCTATCTTTGGAAATATAGAAAATTAGCCATTATTACAATTTTAATGATACAATAAATTTATAATTTCAAATGATCAATTGAAGATAATTCCTTGTAAAAGAATGGAACAAAAAAGCATGAGAATGGGAGTCATGTGACCTGCAAATTGTTCCTAATTCAAATCACAAAGCAGCAACCAATTGTTCTTATTGAGAAATATCAGTATTTGGCAGCATCTGTGATCTCATTGGGGGTGGAAGCAGAATTAGGCACACAGTAATTGAAATCCCCTGGGGATGTTTTTGTTCATTTACTTTCCTACCATAACATTCAAGTAATGGTCAAATATCAAGGATGGTGCTATGGAAATTATCATGAGCATTTTAAAATCAGTCTCTAAGGCACTCTAATTTATACCCTTAAGCCATAGAAAAAATGATTCCTGAGTTATGTGACTTTTGTGATCATTTTAAGCTTTAAGACAGAAGATAAAGGCAAATATGGAATAGGCAAGAGTTTTTATTTTTTATTGTTTAAAGTATTACAAATAGTAGTACATATGTCTCCTTTTCCCTCCATTGACCACCCCCCGGCCTCCCTTATCCCTGGCACATTCCCTCACCCCATACCTGTATCCATTGGTTATGCTTATATGCATGAATACAAGTCCTTCCATTGATCTCTAACCACTCCCCCCAACTCTCCCCTGCCTTCCCTCTGTAGTTTGACAGTCTGTTTGATGATTCTGTGTCTCTAGATCTATTTTGTTCATCAGTTTATGGTGTTTTTTTTATATTTCACAAATGAGTGAGATCGTGTGACATTTATCTATATCTGACTGGCTTATTTCACTTAGCCTAATGGTCTGCATTTCCATCCATGCTGTAGCAAATGGTAAGAATCCCTTCTTTTTTACAGCAGTGTAGTATTCCATTGTGTAGATGTACCACAGTTTTCTAATCTACTCATCTGCTGATGGGCATCCCAACATGTGTTTGGGAACATATAAATGTTTTATAAAGAATAACAATAAAAATAAAAAGCAGTGTGTATTTTCCTCCAAAATCCATGACATAAGTTTATGATCTAGAATTCCACTTGATGGAATGTTATCTATCCATTATAGTTATTAATTTCATGTAACAATATCTAAGCAAAATCTGACATAATAAACAACAAAAGCAGGCAATACAATTTCATTTATCATTTGAATACATTAGATTAAAATAACATAAAAGAAGATTACTTAATTATGACTGATTGCCAATCCTATATAATAAAAACCTGATATGCTAAGTGTCCAGTCATCTGTTCAACCAATCAAAGTGTAGTATGCTAATGATATGCTAAGGCCACTCAGCCACTTGCTATGATGTGCACTGACCACCAGGGGAAAGACAATTGACCAGTCAATCAGTTGCTATGATGTGTACTGACCACCAGGGGGTAGACACTCTGACTGGTAGCTTAGCTTGCTGCTGGGGTCCAGTTGATCGGGATTGAACAAGATGGGCCAGACATGCCTTGGAGCCCTTCCACGGTCCCTCCCTCCCTGGCAGGCCAATCTCCCATGTCCCTCCCTGGCCCTGATCATATACCAGTGGGGTCACTCAGCTTGGCCTGTGCTTTCTCACAATCCAGGACCCCTCAGGGATGTTGGAGAGTTGGTTTGGGCCCGATCTCACAGGCTAGGCTGAGGGACCCCACTGATACATGAATTTGTGCACCAGGCCTCTAGTTTATTAAATATGAGCTATAAATCTATTTATTGTACTTTACATTTATGATCTTATTAAATCACAAAACAACATTTGCATAATCATTATCATTTCTATATTACAATAAGAAAACCCACGTGCTTAAAACTCCTTAGCTATTTCTTTTGATGTTTGTGATGGTTAATTTTATATCAAGTTTGTTGGTTCATGTTACCCTCATATTTGGTCAAATACTATCCTAGATGTTTCTGTGAAGATATTTTTTGGAGGAATTAAAATTTAAACCAGTGGTTTTTAAGTGAAACAAATTGCCCTTAATCATGTGGTTGGATATGACTCAATCAATTGAAGTTCTTAAGAAGAGACTGTTCTCCCCTGAAAAAGAGATAATTCTGCTCTTAAGGTCCAAGTGCAACAACTCTCTAGGTCTTGCATTTCCACTTTATCTTGTAGATTTCCAACCTTCGCAATCATGTCAGCCAATTCTTTCCAAGAGAATCTTCACTGCCACCTCTCTCTCTCTCTCTCTCTCTCTCTCTCTCTCTCTCTCTCTCTCTCAATATTGACAAACATATAAATACTAGAGGCCCGGCGCACAAAATTTGTGCACGGGTTGGGGAAGGGGGTGAGGGCAGGCAGGGAGGTCCCTTAGCCTGACCTGCACCCTCTCCAATTTGGGAGCCCTTAGGGGATGTGCTACTGACTGCTTGGGCCCACTCCCCATGGTTCTCTGTTCTCTGCGGGGACTGTCTGCTCCACACCATGGGGATGGGAAAGCAGACCCTGCTGGGTGCTGCCTGCGGGCCCCGCTTACCTGCTCTCCAGTTGCTCTGGTGACCAGCAGACTTTGCTGGATGCTGCCTGCACCCTGATTGCCTGCTTCCTGATTGCTGTCCTCATTGCCCAACAGGCCCTGCTGGGTGCTGCTTACCTACTGAGCTCATGTTGCTGGGGTGACGCTGCCAGTGTCCTGCCCAGCTGCTATGGGTGCAGCCATCTTTGTCGTGGAGTGACAGTTAATTTGCATATTACTCTTTTATTAGGTCGGATTATATCTATACATATCTATTTTATATCCATATTCATATAAATAATGTATATCTATGTAGATATATGAGTGTCGTGTGTGTTTGTTATGTGCCGTTGAGTCAGCTCTCACTCCTGGTGACTCTATAAATGAGTGAGGCCTACAATGCCCCTCCTGAAGAATTATGCCTATGGCTTCTTCCATGGGGTCAGTCCTTCTCATATTTGGTTTTCCACTTTTCCTGCTCCTTTCTATTTTTGATAGCATTATTGTATGTTCCAAAGAAGCCTGCCTTCTTATGTGGTGTCCAAAGTAGTAAAGCTCAGTTTTGTCATTATTCTAGAACCCAGTATTTGTCTTTCTGGCAGTCCAGGGTATTGGTAGAGCTCTCCCCACACTATATTTCAAATAAGATTTTTTTTTTTCCCTTCTCACCTTTCTTAACTGTCCATCTTTTGCAACCATACATAGTAATCAGGAATACAATGGTGTGGATGATCTTAGCTTGGTTTATAATGACTCACTTTTGCTCTTGGTGCTTTTTCCTGATTCTTCCATTTTGCCCTTCTAAGTTTCAGCCTTTTCTTAATTTCTTTGTTGCAGTCTCCATTTGCATCAATGACTTAGTTGCAGTCTCCATTTTCATCCATAAAAGAATGAAAGCAAAATCTATAAAAATTGTCTTCATTTTCTATGTTAAAGTTATGTGTTTCTCTGTAGTCATGATTTTTGTCTTCTTGATGTTCAAATGCAGTCCTGTTTGGCACTTTCTTTCACTTTCATCAGAAGTCATTTAGAATCATTACCACTTTCTCCCAGTAAGACAGAAGTAGCTTAGTTATTGATAGCTGAACTTATTGATATTTCTTCCACCTACTTCACTCCCCCTTCCTCTGAGTCTGACCCAGATTTTTGTATGATATAGTCTGTGTACAGGTTAAACAGTAAGATGTCTGACTTTTGTCTATAGGAAAACCTTGAATGTCTTCATATTCTGTCCTGACATTGGCTTCCTGTCCCCAGTACAGGTTAAGTAACAGGATAATCAAGTACTGAGGCACATACATTTATTTCAGAGAAACCCCACGTTTTTGTTTCTGTGTTTTTTAATGATCAACACACTCCAAAGCTTTTCGTAGTCTATAAAACTCTGGTATCCAACAAATGTTCACAGCTTCATATTACGTGTCTCTCCCTTTCCTGAATCCAGCTTGGACATCTGACATTTTTTTACTACATACAAGGTAAAGCCTTTGTTGTATCACCTTAAGCAACACTTGCATGGGAAATTACAGCAATGGTCCAAAAGTTACTGCACTACTTGACATCTACTTTTTTTGAAGATTGGGATGTATAATGAATGTTCTCACTCTGTAGGCCATTGTTTTGTTTTCCATAGTTCTTAATTTATCTTTGTTAGGATTTTGACAAGTCACTCTCTATGGCTTGAAGTAACTCTATTGGAATCCCATCTATCCCTGGCAATTTATTTTTTCCCAATACTTTCAGGAGAGCTCTCATTTCATTCTTTATAATGATTTTCAAAGTTATCTGTCATCTTTGTATCATGTCTGTGCAGGTTTTTAGTAGACTGCCACCACCATGCCTTTACTTTCTCCTGGTCAGATAATGTGCTTTCTTGTAGGTCATTCAGCATTACTACCCTAGGTTTGGATTTACTTTTTATATCTTGACCCTTCTGGTAGAAATCTCCTGATTTTACTTTTATTATTCTCTTCTACCTTTTTACATTGACTATTATAATAGTTACCTTTATAAGTATCTGATAGTTCTTGAAAACTTGTGTGCAGAATTCTAACACTGCTTTTGTCACCTCTTGGCTGTCTTTAATGATTTTAGTATTTCTTCTGTCATATACATACATATATATAT
>NW_006300367.1:642608-646399 GCF_000327345.1 Myotis davidii
TGACATTGTTCCCTAATAATATTTCTAGATTTGGTCCACAGTTTTCCTGGTTATCAGTCAATTAAGTTTAATAGTATAAATCTGTCTTTTGTGTGGAATTTAAATCCACCAGGAATGTTATTTGCAATTTATTTTAGTGCTATAATCATACATATGCTACTTGTTTTATTTCTCTGGGAAACCCTGACTATCACGGATTTGGGTACTAAGAGTGGTTCTAGTGAAACATACTCTAAAGAATGAGTTTCTAAGCTGGTTCTGGTGTTTCTGGAATTGTTTTTCTAATGTGAGTAAATATAAAGTCACTGATAACTTTATTTCCAGTAGTAAAGAGAGCACTAATAGTGTGTGGTGTGATGTGGCAATAGAGAAAGGAAAGATAACATTATTGGATATCCACATTCAAATACTTATAAGAAGCAAAGTTCTATGTGCTCATATATATATGATACCTTTGAAAATCGTTGTCAAACTAGTAAATATGATGCAATTACTTGGTTGCTCCTATATCAATGTACAAAATGGAGAAAAGAAAGGGTGCTTTCAAGGATTCTAATTCCCTCTTGAAAGTATGTATAAATGACCTGAAAGCTTTTATGTTTGCCCTGAAAGAGACCTTTATCCACTACAGCTAGATAGCTGAAATTGCTGAGGAAATAAAACCAGAAAGTCATCATGTGAGTGGCTGAATTACAATATAAATTGAATTACCAACCTCACTGCATTTCTATCCTTAAAGTGAGGGCATTGATTGGGAATACATGAAATTCAGGAAGTTGGAATGGGAACATATGGAAAGACTCCAGCCCTGTGAGTCCCTGAATTCTGATGAATCTTCTTTGCCAGTAGAAGCAGCTGTTCTCCCGCTGTCTAAGGATATTAACCCTGCTTAGCCTGGAGAGACTGCTCTCCCCTGAAGGGCGCCTTGAATGACACCACTTTTTAGCAGGACAAACTCCAGCATCTCTCTCTGCTTCTATACCTAAAGCTAGACTCAATTCTCAGCCGACACTGAAAAATGACTCATGTAGAGGTGTGCCATACTCCAAGAGAATTAGAGTTTCCCGGCTGATGTGTCTCAGTGGTTGAGCATTGAACTATGAACAAGGAGTTCATAGTTCGATTCCCTGTCAGGGTGCATGCCTGGGTTGCTGGCATAATCCCCAGCAGGGGGCATATAGGAGGCAGCTGATCCCTGATTCTCACTCATTGTTGTTTCTATCTCTTTCTCCATCTCCTTCCCTCTCTCTGAAATCAATAAAAACATATTACAAAAAAGAACTAGGGTTGACCCTTGAATGATACAGGGATTAGGGGCAACCACCGACACAGTAAAATATCTGTACATAACTTAAGTCAACCATTTGCATATGCAGATTTCCAATAATGGGTCAAAAATACATTGACCTTTCAACAAAGCAGAACTAGAAAAATAATCCAAAAATTTATATGGAACAAAAAATAAGCCCAAATAATCTAAGCAATATTGAGAAAGAAGACAAAAATTAGGGTGTCACAGTACCCAATATAAAATTATACTACAAGGCCATAATAATCAAAAAGTTATGGTACTGGCATAAAAACAAACATAAATCAATGGAGCAGAATAGAGAGCTTGGAAACAAACCCATGTCTGTATGATCAACCAATAGTTGACAAAGGATGCAAGAACATACAATGTGATAAAGACAGCCTCTTCAATAAATGGTGTTGGGAAAATTGAACAGACACATGCAAAAAAAAAAAAATGAAACTAGATCATCTCCTTACACCTATACAAGAATAAACTCAAAATGGATTCAAGTCTTGCCCTGGACAATGTGACTCAGTTCGTTGAGTGTCATCCCACACCAAAAGGTTGCTGGTTTGATTCCTGATCAGGGCACATTCCTGGGTTGTGGGCTGGACCCCAGTAGGTGGTATGCAGAATGCAGCTGATTGATGCTTCTCTCTGACTTTGATGTTTTTTTCTATCTTTCCTTCTCCCTTTCTCTCTCTCTCTCTCTCTCTCTCTCTCTCTCTCTCTCTCATCAATTTTTTGAAAATGGATTTAAATCTTAAATGTAAGACTCAGTCATAAAAATCCTAGAAGAAACCATAGGCAGTGCAATCTTTGACATTTCTCTGAGCAATATGTTTTTGATATATCGCCTTGGGCAAGAAAAACAAACAAAAAATAAACAAAGGGATTACATCAAACTAAAATGTTTTTGCACAGCAAAGGAAACCACCAAGTAAATGAAAAGACAACCTATTGTATGGCATAAGATAATTGCCAATTATATGTTTGATAAATAATTAATATACAAATTTATAAAGAACTAATATTATTCCCCAGTATTAATATGGAGGTTACTCAAAAGATTAAAAATAGACGTGTCTTATGACCCAGTCATTCCACTTCTGGGGATTTATCCAATGAAACCCAAAGCACAATTTCAAAGGAATATATTCAACTTCATGTTCATTGCAGCATTATTTATAACTAGAGACCCGGTGCATGAAATTTATACACTTGGGGGGTCCTTCAGCCTTGCCTGCACCCTCTTTCATCCCGGGATCCCACAGGGGATGTCCAACTGACATCTTAGGTCCGCTCCCTGCAGGGCAGTCAGACATCCATAGTGCTGCCGCAGATGCGGGAGAGGCTCCTACCACCGCTGCTGCACTCACTAGTGGTGAGCCCACCTCAGGGCTTCTGGCTGAGCAGCACTCCCGCTGTGGGAGCACACTGACCACCAGGGGGCAGCTCCTGCATTGAGTGTCTGCCCTGTGGTAGTGTGCATCATAGCAACTGGTCTTTCTGCCGTTTGGTTGATTTGCATATTAACCTTTTATTATATAGGATAGCCAAGCAATGAGAGTGACTCAGGTGTCCATCAGTAGATGAGTGGAGAAAATTGTGGTGGTAGATATATACAATGGAATACTACTCGACCATAGAAAAAGAATGAAATCTTAACATTTGCAACAGCATTGGTGGACCTAGAGTATGTTATGTTCAGTGAAATATGTCAGTCAAAGAAAGAAAAATATCATATGACTTTACCTATATGTGGAAACTGAAGAATGACATAAGCGAACATACACAAAATTGAAACATATTCACTGATACAAGAGAGACCGGTGATTGCTAGAGGGGAAGGGGGTTGGGGTACTGGGTGAAAGAGGTGGAGAGACTAAAAATCACAAATTTGTAGTACAAACTAGTCATGAGGAAATAAGTCAAGCATAAGAAAAATAGTTAATAACATGTGATAACTATGCATGGGGCCAGTAGATGTGCTGGAAATAACAAGGAGAACACTATGTAAAGTATATGGTTGTGTAGCCACTAAGCTGTATACCTAAAATCAATAAATAATAATTTTTAGAACTTAAAAAACATAAATAAATAAAAATACAGAGATTTCCTGTTTGAAATATGTTCTATAGGTCTATGAAATATATACATATATATTCTCTGATTTGTTTGTGTCATAGAAGTTGACATCTATATAGTTATATGGACATTACTATTTTCTTTTTTATTACAAAGGGTATTACATATGTGTCCAATTTTTCCCCCCACCCTAGACAGTCCCCTAGCCTCCCCTATCCCCCAGTGTCTTATGTCCATTGGTTATGCTTATATGCATGCATACAAGTCCTTTGGTTGATCTCTTACCCCCCTACCTCCCGCCCCCCAACCCTCCCCGGCCTTCCCGCTGCAGTTTGACAATCTGTTTGAGGCAGCTCTGCCTCTGTATCTATTATTGTTCAAAAGTTTATAATGGTCTCAATTATCCATG
>NW_006300367.1:646778-668990 GCF_000327345.1 Myotis davidii
GGTACCATCTCACACCTATAAGAATGGCTATCATTAACAAATCAACAAATGACAAGTGCTGGAGAGGATGTGGAGAAAAAGGAACCCTCTTGTACTGCTGGTGGGCATGCAGACTGGTGCAGCTACTGTGGGAGACAGTATGGAGTTTCCTCAAAAATTAAAAATAGAACTCCCATTTGACCCAGTAATCCCACTTCTAGGAATATATTCCAAGAAACCAGAAACACCAATCAGAAAGGATATATGCACCCCTATGTTCATAGCAGCACAATTCACCATAGCTAAGATCTGGAAACAGCCTAAGTGCCCATCAGTAGATGAATGGATTAGAAAACTGTGGTACATCTATACAATGGAATATTATGCTGCTCTAAAAAGGAAGGAGCTCTTACCATTTGCAACGGTATATGGACATTATTAATTTGTATCTTTAGAAGTATCTTATGTGCTTAATTTATTTAATTTATTTCTAAGTGAAATGAACTGTAAATGATGAATCAAAGTCTCCTATTAAAACGTTTATATTTTGAATGAAGTATTTTGTCATGTTACTCATTGCTGTTGATTTTATGTTATTGTGTCACTAATATTTTACAAAATATATACTTTTATTTTAGATTTCACATTTTAGCTTTAAATTTATGTTTATTTTTTCATTTAATTATTTCTCTTCTGAGATCGCTTTTTAATATTACAATGGCACATGTTTCTTCCTTTTGTTTGACTTGGCAAAAAATATTTTCCATTGTTTATTTTGTTTTAAGTGTTTCTTACTTTGTCTTATATATTTTAAAGAATATTTAAAATTTAATTTTGGGATTCGAACTTTATTTTTATTTTACCTTTCAATGCCATTATTAAATCTTTTTATTTATTGATTCACAGGTAGTTTTATTCCTATGCAATTGTTTATTTAATGCTATTGTTTATGATCTAGAGCATGTATTTTTATTTATCTTCCACTATGCCCTCTGTGATTGCTTTGCTATTGTTTATGTCTCTTTATATATATTTTAAACTAGTTACTAGATTTATAACAGTGAGGTTATGAGTATTGTATTTGCCACATTTTAAAAAAACTTTTTCTGTATGTTCTCTCCATAAATATAAAAACAAAATATTTCTACTTTGTATGCTTATACAACTCACTTTATCTCTAAATTCTAATGATTATAGTCTCTGTGTGTGAGTGTGTGTGTGTGTGTGTGTGTGGGGGGTGTTTATGTTTTTAGGTATTCATAGTTATTTTATTTCCTTCAAGTAAGTTTTTTAAAGGTCTGCTATAAAATACAAGGAAGTCTCCTACATGGCTATGTAGTTCTATAACACCTGAATTTAGCATCTTCACATTCTGGGTTTTAGTCCTTGTTCTATAGTGAAGTGAACTCAGTGCTCAGGACTTAATTCTTCACTCATTTCTCCATCCATATCTCCATTCCATGCAGTTACCTACAAGGCCTCATTGGAAATCTTTACTCTGTTCTTGTAAGTCCTAAATAATATGTCTACCACCATTATTCTTTTTTTAAAGTTTTTATCGATTTCAGAGAGAGGAAGGGAGTGGGAGAGAGAGATAGAAACATCAATGATGAGAGAGAATCATTTGTTAGCTAAATCCTACATGCACCCTACTGGGGATTGAATCAAACCTTGACCTCCTGGTTCATAGATCCATGCTCAACCACCAACTGAGACATACCAGCCAGCTATTGCCTTCATTCTTTTTTCATTTTAAATCTTTATTGTTGAAAATATTACAGATGTCTCCTTTTCCCCCCATTGACTTCTCACAGCCTGCCCCTGCCTTGCAGGCCTTCCCCATCCTATTGTCTGTGGCCATGGGATATGCATACAAGTTCATTGGTTGATCTCTTCTCACCCACACACCCGCTCCTGCCTTCCCTCTGAGGTTTGACAGTTTGTTCTGTGTTTCTATGCTTCTGGATCAATTTTTTGTTCATCATCATCATCTTATGTTGTTCATTAGATTCCACATATGAGTGACATCATGTGACACTTATCTTTCTCTGACTGCCTTATTTCACTTAGCATAATGCTCTCCAGTTCCATCCATGCTGCTGCAAATGATAAGAATTTACAGCAGCATAGTATTCCATTGTGTAGATGTACCACAGTTTTTAATCCACTCATCTGCTGATGGGCACTTAGGCTGTTTCCAAATCTTAGCTGTTAGATAAAACAATTTTAAGTCCAAGATCAAAGTTTCTCACTTCAAGTCCATTTGTGGCTGTTTGGATGTTAATGACCCACTTCACTCTGATAATTACCACCTAACTTGTTTATAATACTTATATTCTCCCATGCAGTGGGCTCTCTTGTTATTTTGTTGATAGTTTATTTTGTTATGCAGGAGCTTTTTATTTGTTGTAGTCCCATTTGTTTATTTTTTCCTTAGTTTTCATTGTCCTAAGAGATGTATCCTTAAACATATTGCTATGAGAGATATCTGACATTTTGCTGCCTATGGTTTCTTCTAAGATTTTTATGGTTTCAGTCTTACATATTAACCTTTTGCCCACTTTGAGTTTATTTTTGTAAATGGTGTTAAGTTGGTGGTCTAGTTTTTATTTTTTATTTTGCATGTATCTATCCAACTTCCCAACACCATTAACTGAAAAGACTGCCTTCACTCCATTGTATGCTCTTGTCTCCTTTGTCAAAAGTTAATTGAGCATAATGGCTTTTGTTTATTTCTGGGTTCTCTGTTCTGTTCCATTGGTCAATATGCCTGTTCTTGTGCCAGTAACAGGCTGTTTTGAGTACAGCGGTTTTGTAGTATAACTTGATATCTGGTGTTTTGATGCCTTCAACTTTGTTCTTTCTCAAGATTGTCACAGCTATTCAGGGATTTTTAATCCCATATAAATTTTTGGAGAGTTTGTTGTAGGTCTGGGAAATATGCCATTGGTATTTTCATAGGGATTGCATTTAATCTATAGATTGCTTGGGTAGTATGGACATTTTAATGATGTTGATTCTGAAAATCCATGAACATGGTATATGCTTCCACATGTTTATATCTTCCTCTGTCTCTCTTTTCAACATCCTTTACTTTCCCAAGTACAGGTCTTTTACCTCCTTGGTTAGATTTATTTCTAAGTATCTTGATTTTTGTTGTTGCAATGGTAAAAGGCATTGTTTTTTTTTTTTTAATTTCTCTTTTTGAGAATTCATTATTGGTGTATGAAAATGCCATAGGTATCTCTGTGTTAATTTTATATCTCCTTATGATGGAAAATTCATTTATTAAATCTAGTAGTTTTTGGTGGAATCTTTAGGGCACAATATCATGTCATCTGCAAATAATGACTGTTTTACTTCCTCCTTTCTAATTTGGATACCTTTTATTTCTTCTTCTTGTCTGATCACTATGGCTACCACTTCTACTACTATGTCAAACAGGATTGGTGAAAGTGGGCATCCCTGTCTTGTCCCTCTTTTGGGGGGAAATGGTTTTAGTTTTTTACAATTGAATATGATGTTGGCTATAGGTTTGCCATATAAGAGTTTTATTACGTTGAGGTATGATCTCTCTATTTCCACTTTGCTGAGGGTTTTGAATCATAAAAAGGTGTTGGATTTTGTTGAATACTTTTTCTGTATCAATTGATATTATTGTGTTCTTTTTGCCTTACAATCTGTTAATATGCTGTATCACATTTATTGATTTGCAGATATTGTACCTGCCTTGCATCCTTGGAATATATCTCACTTGGTCATGTTGTATGATCTTTTTAGGGTATTGCTAGATCTGATTGCTAATATTTTGTTGAGATTTTTAGCATTTATGTTCATTAGGGACATTGGTATGCAATTCTCTTTGTAGTGTCTTTATCTGGTTTTGGGTTAGGGTAATGCTAGCCTCATAAAAAGAGTTTGGAAGTTTTCCTTCCTCTTGGAATTTTTAGAATAGTTTGAGGAAAATAGATGTTAGTTCTTCTTTGAATGTTTAGTAAAACTCCCCTCTAACGCCATCTTCACCAGGGCTTTTTATTATTATTATTATTATTATTATTATTATTATTATTATTATTTTCATCGGGAGTTATTGACATATTTAATTTACTGATTCTTCCTGATTAAATTTTAGAAGATTGTATTTTTCTAGGAATATGTCCATTTTGTCAAGGCTGTCCAGTTTGTTGGAATAGAGTTGTTCACAGTATTGTTTTTACTATGCTCTGCATTCCTGTATGGTCAGTTGTACTTCATCTCTTTTATTTCTGGTTTTGTTTATTTGAGTCCTCTCTCTTTATTCTTGGTGAGTCTGGCTACAGGTTCATCAATCTTGTTTATCCTTTTAAAGAACCAACACTTAGTTTTATTGATCTTTTGTATTTTTTTTTTTTTAGTCTCTCTGGCATTTATTTCTGTTATGATCTTTATTATTTCCTTCTTTCTATTTACTCTGGGTTTCTCTTATTGCACTATTTCTAATGATTTAAGTTGTAGGGTTCAATAACTTATTACAAGTTTTTCTTGTTTTTTTGAGGTAGGCCTGTAGCCCTACGACCTTCCCTCTCAGGATTACTTTCACTGTGTCCCATAAATTTTGGGTTGTTGTGTCTTAATTGTCAATTGTTTCCAGGATGTTTTTTTTTTATTTATTCTTTGATCTATTTGCTAATCCATTCATTGTTTAAAAACATGCAATTTAGCGTACATTGTGTGTGTGATTGTTTTTGAGTGTTTTTGTTGTAGTTGATTTCTAACTTTGTGCCATTGTGATTTGGGAGAATGATTTCAGCCTTCTTGAATTTGTAGAGACTTAGTTTGTGTCCTTACATGTGGTTTATCTTTGAAAATATCCCATGTGCAGTTGAGAAGAATGTATATTCTGTAACTTTGTGGTGATATGTTCTGAACATGTCAATTAGTTCTATCTGATTGAGTGAGTCATTTAGGATTGCTGTTTCCTTGTTGATTTTTTTTGTTTAGAAGATTTAACCAGTAACATTAATGGGGTATTAAAGTCACCTACTATGTTTGTATTGCTGTTGATTTCTCCTTTGATATCTTTCAGAAGTTTTTTATTTATTTGGATGCTCCTGTATTGGGTGTGTATATGCTTATCAGAGTTATAGCCTCTTTATGTATTGATCCCTTTATTATTATGAAGTGGCCTTTCTTATCTATTGTTATGGCCTTCACTTTGAGTTCTATATTGTCAATTATAAATATTGCTAACCCAGTTGTTGTTTTTTTTTTAATTTCCATTATTCTGAAGAATTTTTTCCCATCCCTTCACTTTTAGTCTGTGTGCATCCTTTGTTCTAATGTGCATCTCTTGTAGACAGCATATATATGGCTCATGTTTTCCTAACCATTCAGGTACCCTGTATTTTTATTGGAGCATTTAATCCATTTACATTTAAGGTTATTGTTGATAGGTACTTGTTTGTAGCCATTCTTATTTTTTTATGCCTGTGTACTTATCTCTCTATTTCTTCTTACAACAGTCCCTTTGCATTTCTTGCATTGTTGATTTGTTGGTAATAAACTCCTTTAGCCTTGTTTTGTCTGTGAAGATCCTGATTTCACCATCAATTTTGAATGATAGCTTTGCTGGATAGAATATTCTTGGATTCAGTCCCTTGCTTTTCATTACTTTGTATACTTCATTCCATTCCTTTCTGGCTGGATGTGTTTCTGTTGAGAAATTATTTGATAGTCTAATGGGAGATCCCTGGTAGGTAACTTTCTGTCTCTCTTTTGCAGCCCTTAAGATACTTTCTTTGTCATTGATGTTTGCCATTTTACTAGTAATTACAATGTGTCTTATTGTGGGTCCTTTTTGTTCATCTTGTTTGGGACTCTCTGTGCTTGTGTGACTTTTATCTTCCCCAAGTCAGGGAAGTTTCTGTCATTAGTTCTTCAAACGTGGTTTCTATTCCTTGCTCAGCTTCTTCTCTTTCTAGCACCCTATTGTGCAGATGTTTCTTTATTTCATGTTGTCACAAAGCTCCCTTAAACTCTTGCTTTTTAATATTTTCCCCAATTGTTATTCAGATTGGGTGTTTTTCCGACCATGTCTTCTAAGTTGTTGATTAGGTCCTCAGCTTCTTCTACTCTGAGGTCTTCCATGTTGTTCTTTATTGCAGCTATGTCATTCTTCATTTCCTCTTTATTCTTATCCATGTTGCTGTATTTCACATTCAGCTCCTTATAATTCTCCTTATAATTGAGTTGTTTGTAATTGGCATTCAGATATTTGCACATCCATATAACCACTACTTAGAAATCTTTATCTGACAAATTATTTGCCTTTGTTTCATTTAGTTCCTTTTCAGGTGATTATTCCTTTTCTTTCCTTTAGAGATTCTTTCTTTACCTCCCCATTTTTGCCATCCCTCTGTATTTGTTTCTATGTCAGATCAAACTGCTATGCCACCCTGATTTTGGGGGTGGGCCTACATAGTAGGTGTTTTGTGGGCCCATTGATGCAGTGTCTCGGATCTCCTGAGCTGGGTGTTCCAAGAAAGCTCCTCTACTTGAGTTATTTAGGTTCTTCTGATGTAGTTAGGTCTTGAATGTTGTTATCCCACTCATGGATGGAGTCTCCTCACAGATTGTCTGACTATGTGGCTCACTCTTGTCCTTGTGGTTCAAGCTATGTTAATATGCTTGGGGTCTTGGATCCCGTGGCCATGAGGGACAAACAGGCCAGCAGGGGGAGGCAGTTGGGGGCAACCATGCCAGAAGGTGGGGCAGTTGGGGGTGACCGGGCAGCAAAGGAGGGCAGTTGGGGGCAAGCATGCCAGCAAGGGGTGCAGTTTGGGATGACCAGGCAGGCAAGGGGGCAGTGAGGATTAGGTAGGCTAGTGAGGGAGGGGGAGTTAGGGGCGATCAGGCCAGCACACAGAGGCAGTGAGAGGTGATCAGGCTGGTGGGGGGGAGCAATTAGGGATGACCAGGCAGGCAGGCAGGAAGGTGAACAATTAGGAGCCAACAGTCCAGGATTGTGAGAGGAATGTCCAACTGCCGGTTTAAGTCTGATCCACGGGCCTAAACCAGCAGTCGGACATCTCCCAAGAGGTCCCAGATTGGAGAGGGTGCAGGCTGAGCTGACCGTCACTCCATCACTCCGCTATACCCACCAGCCAATCTGAACGACTATGAAAATTAACCCAATAAAGATAAAGATGGTGGTTAATTTGCATACATAGGCACTGAGTGAAGACTAAAGACAACTGAAGATGGTGGCAGTCACGGAACTGGAGCGAGAAGGAGGCTTGGGTTGCTCCCAGCGACAGAGGAAGCCAAGCTTCCCACTGGCCCTGGACTCTGCTCCAGGAGGGGCTGGGGGCCTGGGTTGCCGGGGGCGACCCAGGCTTCCAGCACACCCTGGGCTCTTCTAGAGGAGCTGGGAAAAAAAAGGAGGGGCTATGGTGGCGCCCATAACTACAAGATGGCAGTGCCCAGTCCCCTCCGCCCTGCTACAGTCCCTGGTCCTGTCAGGCCGGCAGGGTGAGGGGGCACCGCCCTTCCCCAGTCTTGTCAGCCCTGCCTGTCCGTGGTCCTGTTAACGGCCCTGCAGAGAGCAGACAGCAGGGCCCACTTGCCTGCTCGCCCAGTCACCGCAGCGACCTGCAAGAAGGCCCTGCTGTTTTCTCTCTGCCGGATATGCTTGCCAGTTCGCCACACTTCCCTCAGTCCCTCAGGCCCTGAGGCGTCCTCCCTGACCTGTTTCAGTGAGGCCTCTGTGAAGAGCCAGCCCTCTGAGCGTGCCTTGCTCCAGGGAAGTGGGCGGCACCACAGGCATCACAGTGGGTAGCCCGGCTCCCTGTGTGCTGAGGGCTTGGGAGGACCCCATCAACAGAGGTAGTACTGCCTGGCAAGGAGGCAGTTGCAGTGGCAGCAGTCCCCTCTAAGCCGCCACCCTCACTCTCATCCTCTCCCTTGCTCCTGGCTGATCCTGGGTGTAGCCTCCTGACCCAGAAGGTGCAGGACAGACACCATGGTGGGCCACATTGACATTCTCCTGGCCATGCCATATGAGTTTGTAGATCTGCACAGGCCTCCGCTGAGTGCATCCTCTCCTCCACCCTCATGTGTGAATGTCCCCCAGTGCGCTGTCACTCATGCCTGCCACAGCAGTCCCGGATCATGGTGCATGCACATTCCACCAGCCCCTCTGCTGCACTTCCCTCAGTCCCACTGACCCTGAGACGCCCTTCCCAACCTGTTTCTGCCAAGGCCTCTGTAAAGATCCCACCCTCTGAGCGTACCTGGCTCTGGAGGAAGCAGGTGGTACCACAGGCATGGTGGTGGGTAGCCCGGCTCCTTGTGTACTGAGGGTCTGGGAGGACCCCACCAACAGAATTAGCACCTACCCAGCGACCACTGTCCCTGCCCGCTCCCAGCCAGGAAAGAGGAAGAGTGAGGGAGGGAGGGAGGCAGGGAGGTCTGGAGGACTGCTGAGAAAAACAAAGAGAGACAGAGACTGGGTGAGATCAGGCCGGCAGGGGAGGGCATTTGGGGGCGAGATCAGGCTGGCAGGGGAGAGCACTTGGGGGCAATCAGGCAGGCAGAGGCAGTTAGGGGAGATCAGGGAGGCAGGCAGAGAGGTTTGGGACAATTAGGCAGGTAGCCAGAGGGGTTGGGGCAATCAGGCAGAGGCAGTTAGGGGTGATCAGGCAGGCAGGCAAGTAAGCAGTTAGGAGCTAACAGTATCAAATTGCGAGAGGGATGTCCCTGATTGGAGAGGGTGCAGGCTGGGCTGAGGGACCATATATATACATTCATCTGTATTATTTTTCTTCCCCTTTACTACCTTCAAAATTTTGTCAAATTTTTGTTGATTCTATATTTTTATTTCACTTTTTAATATTTTGTTTTGTTTTTTAAGTTCTCCTAATGTTTTATGCGCTTCTTTTGCTTCACAATTTTCCTCAAATATTATTTGCCAGTTTTGAGTCCTCAGTTGTTTCTCAGTGATACTTCATTAAAGTTTTGATATTTTCCTTTTATTTTATAGCAATGGCAACAGGTTTTATCTACTCTATTGCAACATATTTTTCCTGCCAAATGTGTATATGTGTATGTGTAAATTGTGCTATCTTTTTATAAATCCAGTACTTATTTTTTTTTATTTGTATTTCCTCAGGCAAGATATTCTGAGCCACATTTGCAGGTGGTACATGTGAAAATCCACAGCCAAGGCACAGCCTGATAGGTTATAGTGTCTGTATGAGGGATCCTTCAGCAGAGCAGGTGTAGGTTCCTTCAAAACTGTGTGTTGTTCACTCTGCACCTCACCTCTTAACCAAAGTCTACCTCTTAAGTGTACAACTTGTTTATACACAGCCTCCTATATTCCCACTTCCTGTCCTTATTTCTGGTGCCTAATATGTTCCATGGAAGCTTCGTCTTTCATTACCATTTTCTCGAAATTTTCTTGTAAGAATTGTTCCTCAGTGTGTCCACTGGCCTTACATTCATGTCCTCAAACTTTGTACCAGCTGCAAAGTCATGACAGTATCTTCATTTATTCCTTCTAAATATTATACACTTTTTGGTCCCTAGTTTCATGAAAAAAGTAACTTTTTGATATTGCTTTTCTTTCTTCTCTACTTCAGTTAATTTGGTTATTTTTCAACTTTGGTTCTAATTTCTAATGAGATAATTATCTCTAGCAAATGTTACATATAATTCATTCACTTTGTATTTGTATGAGTATTTAAGGTTATGTTTCCTTTGTGCATTTCTTTTGCTATTCCTTGGTTCTGAAATGTAGTGTTTTTAATATCATTATTTTCTAGAAATTTTGCAATTTAGATTTCTATTTACTTTTTGACCTGAGATTTGCTATGAGAGCCTTGCATTTTCATACATTTCAAACATTATGTTTATAAGTATAATGGAAATATTATGATATTAAGTACATGATAAAATAAACTCTGCACAGTGAAGAATGTATGAATTGGTATGAACACCTCTGCATATTTTAAATTGGCTTATTATGTTAGTAAATTTTAGGTGTCCTGAAACAGCAGTAGTGTAGTGCAAGCAGTCGATGACGGTGAGGAAACAAGCAGATAGATTTGAGATATGTAAAGGGATGTGATAAAGTTGTTAAGACAATGTATTAGAGTGCAGCCTGAGGTTGAGAAGAGATGAGGCTGTTCCCCTGGGGTTGGGCTGAGGGAGCCATGTGGCAAAAAGCTGCTCAGGGGCAGGCGTTGCCATGAAGAGCAGGTCTGGGTAGGAAGACCAGGACAGGTAAGAGGAGTTACACTTCAAGTGTCTGAGAAACATACAAGCAGTGATGTTCTCAAGACAGTTAGATGCATGCTAGAGTAGAGTGGAAGCAGATGTTAGAGTCATTCGCATTGATGTGGTAATGGATATATAGAAATAACTGAGGGAATAACTTTTAAATCATAAGAAGAGAGGACTGAGAAGGGACTCCAGAGAGCTCTGGACATTTGTGGGACAAGGAGAGGAAGCACAGCCTGGAGTGGGGGCTGAGAAGGGGCCAGTGTCTCTCTGCATTAGATTGTGAGTCCCTTGATGCAGGCACAGAATTTGAAACAGGAATAGATAGAAAAGGGTTAATTAAATGAGTAAATAAGTGAGTGTATGGGAAAAACAAATTTCTAAAATCAAGGCAAGCTATAAAACCTGGTGTGCTCATTTAATCAGCATGGAAATTGAATCATGAAATTTGAATCATGTATGTGACACCTTAAGCTGACACCTGCAGGGAGGACTGGCCTCTGCATAGAACCCATGGCTCCTTCATGGAGCCACAGCCAGCAATAAGCACAGTCTCTCTGCACCTCGCTGCGCTTCCACACCCAGGCAACATGATTGTGTTGACAACTAGTCATTTAACTAATTCATCCGAAGCAGGTAATAGCCCCTCAGTCAGTCAAAACAGTCAAATTAGAGTGCATATAGACAAAACCTTCTTTTGACAAGGTTTATGACATGGAAAGGGAAGAATTAGAAAATAGAACAATAGTACCCTGTAATATGAAAGATGTGGCATCTGCCTAAGGTGAAAAAACAGTTTATTGACTGGGAATTGCCTTTGAGGGTTTGAATAGCTTTGAAAGAAAACCAAAATATGCTAGCTTTAACCAGTGATTGAAACTTATACCGTATTTTTCCGTGTATAAGAGGCCCCCATGTTTTCCAATCTAAAATCAAGAAATCAGTATTTTAAACATTTTGCTGGTTTTCCTCTTACGGCCTTCTTTTCTTTTGGCATCTTAAGGAGTTGTTCTTCCTGTTTTCTCCACAGTCTGGTCACACACTCAGTGGGAGGGGGTCCAAATGGTCTTTCTGCAGCTCTATTTCCATGCTCTTTTGCATAGCTGATTACATTCAGTTTGAATTTTGCAGAGTAAGACAACTGCTTACTGGTATTTATCTTTTTAGTTTTTGACATCTTAATGGCACAGAATGCTCCAGTCCCTGTTGCATCTATAGCTCTCCATCTCCACCTCCAATCACAGCATCAGCTGATTTCAGTAACAATAAGGCTCAGGATTGGAGGAAGCCTGTTTGACAAGGTATGAGCAGCCACGCAACTGTGGGGCTCCCTCCTTGGCTGACTTCCATGTATAAGATGCCCCTCGATTTTCAGTCTAAAGATTTTAGACAAAAATAGTGTCTTATACACGGAGAAATACGGTAACTTTGGAAGCTTTTATGAGAAGGAAGGTGGGGTGGGGAGGAGAGGAATTAATAGGGAAATTGAAGTCCTTACTAGTAGATGTGTTAGCCCACAGCCAAACATAATTGTATTTTGTATAGTTAGCTTTACACTTTGCTACTATTTTATTAGATCTATGAAAATATCTTTATTTTATTGTTTTCATATATTTTTTTGGTTTTTTACAGAGAGGAAGGGAGAGGGACAGAGTCAGAAATATTGATGAGAGAAAAACATCGATCAGCCACCTCTTGCACACCTCCTACTGGGGATGTTTCCGCAACCAATGTACATACCCTTGACCAGAACCGAACCTGGGACCTTTCAGTCCACAGGCCAATGCTCTATCCACTGAGCCAAACCGTTTAGGGCACAAAAATATCTTTAATTGTACTTCAAAGAAAAAGGAAATATTGTTTTTTAAACAATGTGGCAAGAAGCTATCTGGTCAAAATTTTAATGAATTGAATTCTTAATGCAAGTGAAAATAGAAGTTTTCCAAATATATCACATATATGACTCTCTGTTCTTACCTAGGAATGCAGTGTTCTCTTCTCTCTATTAAAGAAAGCAAGCACCCTACCCATTTGACAATGCTGCCTGGTTGTTTCCTGCTTGAGGCACTGCTGCCCCTTGGAAATAGATGATAATCCTCATAGTCTCAAACATTTAAGTGACATTTTATCATACTTTACCTAACATAATTTGTGGTATTGTTCCATGATTTAAAAATTATTTTATTGATTTTTTAGAGAGAGAAAAAACATTGATCTGCTGCCTCCTGCCTCCTGCACACCCCTTACTGTAACTGGGCCATATACCTTGACCTGGAATCCAACCGGCAAACTTTCTGTGTGAGACGATGTCCAACCAACTAAGCTACCCCTGCCAAGCCTGTACCATGTCTTTTTTTCAAGGTTTAGTATCATGTTGTTTTGCACGAAGTCTTGATTTCCTTGCAGGTCTGCTTTCTGTGTGAACATGGGCTGTTCTGCATGTTATTTGTTGAATGAATAACTACTGCTTTCTTCCTCTCTTCCCTCACACTTCCTTCCCACCCTCCTTTGCCCAAACTCTGCTCTAAACACATGGTTCACTAAACTGCAGCCCAGTCCCTAAATTTATGACTTCTGAGGGGATTGGCTGTTCCAGATCTTGGTCAAGCCACCACAGTTTTCCAATTAAGTTTACTTCTTTCTTTCTGTCTGCCCCTTCCCCCCTTCCCACTCAGAACTCAAGTCAATTAAGCAAATTGTGAAAGCAGTGCATGTTGGACTGGTTAGTTTACTGACATGGGAAATTCAATCTCAAAGTACAGTCCAAGTTTTAATTGCTAATATTAAGTAATTTAAAATTTTTAATGTATACCTAATTAGAGCAATTATCTTCCTTACTGATAAGTAATTATAGCATTCCAAACATGTTTACTCTAATTAAGCAAAGGTAGTTTGACTAATGACAAGGCAGGACACAGTAGTTTTCTATCATATATATATATATATATAGTGCTATAGTGCCCCAGTGCACACATTCATGCACATTGAAATGATATTAGTTAGAAATTAGAAGGTGGCTGCGGGGGGCAGGACTGGGAGAGATGAGCCAGACACACCCTGGAGCCAACCTCCCATGGTCCCTTCCCAGCCAACTGCACCTGGGGTGGCACTGCGGCTTGAAGGGCATCTGCAGAGTGAGTGGGGTCCTTCTGGCAGGGGGGGTCCCTCAGCCTTCCCTGCAGGGATTGGGCTAAAACCAGCTCTCCAACATCCCCGAAGGGTCCTGGATTGCTAGAGGGTAGTTCTCAGATGACGCACCCCAGAATTGGGCTCCCTCCTCTCTGGTTCCAGGGTGTGTCAACCAAGAACCATTGCTGCCAAGTCACCGCAGCTCAGCAGCTCCTACATTGAGCATCTGCCCCTTGATGGTCATTGAGCATCATAGCTACCAGTCGGACAGTCATATGGTTGCTTAGGCTTTAGATAGATAGATAGATAGATAGATAGATAGATAGATAGATAGATTTTTATTAAAATCAGAGAGGAAGGGAGAGAAGGAGAGAGAAATAAACATCAATGATGGTAATCATTGATTGGCTGCCTCTTCCCTACCTCCTACTGGGGATGGAGCCCACAACATAGGCATGTGCCCTGACCTGGAATTGAACCATGACCTCCTGGTTCATAGGTCCATGATCAACCACTGAGACCCACAGCTGGGTCTGGGGCATTCTATCTTGAAATTGCTTCCTCAGATATTCTTTTTAGGGCAAGGCATTTTTTTCACATGCTTTCAAGGAAGCTCCTGGTGATACCAGTTACCAAACAGAAGCTGTCCAATGGAGACTCAGTGCATTCTCCACATGACAGAGACATCTTTGTCGGGTGCTTCCCAACTCTTTCTTACCCATTCAAGGGGAACAAGTTATTTTGAGTGCATGGGGCTAGAATCTAAGGACTTTTAAGTTTCAGGTTAAATTGATTTTAATGAAAGAAATAATAGTTCCCCCAACTATTTGACACACTAAAAGGTAACCCACACTCGATGGGGCTTCCTTGGCCCCTGGCACAATGCAGTGAGCTCCTGTGGTTGTGATTTGGGTGCAGGAACTGTAGTGTCTGGTTGCAAAGACCAGCCTCTAGGAGACCCTGTCTGTGTTATATGCTCAATGACATGGCTCTCCTTTGAATTAGAACTCAAGATGGCGAAAATTTAGGGATTTTTTACAGCTATTTTTATATATTGAGCTGCTACTAAAGTTTGAAATTAGACCCTCCTATTGGCCTACCTATGCAGTATCTAGCTGCATTGCTGAAAGAACAGACAGTTAGATACTTCACATTCACTCTCTGAGCCACCCTGCCTGGCGTCCGCAAAAGAGAGCCACTGAAAAGACATTCACACTAAACCACTTAAGGAAGCCAACCACAGGTACAGGAATCAGGTGAGTCACAGAAGATGCTATGGACAGAGCATTCTGTACAAGCCTGTGCCACGTAGACATTCATTCTGCAGAGATGTGACCAAGGGAAGATACGCACCACAGCTTTGAGAGAAACGGCTTCCCTGAAGCTCTGAGGGTAGGCTCATGATTTAGTAAGACAGCGTATCCATATGGAAGAATAGAACTGGAAACAGGTAAAGAGCAGGACTTACTATGAGGAGAACAACTAGCAGGGAGGATAAATGGTGCAGAGGACTGAAAACAAACTGAGCAGGAAGAAAAGCAAAACGTACAGCTTAAAAGGAAGTCCAGACCTCAGCTGTGGAGGTGTGCAAAGCCCTAATCAAGTGTTTTATTGTGATTTGACAAGTACCCACCCATGTGTTCAGTGAATATTTAAGGACTTTTCTCAGGTGCCAGTTGTTAAGGGCCATGACATGTCCATAGACCGGTGTGAAGTGAAAAGCAAGAAGAGAGCCATCCCAGAAAAAAGAAGCAGGAAATATAACAGCAGCTCAGAGACCCCAGCCTGTCCTTGATTTTCAGCTTCTTCTCTGCTCAGGGCAGTTTTGAGACCCTACTTAGGGCATTTTTATGAAGATTACCTTCTGGTCATTCTCTCCCGTTTTTCTATAACCCTCATCACTATCTCAGACTGCTGGACACTTACCCCAGTGAAGGAGAAAAATACTTGGCACTGTTGTAAGGGCTTTTAAGGCATTCACCAATCTAATTTGCCTGCGGTAAGCAACTAGAAAGTTATGTAACCAGTATCTCAGCCACAGAAGTTGATTCCAGAAAATGTCTGTATTCTTGAAAACTGCACCATAGTTCCTTGTTGGTGCCTTCATTGTTGTCATGAAGTAGCCCTGATTTATCCACATGGAGGGTTCCCTGTGTCCTCTGAACTCACAGAGCAGCCCTCTGGCTCCCATCAAATACTCATCTCATTCTCATTTTACATTCGGGCTCTTAAGAATATGACCCAGGGAGGATTTCTATTTTAACAGAGAAATATCAATAAACATTTATAATAGAATAAAGGCAGCTCCTTAATAGTCCCAGATCCCAATTTTTCTTTATTTTTTGCATAATTTTGCTATTCTTCTTGGTTATTGAAATGAGAGGATTTAGGATGTCTTTCTTTGGCTAGTCTTACTTTGAAGGCAAAACTGCAGAATGCATACTTGAATACTTTATTTATTGATTTTTTATTGATGTTAGAGAGGGGGGAGTGGAGAGAGAGAGAGAGGAACATTGGTGTGAGAGAGATACACGAATCAGTTGCCATTGCCGGCAAACTAGGTATGTGTGCTGATAGGGAACTGAACCGAGACTTTCTGCCATGACCTTCCGGTGCACAGGACATCATTCCAACCAACTGAGCCACACTGGCCAGGGCTATTTTAATGTTTCGTGGCTAAGTTATTTTAATTATCTTTCCTCATGTAGAGAGGGATTAGACACATCTTAGAAGTTTTTCCTTAACCCTATCCCAACTTTGCTGTTGTGGTCCTCTTCTGCGTCCTGGCATTTGCTGACTACCTTGCAAGAGCATCCACTCTAGAATATGATCCAGACTTGTCTTTTCTAAAAGGCCTAGTGCTTTGTTCCCTTTGCAGAGACAACTTTTGAGGTGTTGTTAGTATTCTAACAGAGCACATGAATTCACACTGCAGTATTAGTGGATGCCCACTTGCCTGATGCTCTTATAAAATCCAAAGGAAATTAGGCATCCGATGCTTTACAGTAATCAATGAATGCAAACATCTTCCCTTAAAATACTCAGTAATCCTTTTCATATATTCTCACTCAGAAGAACCTGCTTAATGCTCATTAAAACTTAATAGGCTCTGTTTAAGTAGGTTCTTAGCTGTGTTTGCATAAGATAAATTTGTCATCTAAGATCTAAAGTTAGACTATTAAACTAATGTAATCAAGAGTTGAAAAACAGGATTATAAAAAGTAAACATGGGAGCATTATTGTGTAAGTATTCCTTTACCTCATGATATGATACCCATTTGCCTAATAGAATTCTGTTCCTACATGATGTAATAAATTAGAATATAACTGGAGATATTAAAGTAAATAAAATATATAAATTGAATGGGGTGGATTTCAAGAAGCACAGAACCCAAATAAGTTGTAACCATTTCTTGTATTACTGCCAGTGACAGAAAAATAAAATTTACTTTAACGCTATTTTATCAAGGCTAAAATTTCAGCTCAACCAAAGTCTGATGTCCTGAAATTTGTTAAAATATCTTAGGTGAACTAATTACTAGAATGACATTTTCCTCTATTCATTCCTTAGGTTTTTACGCTATGGAATGATGATATTGGTCTGTGAGTCTCAAACGTATTTTCCAATACTGACATTGGTAATTCCAAGTGAGATTTCCTTCAGCTACTATGCCATTGAAGGCTACAATTTTATTGGCTTTCTGTTTCCCTTTTTTTCATTTAATATAGAAGATTTCATGAATCATCTTTTTCTATTTGATGTTGGGAACTTATGAGCTCTTGGAACTAGCTTTAAATTTAAATTATATTTACATTTTTGCTCCACAAGGGACATGCACATGTAAAAATGTTTGCTTTCTTTTGTCTACTCTAAGCTGACTTACTAGGAAAATTCATAAGTGACATGTTCCTTCTCCCTTGTTAATAAAAACAAAGGAACACAACATACATAGGATAAATTATATCTTCAAAGGATTTTTACAGGTAGTATTTGGTATTTATTTTCACAATTGTGTTATGATGTAGGAAGCACCATTACCCATTTAAAAAAACAAAGTATGTAACAGTAACTACTCTACAAAATCCACAGTGTTATGGGCATAAGTAGCCATGGTTGTATGTCTCCCCAACAAGCACTTATTCACACACAGACACATACTTCACAAATATACAGAATGAATAGCTAAGGAATAGAGGCTCTGTATTTATGTAAGTCACAACCTCTACAATAATTTTAAAAATCAAAAGCTTCTATAGAATAAAAACATAGCAAAAGCTCAATAAATGTAATTACTCTTTTTAAAAAATATGCATATTTTTATTGATTTTAGAGAGGAAGGAAGAGTGAGAAAGAGACAGAAACATCAATGATGAAAGAGAATCATTGATCAGTTATCTCCTACATGGCCCCACAGGGGATTAAACTTGAAATTGGGCATGTGCCTTGACTGGGAATTGAATGATGAACTCTTGGTTCACAGGTCAATGCTAAACCACTGAGCAATACTGGCTGGGGTTAAATGTAATTACTCTTATTAATTGTTCCTGCATTCTCATCTATAAATTATGATAGATCCTGACTCAATGTAGTTGTAAGAATTATAAATATAAAAGTGACTAATATGCTTAATGCCCAGTACATTCTCAGGGAATGTTAATATGTTTTTCCTTTAAGTGATTTGAAGATCTCAGACTGTTAGGAGTTCTGGATAATTCCCCTGTCAAATAAACAAGTCCCTGATATTCCATTAATCACTTTGCTTAGACTCAATTGTGCTACAGTAAAAAAACAAACAAACAAACAAAAAACACATCTTAATGGCTTAAAACATCAAAGATTTACTTTGTCAAAAAATACCTTAAACTATAATAAAAAATGAAAAGCATTTATTTGAGAAAAGTATTGCAATCCAACAGACACAGATTAATGTAACAACTTGAACTATACTTTGGGGAAGACAAAAACTTCAGGGTTTATAAAGGAAAACACACAGAGTTTGTAACAAAAGAAACTTCTCCTATTTGGTGTCTACCTTGGTGTGATGAGTAGTTAAAAATGAATTGGTAAGGAGCTGCAACGATGGCGGCCAATGGGACGGCAGGCTGAAAAATAGTGTGTGATTGGATAGTGTGTGAGTGAGAGAGAGACAAGAGAGTGCATGGATGTGCGGGGAGTGTGTGTATTTTTGACTGAGGGACAGCTATATTACACAGGAATGTTGGGGACTGGCAGACCAGGCTCGCCTGGTCGGGCAGCCTCTACTACCACTGAAATCTCTCCTGGAGTGTCTGGCTCTGCTGCAGAGACTGCCATCTTGAAGGGGAGAGAGGCTGTAATAAGAAGCCCAGCCTTACCATCAACCAGGGAGACCTTGGATACCTCCCAGGACCCTACAACCACATCACCCAGAGACCAGCTGCCTTAGCTGTGAACCCATGAACACCAAGACATCAGCCTCCCCAACCGCAGGCACCTAAAAACTTTGTCTGGGGGAGACAAAGTGACACCGAATATGTGGACAACCCCTGTGCCTTCTCACAGAGCAGGTAGAAGGAACAGCTGAACCTAACAACATCCACCTGGAACTGGCGAATTAAACACAGCTTGTGAAGCAATTCATGGACAGAAAGGTCAGAGGTCGCCTAAAGAGAGCTCTGCCTCCTCAGATTCAGCTGGGTGTTTGTTGTTTGGGTGTTTGTTTTTTGCAATTTTTGGATTAGCTGTTGGGTTTTTGGAGTTTTCTTCCCATATACATATATTTTCACCCCTCTATTTTCTTCTCTTTCTTTTCTCTCTTACATTTTTTCCTTTTCTCAATATCATTTTTGCACTCATCACCCTCCCCTAATTCTCTTTTCTCTTGTGGTCACCTTTATTTGGGGTTATTGGTTTCATGAATACATTTGTGTTTGGTACACTGTGCATTGTGTCTTGTCGTGTTGTATTTTGTGCCTTTAAGTCAATACAGGAGGGAAAGATCTACATAACCAGACACCCTGAGAGGAGAGAACATGGGGAGACAAGGAAACAGTCCCCATACGAAAGAAAAGGAGGAGTCACTGGAAAAGGAAGCAAATGAAATGGAGGCAAGCAATATGTCAGAGAAAGAATTCAGGGCAATGGTCATAAGGACGCTGAAAAGGATGGAAGACAAATTCAACAATATGTGTAAGAACCAAGAGGAAATGAAAAATGGCATTGTTGCAATAAAGAACTCAATAGAAAGCATCAACAGTAGACTAGAAGAAGCAGAAGAACACATCAGTGAGCTAGAAAACAAGGTAGGAAAAAATACCCAAGCAGAGCAGCAACTGAAAAACAAAACAAAACGAAACAAAACAAAACAAAAAACCCTTAAGAGACAGGAGGAGAGCCTAAGGGAGCTATGGGATAGCATGAAACAAAACAACATCTTCATAATATGGGTGTCAGAAGGAGAGGAAACTGAACAAAGAATAGAAAACCTGTTTGAAGAAATAATGACAGAAAACTTCCCTGATATAGGGAAGAATAAAAAACTCACACAAGTCCAAGAAGCTCACAGAGTCCCAAACTTTATGAACCCAAAAATACTGACACCAAGACACATTATAATTAAATTGGCAAACAACAATGACAAAGTAAGAATCTTAAGGCTGCCAGAGAGAGAGAGAAAGTTACCTACAAAGGATCTCCCATCAGACTATCGACTGATTTCTCAACAGAAACACATTAGAGCAGAAGAGAATTAAATAAAATATACAACATCATGCCAAGCAAGGGTCTGAACCCAAGATTACTGTACCCAACAAAGCTATCAATCAAAGTTAAGGGTGAAATCAGGAGCTTCACAGACAAAAAATGACTAAGGGAGTTTATTACCACCAAACCAGCAATGCAAGAAATGATAAAGGGACTGCTGTAAAAAAAAATAGGAAGGGAAGAAGGAACACAGTCATAAAGAATAATTATTGTGACAAACAAGTACCTATCAATAATAACTTTAGCCCTAGCTGGTTTGGTTCAGTGTATAGAGCATTGGCCTGTAGACTCAAGGGTCCCGGATTAGATTCCAGTCAAGGGCACATGCCCGGGTTGCAGAATCTGTCCCCAGTAGGGGGCATGCAGAAGGAAGCCAATCAATGATTCTCTCTCATCATTAATGTTTTTATCTCTCTCTTCCTCTCCCTTCCTCTCTGAAATCAATAAAAAATATATAAAAATAATAATAACTTTAAATGTAAATGGATTAAATACCCCAGTCAAAACACAGGGTAGCTGAGTGGATAAAAAATCATAACCCATATATCTGCTGTTTACAGAAGAACCATCTCAGAACAAAGGACTCCCACAGACTGATGGTGAAGGGATGGGGAAAGGTTTTTCAGGTAAATGGAAATGAAAAAAAAAAGCTGGGGTAGCAATACTTATATCTGGCAAATTAGACCTCAAAGTGAAGGCCATAACAAGAGATAAGGAAGGCCACTTCAGAATACTAAAGGGAGCAATTAAACAAGAAGGTATAACTCTGGTAAACATATATGTGCCCAATATAGGAGCACCCAAATACATTAAAAAAACAAAAAACAAAAACAAACAAACAAAAAAACCTCCTGGAGAATGTCAAGGGAGAGACTGACAGTCATAGTAGGGGACTTTAATACCTCACTAACACCACAGGATAAATCCTATAAACAAAATATCAGCAAAGAAACATCAATCCTAAATGACTCACTAGATCAGATAGAATTAACTGACATCTTCAGAATATTTCACCCCAAAGCCACAGAATATACATTCTTCTCAAGTGCACATGAGTCATTTTGAAAGATATACCACATATTGGTACACAGGCAAAGTCTCTTCAAATTCAAGAAGATAGAAACCATAACAAGCATCTTCTCAGACCACAATGGCATCAAATTAGAAATCAGCTACAATAAAAACAATGAAATAAATCAAACACCTGGAGGCTAAATAGCATGCTATTAAATATTGATTGGGTTATCAAAGAGATCAAAGAAGAAATAAAAAAACATCATGGCAACAAACGGCAATGAAAACACAATAATACAAAATCTATGGAATACAGTGTAAAAGCAGTCTTGATATGGAAGTTTATAGCTCTACAGGCCTACCTCAAAAAAACAACAACAACAGAAAATGGTAATAAGTTATCTAACCCTACAATTCGAAGACTTGGAAAGAGATTAAGAAGAAAAGCCCAACGTACGCAGAAGGAAGGAAATAAAGATCAGAGCAGAAATAAATGGGGATGCCAGGGGATTGTCAAGGGTGTGAAAAAAAAAAGGAGACATATGTAATACTCTTTGTAATACTTTAAGCACTAAAAGAATAAAAAAATAAAATATATATATATATTAACAATAAAAAAAGAAATAAATGACATAGAAACAAACAAACAAGCAAACAAAAAAGATGAAGAGCTGGTTCTTTGATAGGATAATCAAGATTGATGAATCTCTTGCCAGGCTCACCAAGAAGCAAAGAGAAGAGGATCCAAATAAACAAAATCAGAAATGAAAAAGGTGAAGTAACAACTGATCCTACAGTAATACAAAGGATTATGAAAAAAATACTATGAACAACTCTATTCCAACAAAATGGACAACCTAGACAAAATGGACATATTCTTAGAAAATACAAGCTCCCAAATCTCAATCAGGAAGAATCAAAACATCTGAATAGGCTGATAACCACCAAAGAAATTGAAGCAGTAATCAAAAATGTTCCAGCAACAAAAGCCCTGGTCTGGATGGCTTTACAGGGGAGTTCTACCAAGCATTCAAAGAAGAACTAAAACCTATCCTCCTCAGACTATTCCAAAAAATTCAAGAGGAGGG
>NW_006300367.1:669040-674022 GCF_000327345.1 Myotis davidii
TCACATCAATTGATGCAGAAAAAGCATTTGACAAAATCCAACATCCTTTTTTTCATAAAAACTCTCAGAAAAGTGAGAATAGAGGGATCATACCTCTACATAATAAAAGCCTTATATGGCAAACCTACAGCCAACATCATACTCAATGTGCAAAACCTGAGCTCATTTCCCCTGAGAATGGGAACAAGCCAGGGATGCCCACTTTCATCACTCCTGTTCAATATAATACTGGAAGTGCTAGCCATAGTAATCAGACAAGAAGAAGAAATAAAAGGCATCCAAATTGAAAAAGAAGATGTAAAACTGTCCTTATTCACAGTTGACATGAAACTGTACATAGAAAACACCAAAAACTCCATCAAGAAACTACTAGACTTAATAAATGAATTCAGCAATGTAGCAAGATACAAAATTAACACCTAGATATTGCCCTAGCCAGTTTGGCTCGGTGGATAGAGCTTCAGCCTGCAGACTGAAGGGTCTCAGGTTTGATTCTGTTCAAGGGCATGTACCTTGATTGTGGGCACATCCCTAGTAGGGGGTGTGCAGGAGGCAGCTGATCAATGTTTCTCTCTCATTGATGTTACTAACTCTCTATCTCTCTCCCTTCCCCTCTGTAAAAAATCAATAAAATGTATTAACAAAAAACAAAATTAACACCCAGATATCTATGGACTTTTTATACAAAAACTACAGACCCAGTGCACAAAATTCATGCACAGGGTCAGGGGCAGAAGAGGAGAGGTTCCCTCAGCACAGCCTGCACCCTCTCCAATCCAGGACCCCTTGAGGGATGTCTGACTGCCAGTTTAGGCACAATCCTGGGGATTGGGTTTAAACCAGCAGTCAGGAATCCCTCTCACAATCTGGGACCACTAGCTCCTATCTGCTCAACTGCCTGCCACTTGATTGCCCCTAACTGCTCCCTCTGCTGACTTGGTCACTCCCAACTGCCCCTCCCCCCAGACCTGTTTGCCCCAAACTGACACCCTGCCTGCCTGGTCACCCACAACATCCCCCTTGCCAGCCTGGTTGTCCCCAATAGCCCCCCCCCACCAGCAGCCTGGCTGCCCGCACCTGCCCCCTGCCAGCCTGGTCATCCCCAACAGCCCCCCTGCTGGTCTGGTCACCCCAACAGCCCCCCTGCCAGCCTGGTTGCCCCGATCTCTCCCCCCTCCCCCATGGCCTGGTCAACCCATGCAGCCTGCTGTTCAATCATTTGGTCATCCCTAACTAACCCCCCTGCTGTGCTTGTTGCCCCACGTAGCCTGCTGTTTGGTTGTTACTGTAACTGTGACAGAGTCCTGGACAATTTGCATGCCCCTCTATTATCAGTGTATATAATGGACTCACAGAAAGAGAAATGAGAAAAGAAATCTCATTTACCATTGCACCAAAGAAATTATGATACCTAGGAATAAACTTAACTAAGGAGCTAAAAGACCTATACTTGGAAACTACAGGACATTGAAAAAAGAGATAGAAGAAGACATAAACAAATAGAAGAATATACCATGTTCATTGATTGGTAGAATCAACACATTAAAATATCCATATTACCCAAAGCAATCTACAGATTCAATGCAATCTCCATTAAAATAACAACATACTTCAAAGATCTAGAAAAAACTCTCCAAAAAATTATCTGGAATAAAAAAGACCCTGAATAGCCACAGAGATCCAGAAAAAGAAGAACAAATTTGGAGGGATCACAATACCAGATATTAAGGTATATTAACAACCCATGGTTCTTAAAACTGCCTGATACTGGCCCAAGAACTGACATATAGACCAATGAAAGAAAACAGAGAATCCAGGAATTGACTCAAGACATTATGTTCATTTAATATTTGACAAATGAGGCAAGAGCATACAATGGAGTCAAGACAGTCTCTTCAATAAATGATGCTGGGAAAATAGGACATGTACATGCAAAAAAATGAAACTATATCACCAACTTACACCATACACAAAAACAAACTCAAAATGGCTAAAGGACTTAAATGTAAGATGGGAGAGCATAAAAATCCTACAAGACTCCATAGGCAGCAAAAAGCAGACATATGTTGTAGCAATATCTTTACCAAAACAGCTCCTAGGACAATGGAAACTAAGGAGAAAATAAACTAATGGGACTACATCAAAATTAAAAGCTTCTGGATAGCAAAAGAAACCATAAACAAAACAATAAGAAAGCCCACTGCATGGGAGAACACATTTGCCAACAATATTTCAGATAAGGGTTTAATCTCCAAAATTACAGAGAATTCATACAACTTAACAAAAGGAAGGTAAACAATCCAATCAAAAAATGGGCAAAGGACGTACATAGCCACTTTTTGAAAAAGGACATACATATGAAAACATGCTCAAAGTCACTAATTATCCGAGGGATGTAAATCAAAACAACAATGAGATACCATCTCACACCTGTCAGAATTGCTATCCTCAACAAATCGGCAAACAACAAGTGCTGGCAAGGATGTGGAGAAAAAGGAATCCTTGTGCACTGCTGGTGGAAATGCAGACTGGTGCAACCACATTGGAGAACAGTATGGATTTTCCTCAAAAAGTTAAAAATGGAACTTCCATTTGACCCACTTCTAGGACTATATCCCAAGAAACCAGAAACACCAATCAGAAATGATATATGTACCCCAATGTTCAGAGCAGCACAATTTACAATGGCTATGATTTGGAAACAGCCAAGTGCCCATCAGCAGATGAGTGGATAAGAAAACTGTGGTACCTCTACACAATGGAATACTATGCTGCTATAAAAAAGAAGGAACTTTTACCATTTGCAAGAGCATGGATAGAACTGGAGATCATTATGCTAAGTGAAATAAGCCAGTCAGAGAAAGATAAATATCACACGATCTCATTCATATGTGGGATATAATGATCAACATAATTTGATGAACAAGAATAGATCCAGAGATAAATGTTGGGGGTGGGGTTTAGAGAGCAACCAAAGGACTTGTATGCATGCATATTAGCATAACCAATGGACACAGGCACTGGGGCAGTGGGGGCTAGTCCCGGGTGGGAGTGGCTGGGTGGGAGGTGGTCAAGCTGGGAAAAAGGAGACATATTCTAGCCCTGCCCTGTTGATCCCGTGGGACCCGCCCCACCCAAGCCCTGCAGGGAGGATTTTGCTGGATAGCCTCATGCAAAGGTTAGATTAGCATCTCCCTAGAGATCCAGGAGCCAGGAATTCCAGAGGTCAGGGTGGGGCCATCCAGTTTGCAGCTCCATGGAACCATAAAGGACACACTGAGTGGGCAGACTCAGTGAGCACCAAAGCCCCATTGAAGCAAGTCTTGCCCCCAGAGGGGTGTCTCCAGCACAGAAGTTCTCCCACTGCAGACACAGCTGATTCTCACAGCCAATTGGCCTGGAGGCCAATTCCTCCCAGTGATAACTACAACAATCAAGGCTTAACTACAACAAGACTGTGCACAAAGCCCACAAAGGGGTGCACCAAGAGTGTCCTCCTGAGGTAATTGGGGAGGCTGAACCACTGGGCCCTAGAATAAATAAAATAAATTTAAAAAGGAATTGGTCAGGTCTGGCTTGTGGGACTCTGAGGGTAAGCAAGTTCCACGGTGTATTTCTACAGTAAGCAAGAAAGTAAGATAGTTTCAATCTCATTTAGGTCCTGTATGCAAATGCAGAATGAGAGTGGATGAACTAAATTGGCGCCTATCAAAATATACAGTGCAGATGGACTGGTTGCCATGGTGGGGAAAGTCAAGTTGAGGAGGTTGTCTCACAGCTTGTTCAAATGTTTGTAAATGGTGTGCACATAGGCCATCACTTTGTGAGCCCCTGGCTCCACTTCCTTTCCCTGGACAGACTGACTCCATCCTGGCAGTATTGTGTATGACTCCTTGCTCTATCACATGTAGAGTAAGTGAGTGTAGCTGAAGCACTGTTCCTTATCTCCTGTAGCCCAGAACCAAATGTTGGGGCATGCTGGTCACAAAGCACAGGGAGAAAAGAGAGAAGTCATGGAAATGTGCAGCTATTTTTAACATTTCTGCTCAAGGGTCAATAGCACCACTTCTACTTCATTTTGGTGGCCAAAAAGTGTCATATTACCTAAACTGACATCAAAGGGGTGGGAAAATATAATCACCATACAGACAGCAACAATCAATACTTGAAAATAGTATTCTATTATAAACTACCAAGTTTCTTTAAAAAAAATTAACTGCTCCCATGATTGCAAATGTAGGGGGATCATTTGTTTACTTGTTTATTTATTCATCACTCATCAGGTGCTTATGGAAGAATTACTATGTTCCAGATACTGTGTTATATCCTGTAATGATAAAAAGAGAAAGAAAATGTGTTCTACATGTAGTGAGGAAACTTTGATAGAAAAAGAAAAATATATTTACTTTATTAGGATGATGTGCTTGTGTGAGTGTGTGTGTGTGTGTGTGTGTGTGTGTGTGTGTTTGGAAGATACACATGGTATCAAATGCACATGCACACACATGTGTGCATACACAAACACACACACACACACACACACACACACACACACACACACACACATATACCAGTCAGTAGTGGGCATTCATGTTTAGCTTTTGAAAATAATACAAGGAAGAGAGAACACAGCAGAACAAAGGCAAATACCCCTACAGTGCTCTTTTTGTTAAAAAAAATTCCGATAGCCTAGAAGCAGAGGTCACATCTTATTCTGCTCATTTCTCTGCCTCCATTCAACAACTATTCCATGGACAAAAGAAAAGCCAGTGATCCAATACATGGATGCACAGAGTGAAGACAGAGTGTTGAAAGTACTTAATGCCTTTATTGAAAATTCTGCACCCAGTGACTCGGAGCATCAGAGGCCATGTGTTCAGCACAAAGGTAAGGAGTCACTGAGGAAAAAGAAGGGGCAGTTGGGGGAACTGTCCTTGTCCCTTCCCTAAGAAGCAACCAGAAGGCTAGAGAGAGCTTCCTGC
>NW_006300367.1:674041-696560 GCF_000327345.1 Myotis davidii
TGCTGAGATGGAACTGTCCAAATCAAGGTCTGATGAGCGGGACAGTAGGAGGCTCTCTGGTCCACAGAAAGTCAGCAGCTGCTAATCGAGTTTGTGTGGGGAAACCATGTTGGTAGGAAACCCATGGTTATTGAAAGCCCCAGGTTTACTAGAAATTTTCAGGATCCATATCCAGTCTACACAATTACAGTGGGGCCTTGAGTTACAAGTTTAATTTGTTCCATGATGGAACTCGTAACTCAAATTACTCGTATGTCAAATCAAAAAGTAAACGAGTGAGACACGTGATGCTGGGCTGATGTGGCGTTCACTGTGACAGCGCTGCGCCAACCAGTGGTGGGGTATCTGAAGTTGGCTCATAACCCGAATTTTAGCTCACAACTCAAAGCAAAAAACCAGCCGAGAGACAGCTCCTATCTTGAAAAACTCATTAGTTGGGACACTCATAAGTCAAGGCCCCACTGTATATGAGTGGCCCCCAAAATAATATGCCTGCTAAAAAGGACCCCTCATTGTTAATTGGGCTCAAATTCCTAACCAGAGTCTAGCAGCCATTATTTGTAGAAGGCCCTCAGTGCATTTAAGGGAAAGCCCCAGACCTGGTAGCCAAGCCTTCTGCACTGTGCTCCTGCCCTCTGAGTAGACCCGTACGTGTATGAGAGAGCTGCTAGTATAAAAATTTAACCAGTAGGATTAAGACTCTACTGATCTAATAGGAGCTGGGCAGCTATATCCTCAATTGTATCATTACAAATAAATCAGAGCAGCTCTATTCCAGTTAAATAAGATGGTGCTTTTTGGATTAATCAAACTGTGAGGATTTGGAATACTCATTTGAAAGAGAGCGGACCAATCAGGAAGCAGGGTCAGGCACTCTTCTTTACATGTGTCATATTCACTTGTGACTTTAAGGGGTATGCTTTCCATTTTTATCAAAGACTGCCTTTTTTGATAAATCTACAACTACAGAGCAAATCTGGGACACTTGAGATAAGCGGGGACTCCTGAGCTGATCTACAACACCTAAGCTGAGCTGGGACATCTCAGATGAGCTAGGACACCTGAGCTGAGCTGGGAAACCTGAGCTGAGCTGGGAAACCGAGCTGGGAAACCTGAATCTGAGCTGAGCTGGGACACATGAGGTGAGCTACAACATCTGATCTGAGCAAGGAGACCTGAGCTGAGCTGGGACACAAGAGATGAGCTACAACTCCAAAGCTGAGCAGGGACACCTGAGTTCACTTAAAAAACCTGAGCTGAGCTGGGACACATGTGCTAAATTAAGACACTTGAGTTTAGCTAGGACACATGAGCTGAGCTACAACACCTGATCAGAGTTGGGTCACCTGAGCTGATGTTAGACACTTGAGAAGCTCTAGGACACTTGAGCTGAGCTACAACACCTAAGCTGAGCCGGGACATCTCAGATGAGCTAGGACACCTGAGCTGAGCTGGGAAACCTGGTATGAGCTACAACACCTGAGCTGAGCTGGGACACCAGACCTGAGCTGGGACATCTTAGCTGAGCTGGAACACCTGAGTTGAGGTAGGAAATCTGAACTGAGCTACAACACCTGAGCTGAGCTGGGAGACATTAGATGAGTTGGGACACCTGAGCTGCTAGGACTCCTAAGCTGATCTAGGACACCTGACTGAGCTGGGATACCAGAACTTAGCTAGGACACTTGAGCTGAGATAAAACACCTGACCAGAGCTGGATCACCTGAGCTTATGTTAGACACCTATGCTGAGCTAGGACACCTGAACTAAGCTGAATCACCTTTGCTGAGCTGAGACACCTGAGCTAAATTAAGACACCTGGGCTGAGCTGAGATACCTGAGCTGAAGTAAGACACCTGAGCTGAGCTACAACACCTTAGTTGAGCTGGGACCCCCTAGATGAGCTGGTACACCTGAGCTGAGCTACAACACCTGAGCTGAGTTTGGACACATGAGCTGAGCTGGGACACATCAGCTGAGCTAGGAAACCTGAGCTGAGCTCAACCCCTGATCTGAGCTGGGGCATCTGAGCTGAGCTGAGACACCTGAATTTAGCTAGGCCACCTGAGCTGAGCTACAACATGTGAGCTGAGCAGGGACACCTGAGCTGACCTGGGAAATTTGAGCTGAGCTGGGACACCTGAACTGAGGTGTGACATGTCTGCTGAAATAAGACACCTGAGTTAAGACACCTGAGCTGACTATAACAGCTAAGCTGAGCAGGAACATCTCAGCTGAACTGGGACACCTGAGATGAGCTACATAATCCAAGCTTATCTGGGACACCTGAGCTGATATAGGACACCTTAGCTGAGCTGGGTCACTTGATCTGAGCTGAGACACCTGAGCTGAGCTAGGACACCAGAGCTGATCTAAAATACCTGAGCTAAGATAGTACACCTGAGCTGAAATAAGACACCTGTGCTGAGCTAGGACACCTGAACTGAGCTGAGACAGCTTTACTGAGATTAGACATCTGAGATGAAGTAAAAGGCCTGAACTGACCTAGGACACTGAGCTGAAGTAAGACACTGGAGTTGAGCTAGGGCACCTGAGCTGAGCTGAAAACCTGATCTGAGCTGGATATCTGAGCTGAGCTGAGACACCTGCGCTGTAGTAAGACACCTGAATTTAGCTGGAACACCTGAGCTGAGCTGGGAAATCTGAGCTGACCTGGTAAATCTGAGCTAAGCTGGGACACCTGAGCTGAGCTGAGCTGTGACACGTGTGCTGAAGTAAGACACCTGAGCTAGGCCACCTGAGCTGAGCTACAACATGTGAGCTGAGCAGGGACACCTGAGCTGACCTGGGAAATTTGAGCTGAGCTGGGACACCTGAACTGAGGTGTGACATGTCTGCTGAAATAAGACACCTGAGTTAAGACACCTGAGCTGACTATAACAGCTAAGCTGAGCAGGAACATCTCAGCTGAACTGGGACACCTGAGATGAGCTACATAATCCAAGCTTATCTGGGACACCTGAGCTGATATAGGACACCTTAGCTGAGCTGGGTCACTTGATCTGAGCTGAGACACCTGAGCTGAGCTAGGACACCAGAGCTGATCTAAAATACCTGAGCTAAGATAGTACACCTGAGCTGAAATAAGACACCTGTGCTGAGCTAGGACACCTGAACTGAGCTGAGACAGCTTTACTGAGATTAGACATCTGAGATGAAGTAAAAGGCCTGAACTGACCTAGGACACTGAGCTGAAGTAAGACACTGGAGTTGAGCTAGGGCACCTGAGCTGAGCTGAAAACCTGATCTGAGCTGGATATCTGAGCTGAGCTGAGACACCTGCGCTGTAGTAAGACACCTGAATTTAGCTGGAACACCTGAGCTGAGCTGGGAAATCTGAGCTGACCTGGTAAATCTGAGCTAAGCTGGGACACCTGAGCTGAGCTGAGCTGTGACACGTGTGCTGAAGTAAGACACCTGAGCTAGGCCACCTGAGCTGAGCTACAACATGTGAGCTGAGCAGGGACACCTGAGCTGACCTGGGAAATTTGAGCTGAGCTGGGACACCTGAGCTGAGCTGTGACACATGTGCTGAAGTAAGACACCTGACTTGAGCTAGGACACCTGAGATGAGCTACAACACCTATGCTGAGCTGGGACATATCAGCTGAGCTGGGACAACTGAGCTGAGTTGGGACACATGAGCTAAGCTAGGACACCTGAGCTGAGCTGGGGCACCTGCCTGAGCTACAACTCCTAAGCTGAAACCTGAGCTTAGCTGGGACACCTGAGCTGATCTGGGTGACCTGAGCTGAGGTAAGACACCTGAGTTGAGCTTGGACACCTGAGGTGAGCTGCAAAACCTGAGCTGAGCTTGGTCACACAGCTGAGCTGGGACATCTGAGCTCAGCTGCAGCACCTGAGTTGAGCTAGGAAACCTGAGCTGAGCTGGGATACCTTAGAGGAGTTGGGACACCTGAGTTGAGCTAGGACACCAGAGCTTAGCTAGGACACCTGAACTGAGCTGAATTACCTTTGCTGAGCTGAGACACACGAGCTGAATTGAGTTGCCTGGGCTGAGCTGGGACACTTGAGTTGAAGTAAGACACCTGAGTTGTGCTAGGACACCTGAGCTGAGAACAACTGAGCTGAGCTGGGACACATGAGCTGAACTGGGACACTAGAGCTGAGTTAGGGACCTGAGCTGATTTGGGACACCTGAGCTAAGTAAGCTAGGACACCTGAGCTAAGTTAGGACACCTGAACTAAGCTAGGCCACCTGAGCTGAGCTTGGACACCTGAACTAAGCTAGGCCACCTGAGCTGAGCTTGGACACCTGATCTAAGCTAGGCCACCTGAGCTGAGCTTGGACACCTGATCTAAGCTAGGCCACCTGAGCTGAGCTTGGACACCTGATCTAAGCTAGGCCACCTGAGCTGAGCTTGGACACCTGATCTAAGCTAGGCCACCTGAGCTGAGCTTGGACACCTGATCTAAGCTAGGCCACCTGAGCTGAGCTTGGACACCTGATCTAAGCTAGGCCACCTGAGCTGAGCTTGGACACCTGATCTAAGCTAGGCCACCTGAGCTGAGCTTGGACACCTGATCTAAGCTAGGCCACCTGAGCTGAGCTTGGACACCTGAACTAAGCTAGGCAACCTGAGCTGAGCTAGGACACTTGAGCTGAGCTACAATGCCTGAGTGGAGCTACAATATCTGAACTGAGCTGGGGCACCTGAGCTAAATTAAGACACCTGAGCTGAGCTGGGGCACGTGAGCTGAGCTGGGGCACCTGAGCTGAGATGCGGCACCTGAGCTGAGCTAGAACACTTTAGCTGAGCTGGGACACTGGAGATTAGTTGGGACACCTGAACTGAGCTACAACACCTGAGCTGAGCTGGGACACCTGAGCTCACTTAAGACACCTGAGTTGAGCTAGGACACCTGAAGTGAGCTACAACACCTGATCTGAACTGGTGCATCTGCTCTAGGGTGGAACACCTGAGCTGAGCTGGAGCACATGATCTGAGCTGGGACACCTGAGCTGAGCTACAACATCTGAGGTGAGCTAGGACACCTGAGCTGAAATAAGTCACCTGAGCTAGGACACCTGAAATGAGCTGGGACACCTGAGCTTAAGTAAGATATCTGAGTTGAACTGGGACACCCGAGCTGGATACCTGAGCTGAGTTGGGACCCGTTAGGTGAGCTGGGACCCCTTAGGTGAGCTGGACCTGAGCTGAGCCAGGACATCTGAGCTGTGCTACAATGCCTGAGCAGAGCTACAACATCTGAACTGAGCCAGGACACCTGAGCTGGATTAAGACACCTGAGCTGAGCTGGGACACCTGAGCTGAGTTAGGACACCTGAGCTGAGCTGGGACACCGGAGTTGAGTTAGGACACCTGAGCTGAGCTGGGACACCGGAGCTGTACTGCATCACCTGAGCTGAAATGCTAATACCAGCCCTGTAATACCTTGGTACCTTGCCAAGGCTAATCCCATGGTCCTGCTGCTCCATAGAGAGGCTCTGTCTCACAGCCATGCTATGTTACAGTGAACTTTTTCCACAATTGAGTTTTTGTTTGTTTGTTTGTTTATTTGTTTTTATTGGTGGTGTTTTGTTGCTTTTTTTCTGATTAACATCTTCCCCGTTTACCACCCCTAATATTGGTAATTATGTTGGAATCACCTGAATTGGCAGTGATGACCTTAGATTGTCAATATTAATATTACACACCCTGGTTATGTGTGTACCTGTAATTTAACTTTGGTAATGAGGTGCTGGGAAAATAATTACTTTATAGAAGAAAATCCAGCACCCTGCCTGGGCTACATATTGTAACATAATTGCAAACAGCCTATATGTTTGAAGACCCTTGAGGAAAGAGATGTTTTTGTATTGCAAGAAATGAGCCAATATCCTGCATATATTAGGGACTTGGCAAGTGCTTTCTTAATGGCTATATGAGTGAAAGACAATGGCTCTTATGACAGATTTTTCTTGCATTCTGTTATCCTGTCACTCAAGTCTGGGAGATGCCTGTTCACTGCTATTAACTCATGTTTGGCATACTTCTGTTAGAATGAGTAAATACAATTCAATAATAACCTACAGATTATTAGAGCAAGTTTCCCATTTGGTATCGAAACACCTCTAAACACTTGACACACCCTTTCAAAGGTGTCACTGTAAATTAAAGAAACAGATTATCTTATTTTAAAATGTAATGTAATTGGTGCTTTAGTAATTGTACACTTACAGAGGCAAGAAAAATTGTGATTCTCTTAGAAAGCTCAGCAGAAAGGTTCTGGGGATTTTCTGTTAACCCAAGGTCCAGTTGGAAAGTGAAATTAGCCAGCTGGTCAAAGTTGAGGATGGAATCTACTTTCAAGCTGTTAACAAAAATTGATTCTCTTTCATGAGAAGCAAAGACCAAGGAACATATATGTGGGTAGAGTTGGACCAAATACAGGGGATTTTACTGAATCTGTTTTCCTAAGAAGAACGTATTTTCTTTAATTACTTCATAAGTAAGTGTTTGACAATTTAATCTGTGCTTTAAGGTATAGAAAGGAATACATTCTCTAACATTGCCATTTTTTATACCATCCATAAATTTACATAGCTGCAACCTACGCAGTGTAAAATGATACCTTTAAAAATATTAAGAAAAAACAAACACTATCAATTCTTTTTGTTTCTGAAGTGTTTTAAAGTTATAATGAAGACTCCATATATCTGCTTTTTTTGTTGTTGTATTATTTCTCAGGCAATTACATTTTTACTGCCAATTTGGAGGATTTACTTGATATAATCATTGAGTACAAGTGTAGTGCTAAGTATTTAAATGAGAATGCTATGAAAAGAGTAATTTTCCTTGTTTTGTTGTAACCAGATTATTTTTAATATGCAAAATTTATTTTAAAACATTTTAATTATGCTAGGAAATTTGAATCAAGCAAGCATTCCACACATAATATTGCCTCTAATAAGGTTGGAATTTACAATATGGTAATATTCTCTATATTTATTTCTTAAGTATTTTGATTTTGTTAATACAAGATAAATTAGCAAATCAGGCAATGATGTTTAGGTATTTGAATTAATCAGGTACTCAATCTTGTCTGAATATTTTAAGGAATGTTTAGCAACTGTGCTAAGTAAACTGAGTGGCAAAAATGAACATAGATTTTGCTATAAATTGCAAATATGTACAAAATTAATGTGGCTAGCTTAATAGTAATACATTATTATTTAAAGTAATTTTATTTTGATTTGCAGAACTCATTTGCAATATAAAATAGGAATTTTATTATTTCTCACTTAGAAAAAATGGCAAATAAATTTATTTTGCAAATTCATAATGCGTATATTTCTGGGTTCATTTCAGACACTGTCTATTTAAGAAAAATAATTAACAGTTGAATGAAAAATAATGGTTTGTCGTCACAGGAGGGTTTTTGGACATACTTCTTGATTGAATGACTGATAAGTTCAACATCAGATGGAGAATTAAATAATTATTGGTGTGACTGCTTCTACATGCGCAATTTGACTAGTTTCTTCCTAATTGTATACAACCCATGACCCCACAAACGTTGTCCTAGTATTTTGAGTTGAAGTTTCTCACAACCAGTGTCAGGAGCCCATAAAAGAACCTTGTGAGGAAGCATAATCAGAGCTAGTATTCCATTTACATTTACTTATTTATTTTTATTTTAACTAGCTGTGCAAATAAACATGTCCTGGACAATCATTCAATTTTAATTTGCTTTAATATCTTCAATCTATACATATAAAAGCCTAAGCAACTGGACGACCATACAACCAGTTTACCAGTCGACCGGTCACTATGACACACACTGACCACCAGGGGGCAGATGCTCAACACAGGGCCTGCCCCCGAGTGGTCAGTGCATTCCCACAGCCAATCTCCTGCAGCCCCTCCCTCCCGGCCAGCCAGCCTCCCGTGGCCCTGCTATGCCCAGATCACCTACCATGATAAGGGATGCCACCTGTGCATGAATTTGTGCAGCGGGCCCCTAGTTTCTTTTATAAATATTTAGTGACTATTATTGAGGTGATTTAATCCATTTCGTAAACACATTTGTAAGAAGAAATGGATTATTCGTTTCCCATTTTCACTATTCAAAATTGTCCAAAGAACTCATTCAACTTTAGAATAGAACCATGTCTGGTCAGCACCACTTGTTGAGGGGTACACACTAGGTGCATCTATTTTGAGAAAACTAGCCCAGTGTATATTAGGATAGACATACAAAGTATGATTCTCTTCTTCCAAGCCCAAACCAGGGGAGAGCAACCTATGAGCACTGTGAGAGAGAAGGTCATTCCCTATAATTGCTGTAACCTACAACTGAGTAAGGTACTTAATATGTGGTGGGCACTTGACATCATCATTTAATAATATTTACTAATTGATTACTATATGACAGGCTTTGTTTTAAGCACTGAGAATAGAGCAGTAAAGAAAGAAACAATTGCTTTCTGTCCCGGGGCTTATATTCTATTAGAAAAACAGGAATCTAAAAAAGTTACACACAAGTACTTATATAATATTTTAGACAGTTATAAGCATTCTGGAAAAGATAAAGCATGGGGAAGATGATGCATGTGCTGTGTGGGGGCTCCCTGTTATATGTAGGATAGAGAAGAAAGGCCTTGCCATTTAAGTGACATTTGAATGGGCATCTGAAGAAAGCAATTCTATCTGGGGAAAATATCTAATACATAAAAATAGCAAGTACCAAGGGTGTGCTCAGCTGGTATCAGGAAGAATGAGGAGCTCCCTGCCGAGGGGAGAAAGCTAGTGGAAAATGCAGAGAGCCCCTCATAGGGTATCATAGAGAATTTGGTTCATCCCCTCAACTTGATTTTACATACACAAATATAAAATAATATTTAATAATTATATGTCATGTCTAATTATTAAAAGTACTTTCCACACAGATAGTGACCCATTGGCAATCATTTACTGGGTATGTGCATAGCATTGTTGTAATTAGATGATAATAAAAATGTGGAATGATTATTGGATATGCACACTGATTAGGTAGAAAGGGTACAAGGGAGAGATGGAGGAGAGGTGGAGTTGACCAGAAAATGGGGGTAAATACTAAGAGGGATTGGTCATGACTTCCCACCAGTTATCATAACAAACTAGAACAGCCCTTTGACTTTAGCGTGTCCCAGATACTACCTACCCTCATTTCATAAAGGTTTCTTATTCCATTCTCACAACAATCTTGAGGCTGTGTGTCTTTGAGAAGAGAATCCAAATGAGGATTATGAGAGAAGGAATGGCAAAAGGCACTGAAATTTTCATAGGCCAATATTTTGGGAGTAGAGAGTAGAGCATGAGGTAATAAGTGGGAAGCCAGAGCTCCAGTATTAGATTAAGAATATGCAGGTTATGACCTGCTGAATGAGGCACAAGCGACCCATATGGGTGGGCAAGGAGCTCCAACAGCTCAGAGGTCCTACTTTGGGAAAATGAAAGCCCTAGGATGATTTTCATTGAAAGCTGAGCTGTAGTACTCTCACACAAAGAAAGTAAAGTCACAGATTTATTGCTTACATACCCCAGAAATGAGGAGGTGCAGTGAACAAGGTGAAGGACAGTCCTCTATCCCAGCCCACAAGGAGCAGGAGATGGAGAACAGGCCACAAATACATTATTTAAAAGGTGGTTGGGGTGGAGGTCATGAACTTTTTGCTGGCTCCACTCTAAGTGGTTATTTTACAAGGTTCTCAGGTAAAAGCAAAGTAGAAACTTGTGGCTACAATCTTAAGCTCAGGTCCTCACGTAAGACTCCAAGTGTGAGCAGAGTTGCCTACTGCAAAATGACTTACAAGCAACACAATGTTTTTGTTTTGTGTGTTTTTTTCTCATCACAGGACTTAGTCTTTTGCAGTAATACAGACAATAGAAGTTTTCAGTTTCAAGAACATTTTTCTAGAGTAAAATGTTTGAATGTGTTGACTGTCATCAAGGAAATAAATAAAAAATAAGAGTGCTTCAAAGGATTTATTGTCTCTGAAAAGTGGAAATAATAAAATTGTTATTTATTGAGAATGGCAACAGCTTGGGATGGGCGTAGACTCAGAAGCTGTGTTTGAACTTGCTAAATTTGAGAGGAATACTAACACCCAAGTGGAGACAAGGACATTTTGTCAGGTCCACCCACAAACAGCTGAGTAACGAATGGAGGCAGAGAGGAAGGAAGCTCAAGAAGCAGAAGATGCACCAACAAAAGCAATTGCAGAAAGTCTGAAATTTAAATGTAACTAAAGTAGGCAAAGCATCTTTCTCAGGGGATAATTTTAGTTCTGTGTGGGCTAAGGCTAATTAGTAATGTCAGCGTTAAATGCGTGGGGGTTAAGTATTTCCCCAGCAGTGATATCTGGCTCCTAGCAGCTATTTGGCAGCTCCACGGTGCAGTCCAAATATGGCGGAAAGTCTGTCTTTTGGCTTGTGTCGCTTGTGCTCTTGTAATTTTTCCTTAGTGCATCCTGTGTGTATTTGAAAATAAATTGTATTAATCAATATCTATTTTTAATAAAAACAACCATGAGATGTTCATATGTTTACAAAATAAAATCATATTTAATAATTATATGTCATGTCTAACTATTGAAAGTATTTTCACATGGACGATTGATCAATTAACAATCATGCACTGGGAATGTACTATGTGCATGGGCTGGTTGTAGAGATTATAACCAAAATGTTACATGACTCTTGGCTATGCACACTGATCAAGTAAGAAAGGTCCCAAGGAAAAGGTAGCATTGACCAGAAGGTGGACAGCAGCACAAAGAGGGCTTGGGGCAGTTACCATTTGTCAGCCACTTTAGTCATATTAACATACTACAGGCTTGGTGCATGAATTCGTGCACCAGTGGGGTCCCTCGGCCCCAGATTGCTAAAGGGAGCAGGCCAGGCCAAGGGACCCCACAGGTGCACAATTGGGGTCGGGGAGGGATGCGGGAGGTTGGCCAGCTGCAGAGGGACCGCAGGAGGGCTCCAGGGTGTGTCCAACCCATTTCACTCAGTCCCGATTGGCTGGACCCCAGCAGCAAGCTCACCTAACGGTTGGAGCATCTTTCCCCTGGTGGTCAGTGCACATCATAGCAACTAGTTTACTGGACAACTGTCTGCCCCCTGGTGGTCAGTGCATGTCATAGCAAGCGGTTGAGCAGCCTTAGCATATCATTAGGATATTACACTTTGGTTGAACAGCCTACCAGATGACCAGACACTTAGCATATTAGGCTTTTATTATATAGGATTAGAACAGCCTTTGTTTTCTACTCTGTTTCAGATAATATCTACCCTGATGTAATTAATGTTTCTCATTCTAATCTCATGGCAATTTTGAGATATCTGTTTCCTATTCAGTTGAAATTAATGCCCATAAAAGTTGCAATTTTCTAAGGTTATTGAGCTTGCTGTCAGCAGTTCTGAAATCACATTTGGATAAACTGGATTAAGAGAGGCACTATATGTTTCTAGAATTCCTAAGTATAGCTCATCTTCGAATCTTTCTCAGCCCAGTCCTGTAATCTCTGATACTGCCTCTTTAATCTAGTAACACTTTCCACCCTCAAAGCCTAAATATTAAAATATCAAATAGTTATCATGGTGTGCCCTTACTTTACCATGATATGAAAGATAGGAGCCTTACTCAAATGATATTGCACAAGAAGTTTCCAACTTATTAACCATTGTTTTACAATTGTCAAAATGGAACACAGCTTTAATTTAATCATATGATTTTATGTGTTTTTGCTCTTGGTACATGGACTGAGATGATACTTATGGGCAAAGAACAGAAAGATGTGTGACTGTGCTTATCGGAAGGAGTGAGAACTGCACTGTGTAGGAAACAATACTTGTAGGATCAGTGTGACCTCCAAATAGATGAGAGTCGTCAGGGCAGCTTTTCACATGCTCCAAGCCATGTGCTGGCGTGGTTTCCTGTGGGTGGATATGACACACGCTTTGGGCTGAAATCCAATTCAATTAAAGAAATACTTATTGTCCTCCCACTTTGTATTCATCATATTGTACCATTTCCCTGATACCATTCATATATCTATTCAAAACCTAAAACTTATATGAAATAAACTGGCTTGGATGTTAACTACATGGGACCAGAAAATTGACTCTTTATAAAAATGACCATTTCCATCTGCCAGGATCTATGCCAAATTCCTGAGCCAAGAATTGGTTGGAAAATATATTGACACCAGTGTTTACTTAATCTATAGTAAAAATAGAATTCTAAAATCACTCCTGCCCTTTTGTGCCTCCACTGTAGCATGCACAGGTTGCTGTCACAGCCCTTACTCAGCGTGTGCCAAAGGCAGGTTGGTGGAAGTGAGTGAGGTCCTTTAGACACAATAGGGAGGCTTTTCATGTAAAGAAAGAAGTAAATAAAAGTCAGTCTACTTATTGTTATGAACATGCATAGTTAACTCAATGCTGTGCATTAAGTCTGAGTGCATTTACCCATGAACAATGTTATAGAATTTTTTAACTTCACAATTATGCAGGAAGCCACAACAGTATAAACAAGGTCGGGGGTATTGCCAAAACGGAGAGTAAGGTGAGTTATTAGGTTCTGCAGTTCTTCAGGGCACTGCACACAGAAGCCACTTGGTTTCACCTCACCCACCCCAGCAAAGCTGAGATGCACCAACACAGCTAGGAACAAAGCAGACAGGCAGGGACTGTCAACAGCAGCCAGGAAACAGGAGTCATCTTAATTCATAGTGACCAGCCCTGCAGACAAGCCCCACAGATGTGAAAATTGAAGGAAGGAAAGGGCAGCACAGGCATCATGAACCCTTGCAGACTTTACCAACATTTGCCCCATAGGCATTTATGTTTGGTGAATCCAGCTGCTTCAGTCCCTCTCAACAACCCTGTTCTCACCCACTGGGGCCTTGGAACTGCACGAGCAGCCAGGCAAGCCGATGCATCGTGCAAGTGTAAAAGGCCAGCCAGATATGTTGTCTGAACCCTACTGTGCAAACACATGGGGCTAGCACTCCAGCTATGCCTTCGCACACTGCTAATCTGATGCTTGTCACCAGCCTCCAACAGCACACTCTTCTGGGGAACACTATGCAGTCACAAAGAACATGCCAACCATCAGGGTCCCTACAGCTGCCTGTGGGCTGGTATCAGCCCTGTGTTATGTCTGGGACCTACACCACCATGCTCACCTGAAGCTGGCTCCTCCAAGGGTGTGCCAGCCTCCCCTGCAGCTTGGCCTTTGCCACCAGCTGCCTGACTGAGTGCAAGCAGGGTGAGTCTGGGCAGTCAAAGGAGAGCACAGAAACAGCCAGGGTCTGTGCAGCAGCAAGGAGCCAGGAGCTGGCCTCCACCACGGCCCAACCACCATGTGTATGTCTGAAACCAGCCCTTTTCACTACCTAGCCACCTGCAGCTGACCCCCAGCTGAGTGTGTTCACATGACCAACTCCAGCCACCACAGCTCCCTGCCCTGGTCCTTAGGCACTGGACCTGGAAGCAGTGCTGAGGCCCCAAAAGCCTTTGCACTAATTGAGAACCCCCACAGGGCCTACCAAGGAGCACACAGTTGTTAATGCTGTGCACCTCAGTCATCTGAGCCAAATGGGAATCATGGAGCAACAGGGACACACAACGCCACCAAAAAAATACAGCAAGCTCCCAGTAACTGCTCCCAAAGGAATGAAGATCCAAAAATTTCTCAACAAAAATCCAAAATGATTGTTGTAAATGTGTTCAGAAAGCTGCAAGAGAACACTCAAGTACTGAAACCACCAGTACTTGAGGCCACTAGTAGTACTGTTTTCTTCCTATACATACACACTTATGATAAATGTTATTTTGTAAATTAGGCATATTATGAAATTAACTATAACTGTTAATAAAATAGAAAAATTACAATAATATACTATGGTAAAAGTTATTTAAATGTGTTCTCTTTCAAAATACCTTATTGTATTATGTGCACCCTTCTTTTTGTGATAATGTGAAATGTAAAATGCCTCATTAAGTCAAGCACTTCTACTCTTTCTCTTAAAGAAAGCACTTTACAGCCTCTGTTTGGCTTGTCTGAGTTCCCAGCACACTAACTGTGTACGTTGGGCCATTATTAAATAAAACAAGGGTTACTTGTGCACAACCACTGCAGTACCACAATAGTCAGCCTGATAATGGATACAGCCACCAAGTTACGAATAAGTGTGGAGTGTCTACAGCACTGAACAAAGGGGTGATTCATAACTCAGATGACCAGAGTTGGGCAGTGTAGCATATCACTCCATCAGTTTATAATTTAAAACTTATGAATAATTTATTTCATACTATAGTTGACTGTAGGTAACAATCTGAGAAAGCAAATTCATGGTGAATGAGCGACTACCATAATTTCAACTGACATGTCTTCTAGTTCATTGATTTCTTCTGCTTGATCAGTTGAGTTACTAAAGTTCTCTAGTGTAGTCATTGTATTTTTCCACTCCAAAATTTCTGTTCAGTTGTCACTTATGTTTCCTCTCTTTGATGTACTTCTCATTTTGTTCTTGTGTTTTTTAATCCTTGGTATCATTAAATTCTTCATGAGGGTTCTCTTGTAGCTTTCTGAACACATTTATTTTATTCATTATATTCCACATATAAGTGAGATCATGTGATATCTGTCTTACTCTGACTGGCTTATTTCGCTTAGCATAATACTCTTCAGATCTTCCATGTGTTCTCAGAGGGTAAAGGATCCGTCTTTTTAAAGCTGCATAGTATTCCATTGTATAAATGTACCACAGCTTTTTTATCCACTCATCTACTGATGGGCACTTGGGTTGTTTCCAGATTTACCTGTTATAAATTGTGCTGCTATGAACACAGGGGTGCATGTATTCTTTCTGATTGGTGTTTTGGGACTCTTAGGTTACATTCCTAGGAGTGGGATCACTGGGTCAAATGGCATTTCAATTTTTAATTTTTTTAAGAAACTCCATACTGTTTTCCATAATGGCTGCACCAGTCTGCATTCTCAACAGCAGTGTACTAGGATTCCCTCTTCTTCACATCCTCCCCAGCACTTGTCATTTGTTGATGATAGTCATTCTAGCAGGTGTGAGGTGATACCTCATTATCATGTTAATTTTAATTTCTCTGATGATTAGTGATTTTGAGCATTTTTAAGGTGTTCTTGGCCATCTGTATGCCCTCTTGGAAAAATGTCTATTTAGGTGCTTTATACATTTTTAAATTGGATTGTTTGTCTTCCTTTTTGTTAAGTTGTATTAGTCCTTTATATAATTTGAATATTAACCCCTTATCAGATGTATCATTTTTGTCTGTTGATGGTTTCTTTATAAGTGCAGAAGCGTTTTATTTTTACATAGTCCCATTTATTTATGTTTTCTTTATTCCCCTTGCCCTAGGAGATGTATTGGCAAACATATTGCTATGAGAGATGTCTAAGATTTTGCTGTCTATGGTTTCTTCTAAGATTTTTATGGTTTCAGTGCTTACATTTAAGACATTGCCTATTTTGAGTTTATTCTTGTGTATGGTGTAAGTTGGTGGTCTGCTTTCATTTTTTGCATGTACCTGTTCAATTTTCCCAACACCATTTATTGAAGGGACTGTCTTGACTCCATTGTATACTCTTGCCTCTTTTGTCAAATATTAATTGAGCATAATGGCTTGGGTCAATTTCTGGGGTCTCTATTCTGTTCCATTAATCTATATGCCTGTTCTTGTGTCAGTTCTAGGCTGTTTTGATTACACTTATGATGAAAAATCTCAGCAAAGTTGGAATAAAGAGAACATATTTCAACATAATAAAGACCATATATAACATATACTCAACTTGGAAACTTGAAGCATTTCCCATAAGACTGGGAACAAGACAGGAAAGTCTACTATTACCACTCTTATTCAACATATTATGGGAAGTTCTCGCTACAACAATCAGATCAGAAGGTATGCAAAGCATCCAAATTGGAAAGTAAGAAATAAAATCTTCATTATTTGCATATTACATATTACTGTATATAGACAATCCTAAAAATACCACCAAAAATCTCCTACAGCTGATAAATGAATTCAGTTAAGTAGAAGGATAAAAAATGAATATTCAGAATTAGGTTGCATTTTATGCACCAATAATGAACTATCAGAAAGAAAGACTAAAAAAACAAACAAACTAAAATACCCCCAACAATCCCATTCATAGTGGAATCAAAAACAAACACCTAGGAAAAAACTTAATCAAGAAAGTAAAATACCTGCACTAGAAAATTATAAGATACATGAGATATCTAAACTTTTGCTCTGTCTTTAATTTTTGGCATTTTTATTGTGATGTGTCTGTGTGTGGGCCAATTTGGTTCTTCTTGCCTGGGACTCTCCGTGCCTCCTGAACTTGTGTGCTTTTATCCGTCACCAGGTTAGGGAAGTTTTTGTCATTAGCTCTTCAAACATGTTCTCTATTCCTTACTTTCATCCCCATCTGAACCTCTTATGATGCAAATATATTTATCTTTCACGCTGTCCCACAGATCCTTCAAAATATCCCCGTGTTTTTTTTTTCTGTTTGGATCTCTGAGTGTTTTTTTCCTACTATGTCTTCTAATTCATTAATCTGATCCTTGGCCTCCCCTAATCTGCTGTGTATCCCTCTCTATGTGTTCTTTATTAGTGGCATGTCATTTGTCATTTCTAGCTGGTCTTTTTCAGTTACTATATCTTTTCTCATGCTGTTGAGCATCCTTGCCCTCATTATTCTGAACTCTATATCTGATAAATTTCTTTTCTCCATTTCATTTATCTCTTCCGGAGAATTCTCCTATTCTTTCACTTGGGGCTTAGTTTTTGTCTCCCTATTTTGTCTGCCTGTTTAGGTTTGTGTCTGTATACTGGCAAGATTTGCTACAAATCCCAATCTCTAGTGCAGGGCAATGTCTGATACTGTTTGTGACTCCCCCTGAGTTTCATGTTTGGAGCTAGCAACAATCCACAGCTTGTGGCTTCTTATGCTGGGGCTTGCTTCTTTGGAAAGAGCCAAGATGTACACCAGGGGCTGCTTTTCCTAGTTCCTGATTCATAAGGAGATCAGGCAAAGACTCACAGCCTCCAGAGACCCAACTCTCCCTATAGTCTGATTATTAGCCAGGCTGTGGATCACAGGGTGAGAGAGTTTTCCAACAGGGTGGGGCAATTTCTCCTCCCCTCCAGGCAAAAGCTGCCTGGATGGTAATGGTCTGCCTGTGAACAATATCCTCTGCTGTATGAAGGAATGACTCAGCACAGGAAACTGGGGTGACTGCCTCCTGAGCTCTAGCTCCAGTGCCCCTAACCCTGGCTTCTGCTCACACATCTACTCTGAGCTCCCTCTGCCAGAGCCCAAGTTGAGTGGTTGCACACACAATTTTTGTGTTGGCCCTTAAGAGTATACCTGCATTTCCAGCTGTCTCTCCATGGCAGATAGCAACCCTGAAGCTTTTCACAGCCAGACATTATGTGGGCATCTTTCTCAGTTCTGGTGCTCTGGGATGGGGAGCAAAGCTTGGGGTTTAGACTCCAGAGTTTTCAGTAAACCCCACCACAGCTGAGATATCCCTCCAGAACTTTAGCTGCTACCCGTGAGAGCCTGGCCAGCACTTTCACATCTCTGTACTTCCTACCAGTCTCTATGGGGTCTCCACTTTCTGGGCTTGGTTATCAGGATTCTCTCCCACTAGTCTTGAGTTTATTTTCCAGGGTGCTTGTTCTGTATTTAGTTGTAATTCCAGTTTGATCCTGGGAGAGTATCAATGTAGCTTCCACTTACTCCTCCACCATTTGGCAACCTCATCATATTTCAGTTTCAATCCTCATTTACAGTTTTATTTAAACTACTCTCCCCCAGGACATGATTTCAGATATCTCTCTTTCCCCTTCAGTATGGACAGTCATCACGACTGGTACCACCACCCTCTAGCAGTAAATGCATTTATTACCTATCATGTGCTAGGTTTGAGTTGAGCTTTACAAGTAATGTCATCTCATTCACATGTTGACACACATTCCTCATTTTGCTGATAATACAACAACCATAGAGATGAGTAATTTTCATAAATTTAATCTTATTTATGAAAAATATTTATTGAACACCTTCTGTTCTCTATGAGTTGAGGATACTGCCAGAAATTAGGGAGATGGGATTCTTTTTATTTTTATGGTGTTCGTTTTCAGCTGTGGGAGGCAGATTAGCAAAAGGAGCAATTCAGAGATCAAGATAACCTGGGACCATGGAGGAGGACACAGTGCCTCCTTCAGCCTCTGTACTCCTCTCTAGCTTTTGGACCCCAACCTGGTTCCTTTAATCTATGTGCAGACAAAATGTTGACGAAGAGGAATTATATAAACTCTGCAGCAAGTAAAAAATGGAAACTGAAGCAAAATGGGCTAAAGATATCGAGAGAAATGACATAGAAAAGTCTTCCCAATTAGACCATCTATTGAACTAGATTTTGTAAATGTTTTCTTAAAATTGTTCTCTAAAATGGAACATGATTGATCTTCAAAATACTTCATTGTTGGGCTCTGGTCTATTTAAGTGACCTAGTGATCATTTAACTTTCTTGGCTTCAGATGCCTGAGATATATACATGGATCTGGTATTGTAAACACATTATTTCTAAATTACTTTACCTGAAAAAATTCAATGGGATAGTCTCCTGAAGTGGGAGTAGTCACAATGTTTAACCTCAACAGCTTACAAATCAATAAAATTATATGATTATTGTATAATTTTACATTCATAAAGCTCAGGTACTTTTTCTTATAAAGATTACTGTCTATTGCTAATAGAAATTACTTTTGGAAGGTTTTCAGTTGCTTGTTAAGCAATTTTAAGTAAAATGCTGTGTGCATGAGATGTTTTTGTATCTTTCTCGAAGTTATAGATTGTCTCGATTCAAAAAGAGGCCCCTGTCCTTATTTTCACCGTCCTTATAAGCAATTATATCTACTCTGTACTGAGCCAAATGGAATAATTGTCCTCTGTGTTCTTTCCTGAAAACACATGCCACCACCCCACTTCTGATGCTTAGAAGGAAATGAATTATATTTAACCCAAAGGACCTTTGCCAGCTTGGAATGCTGACTGCGTTAGCCTCAGGCAGGGCTCCGCTGCCTGGGCGACCTTTCTGACGTCTCCAGTCTCACCTCACTCCTGCACAGGTGTCTGAGGCCGTGCAGGTGAACCCGAGTTGCTGGCACCAGGGAAGGGTATCATGAACTGGAGCTCAGCTGGTGAGGTGTCGTAAAACTCTCTGCCTTCCTTTGACAACTTCATCAGTTTCTATAGTTCACGTTCGCTGCTGTGCAGAACTTGAGGGCTGCAGTTCAACCCAGCACCATCATTTACTCCCTCCTGGTAATAAGGCTGACGCAGGCTCAATGACTGGCTAGCTTTCCGTCAGTGATATAGTTTGGAATTAGCTGCTGCCGCTGTTTTGGGAATCTTGGTTATCCCTGTAAAGAAGCTCTGGGAAATGAGAAACACCCAGGGGCTTTAAATGACATATATGTGGAGGCCAAAAACGCCAATGGCCCATAGATTTCAGTGGAGAAATGCTCCCACCCGTAAATGTCTCAGCAGTGTGCTCATGTACACATATTCTGTAAGTACGGAGGAAATGTTTAGTGTGTGTGTGTGTGTGTGTTACAGATTCAAAACAGATTTTTTTTGCCATTACAAAAATCATTTAGTGTGACAAAATTTAGAAACAATCTAACAATTCAATATCATGGCCAAAAATAACAATCCTTTAATAGCTAAAACTAATTGCTATAAAAATTATATAATAATCTTGAAATGATTGTTTAATACTAAGTAAAAATGGAAAATGCACATATTTGTTCTTTTGTTACACCTCTAAAAAGTGTCTATATACATAGTTGGGAAAAGTGTAGAAAGGAACATATTAAATTGTTGGTATGTCATGATGGGCTGATTTTGTTTTTATTTTAATATTGAATTACATTTGAAGTGTTGTCTACAAAGCAACATATATATCTATGGTTTTAATAAATAAGAGCATGAAATTAGATGTATGGATTGTTCGTCAGGTGCCACGGTTCTGAGCATTTGACGCTCACAGCCGTAGTGAGGCAGACATTTTTTTCATTTTACAGATGAGTACACCAAGGCAAATGCACCATGGCTCCATCATGGCTCAGGATCACATAAATGAGAAGCACAGCCAAGCTCATGCTCTTTCAGTCATATCACACTTCCACAGGGCAACCATCGGAGTGAGGCGCATGAAACAGAATGCTGGCTAGCTTAGAGTGAGTGCACCTGGAAGGAAAGAAAACAAAATTTAGGATTAAAATGGTGAAAATTCTTTTTTTAAAGAGTTTATATTTAGATAATTGATACACCTATTTCCTTTTGCATTTTAAATATGAAATTCTTTCCACTGATTTTAGTGTTGCCAACAAGTAGAATTCCAAAATCACCATTCATCTACCAGCAATTTGTTCCTTGTCTGTCAGTAATAACATCCATTGGTCCCCATAGACAGCACATGGTGAGGCAATGGCCTCCAGACATCAAGGAGGAGCCAACTCCCTGAGGCAGGGGGAAGGGAGACAGATGAAGAATCACAGAGTCAGTATAGAGTGAAGAAGAGGTTGGGAGTATTCTGCAGACAGAGGCAACTGCCCACGGCTAAACCAAGACAAAGGGACATAAATGTATTAGGTACAATGTCAGTAGCAGATATTAGCATTCGAAATAATGGGACCAAGCCCATCATAACAAAAGAATGTCAGGTGCGTCCCATCTCTACCAGAACTAGCCAGATGCTGAAGACAGACAGAATTAAGGACTGTCATGCCATCCCACAAGGTCACAGGAGCCCTCCTCCTCCAGCCAGCTGCCATATTGGGTTCAAAGCAGAGAAGGGATGGAATCTATGCGCCAGAGCAAGTATCTACAAAATACATTATCTAAAGGGATTATTTAAAACTAGAGGCCTAGCACAAGAAATGTGTGCACTGGAGGCAGGGAGTCCCTAAGCCTGGCCTGCACCCTCTCACAGTCCGGGACCCCTCGCTCCTTACTGCCTGCCTGCTCATTGCTCCTTACCTTTCAGCTCACTACTCCTTAGCGCTGCCATGGCGAGAGCCTCTCCCGCCTCCACCACTGTGGTCACGGCCATGAGCCCGGCTTCTGGCTGAGCAGTATGTCCACTGTGGGAGCGCACTGACCACCAGGGGGCAGATCCTGCATTGAGCATCTGCCCCCTGATGGTCAGTGCACATCATAGCGACAGGTCATTCTGGTTGTTCCACCATAATGGTTGCTTAGGCTTTTATTATATAGATATTGGTTTTCATAAAGTTTTACAACAGATTAAGCTAAATAAGTGTTCCTTTGTTTCAATCAGATAGGGGACCATGAAGGAACAGCACATCAGTTTTAGGTAAAATTCTGTGCATTGACTGGCAGTGCAGTTACATCATCATCTGTGCTGACACACACAAATCCCTTTCACACAGTGTGTGAGCACGTGTGTTTATTCTCATATGTAGATGTGTGTGCACTTATCTCATTGACAATGGTTTTCATCACAGGAGAGAACAGACAAATCTTTTGAACAGGAGACTATTTGATCATCACCTAGTTTTTCATTGCCCATAAATTTTGTTGTTGTTTCACATCACACATAATTGATATTGAGCTGGTAATGTCTTTTAAATATTACTGAAATTCTAACTGCAGAATATTCTCATTTGTGCATCTCCCCCAAATTCAGTCTTTACCTAGAGTTTTTATTAACACTTTTACTATTGTATAGCCATCTTTTCCTTCACTTTTTAAACTGTGCTTCCTTTTCTGTGTGTTGAGCAGAAATTATTTTAATATGGTTATTTTTGAAGAAAATAGGTCACTTACAACCTAACTACAAGGTGCACCCCCAAAATGGATATACACAAAATACCTGTAGATTCTATTACATTTTAAAAATGAAATATATTTTAATTAACACTGCCTATAATGTATTTAAAGTGTGTATACCAGGTGTACAGGTTAATAATGCGGATTTTGTAATCAAAGAAAATATGATAATTTCAAGAGAAACATCAAAAGTGCTTTGTTCAAAGTAATGTCCATTGCCAGCTACATATTTTACCCATCTTTCAGGTAATTTGTGGATACTGTCCCAATAGAACTTTTCTTGTTTTGAGGCAAACCATTCAGAGACCCAATTATCCACTTCTTCGTACGCTGTGAAGTGCTGCTCAGAAAGTGTGTGTGCCATTGATCGGAACAAGTGGTCATCTGAAGGAGCAAGGTCTGGTGAATATGATGGGTGGGTTAATACTTCCCAGGCAAGATCTTTTAATGTGTCTTTAACTGGTTTTGAAGTGTGTGATCGTGCATCATCATTTAGCAAACATACTTTGCCTTGTCTTCTGGAACATTCTGGTAGTTTTAACATCAAAGCGTGGTTCAAATTGATTATTTGTTG
>NW_006300367.1:696702-715672 GCF_000327345.1 Myotis davidii
ATGCTTGTAATTGTCACTCTTCAAACTTTTTTAGTTGACCTGGATGTTCTTTGCCTTTCACATCGAAACCATCACTTTTAAAGCATTTAAACCAGTGTTCACAAGTATTTTGAAATGAAGCATGTTCACCATAAGCTTCCCAAAGTATACAATAACTTTCAGCATCACTTTTCTTCAAAATAAAGTAATGAATTAAATATTCCTGAAAATACTTTTTTTCTTGGCACAATATTCAACATTTTTAAGCATAAAAATATCTATGATGTTAACACCGGCAGCAAATATGACATATGAAGTTTTGAAGCTTGATGTCAATACAACAAAATAGCATACATATCAAATCTCACATATATCAACATATGTGTAACTCCATCTATTGGAAAAAATCCCCATTATTAACTGGTACACCTTGGACATTTTTGGGACACCCTATATTATCTGAAATATTTTCCTCATTATTTAAAAGATAACTCTTTTAAATTCAGTAATTGCATGTATAGCTGTTTGCTTAAAATTGACCACTTATATTGTTAGGGTAAATATGAATAAGTGGTGTTCATGTGTGTGTATGAACACATGTTAATATATAGATATAAAATTATATATATATTATATATATAAAAGCCTAAGCAACTGGAATGCTGGAATGACCAGAACAACCGGTCGCAATGACGTGCCCTGACCACCAAAGGGCAGATGCTTAACGCAGGAGCTGCCCCCTGGTGGTCAGTGCGCTCCCACAGTCAACCTCCTGAGTCTGGCCAACCTCCCCTGGTCCCTCCCCATGGCCAGTCAACTGCCCGCAGTTCATCCCCGCATCTGGCAGGCCCCAGCCAGCAGCTGGCAGCTGGCAGGAAGGCCTTGGCAGGAAGGCTCTGGCTGGCAAAACCTGATAGGCCCTGATAGCTGGCAAGACCTAGTATATAATAATGAATAACAATATCATGTTATGTAGTACATTATGTATATAACACAGATATATACGTATGTATGCATTCTATGTGAATACATCATATCTAAGCATATATATGTTTTATGTTTAGCCATGTCTTATGTTTAACCATGTGTAATTTTATAAGTGACATTAGCAATACCTATTCAAAATTATTTTTCCTTTAAAAATATACCCAATGTAAACTTCTTAAATTCCCCTCCATCTATTAAAAAAAATTTCTAATGATTATCAAAAGAAAATTTTGTCCTTTAAAAGATACTTTATTGAAATATAATTTACATACCATCAAATGTATTCACTTTATATTAAATTCAATGGTTTTTAGTATATCTACAGAGTTGTACAACAACCACCATAATCTAATTTTAAAGTCTTTTTTAAACAATAAGGAAGATTTTTGGTTCAAACAAGGCCACCAAAGTCTGGAATTTTTTTCACTTTCTTCTTTCCTTCTGCCATTTTGGTTTTTTAAAAATTAAACAAAATGTGTTCTTTGGAAAAAAATGTCTATTTAGGTTTTCAACCCATTTTTTGATTGGATAGTTTGTTTTTATGGTGTTATGTTTTATGAGTTCACTATATATTTTAGATACTAATCCCTTATTGAATATAGATGGCAAATATCTTCTCCCACTTAATAAGTTGTCATTTCATTTGGTTTGATATAGTCCCAGTTATTTATTTATTTATTTTGTTTCCATTGCATGAGAAAACATATCCACAAAAAATTAATGAGTGATGTAAAACATTTACTGCTTCTGTTTTTTTCTAAGACTTTTAAGGTTTGGGGTCCTATATTTTGATATTTAATCCATTCTGAGATTATTCTTTTATATGGTGTCACAAAGTGATCAGGTATCATTCTTTTTATGTATTTGTCAGCATTCTCAACCTCATTTATTAGATACCATCTACTGCATTGTGTATTCTTACTTCCTTTATCATAGATTAATTGACCAGGGGACATGGGTTTAGGTCTGAATTCTCTATTTTGTTCCATTAATCTATGGTCTGTTTTTGCCCTAGCACCATGCAGTTTTGATGATGATAGCCTTGTAGTATACTTTGATATTAGGTAGTTTAATGCCTCCATCTTTGTTCTTCATTTTGAATACTACTTTGGTTAATCAGGTTCTTTTATCCTTCCTTATACATTTTAGAATTATTTCTTCTAGTTCTGTGAAAAAGTGTCATTGGTATTTTGATACAAATTGCATTGAATCTATAGATCAATTTGGGTAGTGTGAACACTTTAATGATGTTAATTCTCCCTATTCATGAATAAAGTATATATTTTTAATTATTAGTATATTTTTATTATTTTTTCAATGTCCTATAATTTGTCAAGGACAAGACTTTTACTTTCTTGGGTAAATTTATTCCTAAACACTTTTTTAAATGCAGTAAATGAGATCGTTTTCTTAAATTCTCTTTCTGATAGTTCATTATGGCATATAAAAATGCAACCAAATTCTGAATGTTTTATGTCCTAATACATTACTGAATTTGTTTATTACTTTTAGTATTTTTTAGTGAAATCTCTAAGGTTCTCTCTACATAGTCATCTCCACATAATGACAGTTTTACTTCTTTCTTTCCAGTTTGGGTGCCTTTTTTTTTTTTTTAATATCATTGTCTGATTACTGTGGCAAGGCCTTCCCCTACTATTCCGAATAAGGGTGGTGTTAGTGAAAATCCTTGTCTTGTTCCTGATATTAAGAAAGTTTTCACATTATTTACTATAACTAAGTTCTAGAAACAGCCCAATTGTCCATCGTATATAATAAAAGGCTAATATGCAAATAAACTGAATGGTAGAACAACCGAACAACCAGTCACTATGATATGCACTGACCACCAGGGAATGCACATGGAACATGGCAGGCGTCGGCTGCGGCAGGGTGGTGGAGCAGGTGAGTGGGGGTGCCAGACCAAGGCAGGGTGCTGGTCGCTGTCATCAGGGCGAGCCTCTGGTGGTTACTGAAAATTCTTTGTGTCCACACACCGTGTTGCTGCCTGGCACTCCCACCTGCTGCCTTCATTGGCCCTGCTTGCTCAGCACCATCAGGGGTGTGAGCAGCAGCTGCTGGCCCAGATTGCCCCTGAGGGCTTCTCCACTTCCCCCTGATCCTGAGGGATGATCAGGACAGCAGCCACCATTCACACCCACTGACAGCACCAGCGCCACTTGCGGGTGCTAGAGGGGCCAGTGCCAGCAGTGCACGCAAGTGGCGGCGGGTGCCAGGCTGCCGGCAGACAGGGGACTGGGGCCTCGGCAGGAGGGGCCAAGCGAGGACATGGAGGATGTGCTGAGACCCGCTTGTGGCCCACAGTTCCTTTCAAGATGCATAAATCCATGCACTGAACCCCTACTCAGTAGATAAATGGATTAAAAATGGTGGTAGATTTACACAATGGAATAGTATGCAGCTGTGTAAAAGAAGGCTCTCTTACCCTTGGAGACAGCATGGAGGGACCTGGAGACTATTATGCTAATCAAAATAAGTCACTCAGAGAAAAACAAGTTTCACATTATCTCACTTATGTGTGGAATCTAATGAACAAAATAAACTGATGAACAAAACATATCCAGAGATATTGAAACATGCAACAGATTGATGTATTTCAGAGGGTAGGGTGGAAAGACATTAAACAAAGAACTTATATGCATATATGCATAGCCCATGGACAAACAATAGTGCAGGGAAGGCCTCAAGAGAGGGTGGAAGGGCAGTGGAGGGGATCAACAGGGGAAAAAGAGGAACATCTATAATAGTTTCAACAACAAAGATTAAAAAATAAAAAATAAAAAAGTGGAGTTGGGAAAATAAAAATAAAAAAAGCTTTCAGCTTTTCTCCATTGTGTGTGATGTTAGTTGTTTGTTAGTCATATATGACCTTTATTCAATTGAGTTATGTTCCTTTTATTCACATTTTGCTAAGAATTTAATCATAAATGGACGCCAAATTTTTTCAAATGCTATCTGTGCATCTATTGACACATTAAATTATTTATATCTTTTTGTTGTTGTTGTTTATGTTGTGTATCAAATTAATGATTTGGGGATATTGTACCAAATTTGCATCCAGGAATAAATCCCATTTGATCATGATGTATGACGTTTTTAAGGTGTTGCTTAATTTAGTTTGCTGATTTTGTTGAGGATTTTTGCAGCTAAGTTCATCAGAGATATTGAGTTATTATTTTCTATTTTTATAGTGTCTTTGTCTTGGTTTGCTTTTAGGATAACAGTGTCACCATAAAATAATCTTGGGAGTCTTTCTCCCCCTTGATTTTTTTTAAAATACATTGAGGAGACTAGGTGTTTTAAAAAAAAAAAAAAAAAAAAATGGTTAAAATTCAACTGTGAGGCCATCCAGTCCAGAGCTTTTGCTTTTAGGGATTTTTATTTATTTATTTATTTATTACTACTTCAGTTTCAGTAGTTGTAATCTGTCTATTCAGATTCTCTGATTTTTCCTGATTCAATCTTGGAAGATTGTATTTTTAAAAATTTATCAGTTTCTTTCAGAGAGTATAATTTGTTGGCATATAATTATTTATAATATTTTCTTATAATACTTTGTATTCCTTTGCTGTCAGTTGTCATTTCTCTTCTTTTGTTTCTGATTTTTTTCATTTGAGTCCTCCCTCTTTTTTTCTTAATTAGTCTGGTTAAAGGTTTATTAATTTTGTTTTTCTTTTCAAAAAACCTCCTCGTTTCATTGACTTTTGCATAGTTTTCTTAGGCTGTATTTCATTTATTTCTGCTCTGAACTTGATCATTTCCTTTCTTTTACTCACTTTGTACTTTTTGTCCTTCTTTCTCTAGTTTTTTATGTCTAATAGATGGTTTGAGATTTTTCTTGTTTCTTGAGATAGGCTTATCATGCTATGATTTTTAGGACTGATTTTGCTCTGCCCCATGGATTTGTGTTGTGTTTTCATTTTTATTGTCTCAAAGTATCTTTTGACTTCTTCCTTGATTTCATTTTTAAACCACTCATTATTTAGTTTACATAAACTATCCTCATTTTTTTTTTAATTCATGTTTGTTTTTGCTGTACCGTTTGGGGCTTCTCTGCTACCTTGTCTTCCAGAAAACTGATTTGATCCTCTGCTTCTTCCAGTCTGTTGTTAATTCCTGCTAATGTATTTTTCATTTCAGTTCTTGTTTTGTTCACTTCTAAGTGTTTTTTAATGGTTTATATCTCTTTGTTTAAGTTAGTACTGAATTTATCTATTCTTCCACTTATTTATTGAGAATCCTTATAAATAGTGTTTTGTACTCTGCATCTGATAGATTGCTTATCTTCATTTTACTTAGGTTTTTTTCTAGAGTTCTGTTCTGCTCTTCTATTTTGGACATACTTCTTTGTCTCTTTGTTTAGGCTGGAGTTTCCTCATATGTTTAGGTAGATCTGTTATGTCTGCCAGAGTGGCCTTATGTAGTAGGTGTCCTGTGTGGGGCTGTGGTAGTCTTCCTGTTTACCTGGGTCAGGTTTTCCAGGGATGTCTCTTGTGTGGGTTGTGTGTGCACTTTTGTAGTTGAGCCTTAGGGTTTCTCCTACTTTGGGACCTCAGTGGGTGGGTTGACTCTGAGGCTGATGGACTCTGAGGGTTGGCCATGACAGCAGATGAGCTGATGTGCAGGAGCTGACCCCATAGAGAAGGATTTATTTTAGCAGGACTCTGGTTCTTCTCAGGTGTGTCATTTTTTTGAGTTAATTGAGTGCTCTGGTGTGGTCTGAAGCCATCCACTTGCTTTGTTGGTTTTGAAGCCCTTAGGAGAGACTCTGCCTTCTGTGCCCAGTTTGGGATCACCGGGTGGTAGTTGCAAAGTGATCTCCAATGGTTTCCCTTTTGCTGGGCTTGAAGTTACTTGAGAAAGCCTATGCTGTGAGCCAAAGCTGGATGTCACTAGTGATGACCTCGGGGCCCTTTAATGGGCACCACAATGTGCCCTGAGGCTTGCCACCACTTGTTCTGTTCACTATGGCCTCTTCCTTGAAGCTATGTTCCAAGTCAACACTGAGGTTACACATGTGGGGACACCTCAGGCAAGTTTCAACAGATTGCTACTTGTCCCATTCTTGTGGCCATTTAGCAAGAGGTACAGGACACCCTGTGGCCACTTGCTGCTATCTGAGGTTTGTGGACCTTGGAGAGACTTTAGAAATTCTGCAGTATGAACAGTGTCAGTTTCTTTTTGTGGAAAAGCTGCTGGACAAAGGTCAGCCACGTGTGCAAGTTGGGTGGGATGGGGGCTGCTGGGGTCCAACCCCAGCAGGTCCAGGGGTTCCCAAAGGTGTAGACGGAGTTGGCAAAGAAGGAATGACATGGAGCCAGCGTTCAGTTGATCAGCAGCCTAGCCAGGATCTCCAGCCAAGATCTCCAGCCAAGTTCTGGTCTGGATCTCCAGCGAAGTTCTGGTGTTTATTGTCTTGTTACATCCGTATTTATACCAGTTGATTTTAATCCTGTCAATTTCTATTCCAAAGGTTAGGGCGTTTCTTATCTCCATTCCAGGGAGTAAAGATTATGTAGTTTAAATGTGATTGTTTGTAGTTAAAGTGATTCACTATCCGCCTGGCACTTAGTTAAGGAGTTTCATCCCCTCCCTGACTTCAGGGAAAAATCCCTACCTGGGGAAACAACCTTTCTCGGAGAGGTGACCTTGGTTAAAACACACAGCGCTAAGGGGAGCAAACATATTAAGAACAGTATGCTATATACGCCAGGTCCCTTGAAACATATGCTGTGCAGATGTTTCTTTCCTGCAGTGACTGTGTCAAGCAGCAAGGATGGACCGGCTTCTGGCAAATTCCCCCTTTTCTTCATTTTTTAAATGATAGTGCATGCAAATCAGTGGCCACCTCTCAGATTGGGCCATTTAAGACTCGGAAGAAGACTGGCAAGCAATGACAGTGAGCATAACTATAAACATAGTGGATGGAGCGCACAAGGAGCCCCATTCCTGTAGAAGGTTGCCAGCCTCTTCAGTCAAGGGATTTCAGCTGTCCTCAAGTTGTTGGTTTGATTGTCTTTGTTGGTCTGGCTAGCGGGAGGCGTCACTGACGACGGGCTTCCGGAAGCATCAGCAAGTTGAAGGGCTGCATCAAAGGGTCCATCAGGGCCGTGGTTGATGGTACAGCCCCAGGGGTCCAGGGGTCCCCAAAGGTGTGGACGGAGTCTGCGAAGAAGGAATGACACAGAGACAGCATTCAGTTGATCAGCAGCCTTAGTAGGATCTCTAACCACAATCTCCAGCCAAGTTCTGTGTCCATGTTCTCTTGCTAGGTTCTCCTGCCAGGTTCTCCAGGTTCTCCAGCCAGGTTCTGTAGCCATGTTCTCTCGCTAGGTTCTCCAGCCAGGTTCGGTTTTGGTTCTCCAGCCAGGTTCGGTCGCCAGGTTCTGTAACCGGGTTCTTCAGCCAGGTTCTGTCCAGGATCTTTTGCCATGTTCTCTCCAGCGAAGTTCTTCTGTCTCTAGATTCTGTGTCGGTTCTGTCTTCTAAGTTCTGTCTCTCGTTGTCTTGTTACATCTGAATTTATACCAGTTGATTACAATCCTATCAATCTCTATTCCAAAGGTTAGGGCGTTTCTTATCTCCATTCCAGGGGGTAAAGATTATGTAGCATAAGCATGATTGTTCGTAGTTAAAGTGATTAATTACCCACCTGGAACTTAGTTAAGAGGTTTTATTCCCTCCCTAACTTCAGGGGAAAATCCCTACCTGGGGAAACAACCTTTCTCGGAGAGGTGACCTTGGTTGAAACACATAGTGCCAAGAAGGTGAGCAAACATATTAAGAACAGTATGCCATATATGCCAGGTCCCTTGAAACAGCGAGGATGGACTGGCTCCTGGCAGGGGGCCTCATGTCTAGCCTCACAAAAACTCGCTCGGAAAGGCATGATCCTGTACTGTTCAAACCTAATTCAATAGCTATTAGACCCTTTTCATCTCTGTCACAAGTCTCAGATTCTACATTTCATGCCACATATTACCAAGACCCTGTGTTCCAGCTGCTCAAAAACTATTGTCAAGAAAGTGCTCAGTGACCTCCAAAAAACAGGTTTTTAATTATATCATCTTAAAGATCAAAAGAAAAGTGACTTTTAATGACCTACAAATAAGATCAATAAGCCATCAATAATTGGATTCCAGGACCATTCTTTATCAAATTTTATGTTCTCCTTCTCATTCAAAGGGCCTGTGTATTAAAGTTGTCCATCTGCTAGTGATCTCCAGGGGATTATCTACAAGTACTACATCTGATTAGCAATGCAGATAGTCAGCAGTTCCAGAATGGCACTCAGCTTCACAGATGCAAAGTTGGGATAAAAAAATCAATCACTCATCCCCAAGGGAAGAAGTCATCTTATTGAAGCAGTCTAATTAGAGCCATCTGTCCAAACGGCATGGTGTCTAAGGACCCTGATAACATAAGAAGTTCTGGGGTCCAGGGCTGCCTAGGGTTTTTGGAATTAGTTACCTGGAGGAGGTGGCTTCATCTCCTATGTTCCTTGCTCCTTTATTCCTTCATCAATCTCTGTTGTTAGTGACCTGACAGCACATTTGCCCTACCTCACCTTGCCTTGATCTCCCACTTTGATTATCCTCCTACCTTTTGCTCAATACACTTTCGAAATCTAAGAGTAACATTTTTATTTGTTTCTAGTTAAATTTTTTTTCTATGTCTAAAGTTCAACAACAAGTGATGTTGGCAATATCCAATCCATTGTGTCAGCCACACAAACAAATTGAAACAGATTTCTGCAATTTGAGTTATTTGGAATTTGTCACAAATATAGTTCAGTTTTCATAGGTCTCACTATTCCTTACTGTGCCACATTTCCTTGCCTAAGTATAGTCTTATATAGTCTTTGTTCCTTAAATTTTAAAAGTTTAAATATAAAACAAAATAGAGAAAATAGTATAATGAGCTCTATGTATTTATTTTCTATCATACAAAAATCTTAATTATGAACATTTCTGTTTTTCATACTACCTTCTCCCTTCTGTCTTCAACAGACTATTTTAGCCTAATTTCAGATAACATGTAATTTTATCTTTAAATATCACATATTTATAAAAAGCTTTTGCATTAAAAATTACATCTGCAAACCCATTAAAATACCACATGCAAACAATTAAAATAAATTAGTTGATAATATCAAGTATCAACTAAGTGTTGAAATGACCACAATTCTCTTCCCCACCCCTTCCTCCTTTTTATGTCTCCTTTATTCCACATTGCTCTTCACTTTTCAAATCAGAATCCAAACAACATTGACACATAGCATTTTTTGATGTCAACAAAATCTTTTATAATCTGTCTTTTCCCTGTTTTATATTTTGCAATTTATTTTTAAAGTCTTTGTATCCATCATTCTTGCCTTTCTTCCCTATAAGTAGTGCACAGCATCTTCTTATATGAAAGACATTGACAGAACTTAAATTCATTTTATACACAGGCAAATTTTTCCACTGCCTCAGTGAGGAGATCAGAGTTTTATTGAGAAGACTACTTTGCCCAAGAATGCATCTCCTTATATCTGCAAGGATGTTCCTTATCTCAAAAGTAGACCTTCATTCTCTCTGATTCCAAAGGGTCTCAGACAAAGCAAAATTGGGGAATGGGCAACAGAATCTCAAGAATAAAGGATAATGTTACTAGTACACCATCAGGGAGGTATGAAAGCTTACAAAGCTCTCCTCTTCCTGTTTTCAAATAACCTAAGTTTTTCTACTAGTATCTACACTAATAAAAGAGAAACATGGTAATTCGTGTACGACCGCTGCCCTTCCCATTGGCTAATCAGCGAGATATGCAAATTAAATGACAGCCAAGATGGCAGCCGGCAGCCAGGCAGTTTGAAACTAACATGAGGCTTGCTTGCCTCAGTGATGGAGGAAACCAATGTTCCCCGACTGCAGTTAAGAAACTATGTAACAAATACCACAGGACTTCAGCCAGCAGGATCGCAACATTGTATGCAAAGGCCAGAAACCTACCTTCAGCAGCGGAGGCCTAAGAGCTGGAGCCAAGCCTCAAGCTAAAGCTGGCCCAGAATATAAAAAAAAAAAAAGGAAAAAAGGAGCGGTTGGGAGCTTCAGTCACCCCAGCCTGAAACCAGCCCTCAGCCCCTCACCCAGACTGGCCAGGCACCCCAGTGGGGACCCCTACCCTTGCAAACAACCATCATCCCCTCACCCAGGCTGGCCAGGCACCCAAGCGGGACCCCCACCCTAATACAGGACACCCGTCAGGGCAAACCAGCCGGCCCCCACCCATGCACCAGGCTTCTATCCTATATAGTAAAAGGGTAATACGCCTCCCAGCACCGGGATCAGCAGAGCCATGAGGTCTCCAGGCACCGGGATCAGCGTAACAGGGGGCGGCGCCCAAACCCCCTGATCCCACTGCGGCTCTGTGTGTGACAGGGGGTAGCACCCATCCCAACCCGCTGATCCACCCTGCTCTGTGTGTGATGGCGTAGAGCCATAAACTCCCCATTCGCCCTGCCCTGAGTGTGACAGTAGCGGCGCCCCAACCCCCTGATTGGCCCTGCTCTGTGCGTGATGGGGTGGCACCGCAACCTCCCCATCAACCTTGCCTTGAGTGTGACAGGGGGCGGGGCCCCAACCCTCCAATCGGCCCTACCCTGAGCATGACTGAGGGTGGCATCCCAACCTCCCGATCCGCCCTGCTCTGTGCATGACAGGGAGCAGCGCCCCAACTCCCCAATCGGCCCTGATCTGAGCCCGACCAGGGGCTTCACCTAGGGATTGGGCCTGCCCTCTGCCACCTGGGAGTAGGCCCAAGCCAGCAGGTCATTATCTCCCGAGGGGTCCCAGACTGCAAGAGGGCACAGGCCGGGCTGAGGGACCCTCTTCCCCCCTGAGTGCACAAATTTTTGTGCACCGGGCCTCTAGTTATTCTATATAATAAAATGATTATATGCAAATTGTCCCCTGGAATGGGAGTCTGACTGTTTGCTATAATATACAGTGACCACCAGGGGGCAGCATGGAACATGGCAGGCATTGGCAATGCGGTGCTGGCAGCGGATGGCAATGGAGGCACTGCCGGCCCCAGTGGGCTCCGATGAGAGCAGGACTGCAGCAAGATGGTGAAGCAGGTAAGCAGGCAATGCCAGGCCAAGGTGGGTGTGAGCAGGGCCCAATCTCCCTGCAATAGCCCCACAGACATTGACCAGCAGTGGTGGCCGAGGTTAAGGCTGCTGCCGAGCTCACAGATGCTGAGCGAGCTGGGTGGGGTCCCAATGACTCAGGCAGAGAGGGGCACACAGGGGCCCAGGGACCCAGGTGCTTCTCAGGGCCCAGAGATCAACTGGGAACACCCCCAACCCTACTTCCATGTCAGATGCTTGCACTTTGATTACCAGCCAGGTCGAGAGACTACACCCATGTGCAATTTTCATGGACTGGGCCTTTAGTCTATATATATAAAAGCCTAAGTGACCAGCTGACCAGCCAGTAGCTATGATGTGCACTGACCACCAGGGGACAGATGCTCAATGTAGGAGCAGACACCACAGGCATGGAAACATGGAAAATACTGATGAATCTCAGAAGAGGGGTAAAGGGGAAGGTTGGAAAAGATTAACCAAAGATTTTATATGCAAACTAGAGGCCCAGTGCACAGATTCGTGCACCACTGGGGTCCCTCAGCCTGGCCTGCAAAGATTGGGCTGACACCGGCTCTCTGACATCACTAAAGGGGTCCCAGATTACAAGAGGGCACAGGCCAAGCTAAGGGACCCCACCAGTGCACAAATCTGTGCACTAGGCCTCTAGTAATTTTATAATGAGATTTAACATTAACAGTCTACAAATTCCCTCTGGAGAAATATACCATAACATGTTATGTTTCATGCATATCTTATCATGAAGAAGGGTCCAAGCACTGGGTGTCTAGGTTTTCACTTTTTCTAACTACACTTTAATAGCATCCACCCTGTAGAAATGAGGGCCACATCTTGGGGGACTTAATTCTAGTCACTGGGGACCAGGGTTTATTAATAAGAGAGAGAGTAAATTATTGGAAAATTTTCAGTTGTGATGTGACGTTTGGTTTCTATTTTAAAGGGATGATCTGTATGCTCTGAAGAGAATAGATATCGGGAGGGAAGAGTAAAAGCAGGGAGATCCATGGGCAGTAATTCTAATAGTTGAGTTGATTGCGAGCATTTGGGAGATTGATTGGAACCTCAGAATGAACCAAGAATGTGTCATTCTTGGAAAGAAATCAAGTAAAGTGGCTTAATCTGTCCTTAAACATATAAAATAATACATATTTAAAAAATTATTTGAAAAGAAAGACCCTGCCATTAATTTTCTGACTAAAATGGTGGATAAGGTTGTCATACTTCTCAGATTTAAATCCCTGGGTCTGCACATGCAATATACGTTCCTCATTGAGAAATTAATTCTTTTTAATGTTAAATGATCAATGCTAATAAATGTTTATGGTTTAAGAGGATATGGATGTGGAGAAGCGAATGGGACACTCCTCTTTGTGCTTCTCTCCACTTAATCAAACTCTTTCTAAACCCTTTCCCAGGAAGGATCCATCTACACAGGTCCTGGGGATTCATGCCCCAGGGAAACTCCTAAACCTTATTGTGTGGATTTTGCATTAAAATTTGTTTCCTCAGTGTTGCCTTTTCCATAGAAATGTTAAATTAATAAAATATTAGTTTTCTCTTAAGAGGTAATAAAATTGAAGCTCAGGAGGTAAAATGTTGCTAATAAATAATGGAATGAATTTTACAGAACATGCTCTGTGTATCTATTAAAATGAGCCAAATGACAGTGTCAATGTCCCCAAGTATTTGACCCCTCTATACTATTGCTCTTAACTTGACTAGTGCAAAGATAATGTAAACCAAGTTGACACATTGCTTTGGTTGATATGCATCAAGCTGTTTTATAATCTACTAGAGGTCTGGAACATGAAATTTGTGCACAGAGGGATGGGGGTCCCTGAGCCCAACCTGCACCTTCTCCAATCCAGGACCCCTCAGGGGATGTCCGACTGCCGCTCGCAATCTGGGACCACTGGCTCCTAACTTCTAGCCTGCCTGCCTGCCTGATCACCCCTAACTGCCTCTACCTTGTCCCATGCTCAGGATCCAGGATTCCCTCCTCTGGCCGGTTGCAGGCACCCAGGACCTGGGTTGGATTTGTCTGGGCCAGCTTTAGTAGCAGGGGGCTGTGGACGGGCAGCTTCACCTGGGCCGCAGTCTCAGGCACCCAGGACTGCAGGATAGGTGGCTTGTCCCTCTCCTGGGCCGCAGCCTGGCTCGTCCCCATTCCTCTTTCATGGGCTCATTTGTGCCTGGCTGGTCCCCATTTCTCTCTCCCCAGTGTTCAGTGTCTGAGCCATTATGGCACTATGGCATGAGGGCGTGACAATCATTTGCATATTATCTCTTTATTATATAGGATCATTTCTCCCTTTTTTATGTTATAATTTATTCTTGAAGATGTTGAGTTTATCAGCTTTGCCCTTTCCGCTTCTATGCAGTTTCATATGGTTTTGCCTATTGCATACTTCATGCTCTTTCCACTCCACTTTGGTAACTTTCTGGAAGACAGGTGATGCCTTAAATGTCTTTCATTGTTACAACATCCATCATATGTGGGGATACAGGTAGTCATTGATGTTACTGTGGAGTCTTTTATAATCTAACATAGCCTTTATTAAAATGCAAATATCTGCCCTAGCTGGTTTGAATAGAGCTTCAGCGTGTGGACTAAAAGGTCCTAGGTTTGATTCTGGTCAAGGGCATATGCCTGGGTTGTGGGCTCAATCCCCATAGGAGGTATGCAGGAGGCAGCTGATCAATTATTCTCTTTCATCATTGATGCTTCTATCTCTCTTTTTCTCTCCCTTCCTCTCTAAAACAAATGTCTGTTAACATGTATATTTATTAACATTTAGACTATGATACCTCAAAGGCAGAGCGAGTCTTTTATTTTACTTCAATCTTTAGCAACCAGAACAATTACTGATTACTGGCCATAATTGATATTTTATATAGCTTTGTTCAGAATAATATGAAAAGAATTAATGTGTCATATTCTCTTAATAATCACATGGGAAGCAGTAATGAGAGCAATTTTGACAATAGGCACTAAAGTTAGACTCCCTGGGTCTAAATCTAGATTCAACATTTACATTCTATGTAAATTTGGACAACTTATAGTGCCTCAGCTCCCTCATATATGAGAAACACAGTACTTATGCATAAGAATGTAATAATTTAATAAATTATTCTTAGAACAGTGACTGGAGTGTAATTAAATTGTAATATAAGTGGTATATGTGTTCATGACTGGCATGTAATAATTGCTATTTGGTGTTATATGGTATTTTTAATAATTATTTGCTGAATTGAGATGCAGTGTGTGTGTGTGTGTGTGTGTGTGTGTGTGTGTGTGTGTGTGTGTGGTGATAATGATAGGAGGTATTTCTCACTAGAATTCTTCAGCACAGATATGCCAGCCTGTTTCCTGGCGAGTATGACTTCTTGTTGAATGAACATATCATTATTTTATGGTTGTTGTTTTTGCTACCTTATGAAATGTTTCCAACATCTACAGTAAGTGCTACCAAATAAAGCATTTGGAAATGAGTAAGAGTTGCAAACACACTGAAATAACAACACTGAAGAAAGGCAAAGGATACTCATTATCTTTGAGATCCCATAGGGGGGTATTGATACCCTGTGCACAGTCTTTACTGAGGCCTGAAAACTAAGCAGGGGACCATCTGCAGGCTCTGTGTGCTTCTGATTCATGGGGGCTCTTGGGCGGGATCCTGTGGCAGGTGCCGATAGAGCCTGCTGTCGGACCCAGTCCTGAGCCCACGTCTTCAACTCTGCCACAGCCTTTTTTTGATTCCATTGTGCCGAGAACTGCCTGTGCCTGGAGACCAGGCCAGGAGTTGAGCTGGGAGGTCTGTGTCCGTTTGCTGTCAGTGCAGATGATGCTCAAGGGAGGAAGCCAGTCAGTCCGTGATGTGCCACAGCAGACTGCAGTACAGGTGCGAGGGCACCCGCGCGCAATAAGGGACGAGGTCATAGCTGTGGTGGCGTGTGGTGGAGCCGGCAGGGAATGTAGAGCAAAGGAGCAGGGTGCAGTGGAGGCTGTGAGTACAGAAAGGGTCTGAGACTAGAACGGTCTTGTTTATGCTGTGGCCTCAGTGCCTGGCACAGACACGGTAAACACCTTCAACATTAATTATGAATAAAGTACTGAAGGGAGATTGCACTGCCCAGTCTGTCACGTGTATAGATCTTGGAAGAGTGATACAGTATTGCAGATACATCATCAAATAGGATGGAGAAGCTGGAGAATACATGGGATCACCAGGTAGCTCTATCCTTGAAATAATCTCCAAGCCAAAGCCAAACCGATTATCTTACTGCATTACCTTTTTTTCCTGAAGGCTTAGGAATAGAATATCTATCCCAGTGATTCTCAACCTTCCTAATGCCACGACCCTTTAATACAGTTCCTGATGTTGTGGTGACCCCCGATTTCATTGTTACAAATTGAACATAATTAAAGCATAGTGATTAATCACAAAACAATATGTAATTATATATGTGTTTTCCAATGGTCTTAGGTGAACCCTGTGAAAGGGTCGTTCCACCCCCAAAGGGGTCGCGACCCACAAGTTGAGAACTGCTGATCTAGCCCCTTATTCCTGATATTCATGGAGGTTATGATTCAATGAGGAGTACAAGCCTCATACAAAGAGGATCTGACAAAGCTGAAGAGTGAGAATCTCAGACAGAAGGTAGAGTTGTTAAAGTGCAGATGGTGGCAGTGAAGCTCAGATTACAAAGAAAAAGCTCACACATGTATACAAGACTTTATTTGTTGCCAAGAGCAAGAATGATGTCCTGTCCAGCCAGTGTTGCTCAGTGGTTGAGTGTGACGTATAAACCAGGAGGTCACAGTTCAATTCCTTGTCAGGGCACATGCCTGGATTGTGGGCTCAATCCCCAGTGTGGGGTGTGCAGGAGGCAGCTGATAAATGATTCTCTCTCACCATTGATGTTTCTCTCACTATCTCATCAATAAAAATATATATTTTTTAAAGAAAAAGAATATTGTCCCATCCTGAACCTCAGGGTACTCAAATGTTTCTGATCAAGTCAGAAAGTCAGAATATTGTACTATAAGTAAATATTAGTATTTTTGTCAGTTTTCCCTGTTATGAAAAAGTACCATAGCCTAGTGGGTTATAGACAAAATAAATTTATTTCTCATAGTCCTGGAGGCTGGAAGTCTGAGTTGAGGGTGCCTGCATGGTTGGGGTGCAGGGAGGACCCTTTCTGTGTATTTACTTGGCAGGAACAGCAGGGGCCTCTCTAGAGTCTCTCTTATAAGACATTAATCCACAGATCCCACTCCCTAATGTCATCACATTGGGGTTACCATTTCAGCACATGAATCTTGGGGAGACACTATAATTTAGTCCATGGCACTCAGCTTTGATTAAGGGACAAGTAACTGGGAACACAATTGTGAGGTTAAAGACTCATATTCTTTTCCCTTCCTTAGGGAAACCAACATCTTTTACAGTCAGGACGGAACTGAATAACACTCTGATCCAAGCGAATACACCTTGTGACCCTCCGCTTTCTCATGAAGAAAACAGAGTCCTGCAGCCTCTTTCAAATTATGAAAAAAAGAAGCATGGGTTTGATTCACCACTTCTTCCAGGAGGAGCTGAGCAGAGAGCAGGGATACTGACTGAGTGTCGGCAGGTCAGTGTTGGTGCAGCAGCACCTGTCCGAAGGGGACGCTGCAAATTTCAACAGACCATTACCTCTTTGCTGTAGAATTTCCTTACTGGCTCCCTCTAGAAGTTCGCGAAAATAATCTTCTTTGTAATTAACATGTTTCTGCTTTCAGAAATGATGAGCTAATGGTCTGCTGACCCCTGTGGAAGCAATCTCATTGTTGGCTTCTCTCCTTGAGCAGCAGACAATGTAGCCCTGGGTTTCTGGTTGAAATTCTAGTGCAAAGATTCTCAAGCCACCAGCTAGAAGGCAAAACACTCAACATCTATCCTATTGGTGCCACTCAAAAAGAAAAGTTAATAAATATTAAAAATACATTTACATATTTGAATATTTACAGACCAATTCAGAGAGATTATTTGATAGGAGCTGCATTTATAAAAATAATTACATAATTTTTACTATATGACATGAACCTCCCTTCTCTCCTCTCTCTCACTCACATGAAAACAGTGTGTGTATGTGTGTGTGTGTGTGTGTGTGTGTGTGAGAGAGAGAGAGAGAGAGAGAGAGAGAGAGAGAGAGAGAGAGAGAGAAAGAGAGAGAAAGAGAGAGAGAAAGAAGAGAATCATTGACTAATTAAATCAAGTGCATCTGAGTGAGAAAAGATACCTGCTTCCTTACAATAATAACTCAATAATTAGTCAGAGTTGAAACTAATATTTTAAATTTTTGTTTTACATAAAACTTTATATTTTTCTTAAGTTGTTTAAAGGGTAGCAGTTTGATTTTAGATAAATGTGGAAATATATATTTTTCACAACTATGTACCATGATTCTGGCAAAGTAAATGCCTCTGAGAGAAACTTCAGAATAACATCACCTTAGCACTGTGTTCTCTACTGGGAAAAGCAGGGTTATTCTTAGTTGAGAGCAATCTTTGCAGAAGGTAAAAAAAAAAAAATAGCAGGGGGAATTCACACTGTGGTTCATTACAAAATATAAGTCATCCTGAAATACCAATGTATGGGGAGTTTGAATAGAAAAAAGTATAACCTAGAAAGTAAGTATCTCATAGGACTGAGAAGGGGTTCAGAGATTACCCAAAATTCAGGACTGGCACTGAAAAGATGTATGAAATAATACACATTCAGGGGAAAGGCAGAAGAAGGGTAGTGATTTTTATTAATTCTACTGTAGTGCGTTTAACAAACATCATCTCAATGAACACACGTGATTGCCTTCTGCAGTGTTATTATCCATGTGTCACACATGGGAACGTGGAGTTAGGATGGGTAAATTATCCATGCCACAAAGCTACTAATGACTGTGGCCAGAATGTAATGCTAAGCTGTCATCTGAGACATAGTTTCAGAAAAGGGGTCTGTATTTCTCTTAAATGTATTAGACTGATAATCTGGAAAGAAAATTAAATAATGTTTGGAACTAGAAAATTCCTTCATATCTACACAACACTTTTCAGTTCATTCACATCATTTTTGAAGACAAAAATGATGTTTTATCCCTAGATATTAAAGGATAAAAATGAATATGTTTACCAAAATTTATATGCTCTAAATCAGTAGTTCTTGAATAAATGTATGAATGTCTCAGGGTAGGTTATACAATGCATTTTTAAATGTATATATTTAAATAGCACTAACCTCTTCATATCTGTGTACACGGAGTATAGAAATGTTTTTAGTAAAGATAGGCATAATGGAGTTGGCAGTTATTTACTTTTTCTCTAATGAATTATTTGTTTGGATTATCTTGAAATTTTAAGAAATTGTCCTTTTGGAGAGAACTTCAGATGCTTTCTCAAACTAGCCTTTCTGAAAAGTCCTGATATTAACCCACAAAACAAAACAACAGAACCCCAGGGTGTTTTGAGAAAATGGTGCATTTCAGGTGTTCATGAATGCAGACTATCACTAACTTTGTCATCATTATTAGTTCAGAAATTTCTTTCCTAACATTTTTGGAAGTGCAACCCCAAGCAAGGAAACCCTGTGCAGAATTTTAAGTGAAAATACATGGCCCATAATAAAGGGAAAGATTGCTGGTTCTTTGAAAGGATAAACAAGATTGACAAACCTCTAGCCAGACTCACCAAGAAGCAAAGAGAGAGGACCCAAATAAACAAAATCAGAAACGATAGAGGCGAAATAACAACAGACCCCACAGAAATACAAATGATTGTTAAAAAATACTTTGGACAGC
>NW_006300367.1:717592-733491 GCF_000327345.1 Myotis davidii
ATTAAAAATTGTTTTTATTGATTTTAGAGAGGAAAAGGAGAGGGAGAGAAAAACTTACTAATCGATGAGAGAGAAACAGCAATTAGCTGCCCCTCACTGGGGATCGAGCTTGCAACCTGGGCATGTGCCCTGACCAGGAATTGAGTGAACCTTCTGGTTCATAGGTTGACGCTCAACCACTGTGTCACACCCAATTTTAGAACAACCAATCTTCAATTCTGTCTTACCAAAATCCTATAATTTCTTTCAAATTGAATTATAATTTATTTTAATTTTGTTTTATTGCTTAAAGTATTATTAAGAGTATTACATATGTCTCCTTTTTTCCCCCCACCTTGACATTCCCCCGGCCTACCCTACCCCCCAGTGTCTTGTGTCCATTGGTTATGATTATATGTATGCATACAAGTCCTTCGATTGATCTCTTACTCCCCCCTCCTGCCCCAAACCCTCCCCAGCCTTCCCACTGTAGTTTAATAGTCTGTTCGATGTTGCTCTGCCTCTGTTACTGTTTTTGTTCATCAGATTATAGTGGTCTTACTTATCCATAAATGAGTGAGATTATGTGGTATTTCTTTTTCATTGACTGGCTTATTTCACTTAACATAATGCTCTCTAGTTCCACCCATGCTGTTCCAAAAAAAAAGAATTCCTTCTTTTTTTTAAAAAAAGAGAATGAGAATGCATTTATTACTTAATATCTATTAAAGTTGGTTTACTTGGAAGGAAGAATTTAAAGAAAAAATCATTAAATTATAGCCTTAAATTGAGAACTGTTAAAAATAAAATTTTGGCTAAATATTCTTAAAAGAATGCATTGCAAAGCTGTTGTAACTAGATCATTTACTTATAAACGAACTGAGTCTTCAAACACACTGTAACGTGTCTTCAATTTTGTTACATGCTACAATTTTCTTCTACTTTTGAAAATGTTGATTTATATGTATACCTTAATATATAAAAATATTTATTTTCTTCTCCTTGAAGTTTATTACAACAATAAAATATGTAACTGTGAAAAAAAAATAAAGGCAAAGTTTAAGAGTAGAAGTTGGATTTAGAAGTTCAGATCCATGAGTAAATGACAAGACATAAAAACTAGAGACGGTAAACGAACTGGACCAAAACAGGGCGAGGGCAGCAACAGGGACCCTGGCAGAGAAGACCTTGCAAGGATAAGCCCTGCCAAGCTCACTCTAGAGATTTAGGATGCCTGAGTCTAATGGCGTCACAGTAGAGGTTGACCCTGAGTGATGTTTATCATTCTCATTCCCTCACATAAATCTTTTAAAGTCTCTACTAATGACGTCTTTCTGTTTCAAAACTGAACAACATATTGTCTGACTCTGACTCTTCTCTAAATATCGTAAATATTTAATTTCTGTCCTTCTAAATATTTTTGAGAGCTAATTAAGTTGAGAGCCATTTTCAACTGCGACTTTGGAAGATCAGATACATGCCTGCCCACTGTTGTGCACTTACTGCTGTGCACGTACTTGCTCTGTATCAGTCAGAAGGGCAAAGAGGGTTATAAACAAATTATGTGCTGCGAATTGGCCTTTGGTCATGCAGATACAGCTTGGACTGCAGTTGAAGATGTATTATAACAGAATCAGATATATATATTATCTTTTACTTTTGCAAATACTCTACTTCTGCACCAACACTCACAGGATAATATAATTTGAATGAATTCTATCTTAAAATGTTTGTAATAGTTAAGTCAATTTTTTAAATGCATACTATGTCAATATGAAATGGAAATCCATTTACATTGGCAAGAAAATAGCTTACTAGACATATCTGCCAATTTTGGAATGGTTGGCATGTGAAGGGAAAAAAAAAAAAAAAGCACAAATAAACAAACAAAAAATACCAAATCTTTACTGGAACTATGGCATTTGGAGGTTTTTAGGTAGAAAAAAACAAGCTAACTTTTCCCCCCTGTCTATCAGAAGCACAGCTTGTCTTTCTTTTTTCCCTACCACTTTCTATTTTATACTTTCGGACTTAAGCTCCTGGAATCTGAGAACATCTGTGCCTAGGGGAAAAGGAGTGCCTTGAGAAAGCATGTGCTTATGCATCTTATCAGAGTATAAATGACCCAACTGCTTCCCCAAGAAGAAAGAACCAGACAACATACAGCTAATGGTAGGCTACCAGGGTGAAGAAATTGACAGCTTTTATTACTTATTAAAATAGATCCTCAATGTTTTAAAGATGAGAAGATGGTGCTACACTGTAGCTAGAAGCATCTAGAGATTTAAGCTAAAGGAAGCCCCAGAGTGTATTTGAACTCTCTGCAGTAAGCATAATGAAGAAAAGGAAAGAGGTTAGAATAGTGTTAGGGTCACCAAAAGAGGAACACATGAGGCCAAAGAGGTAAAGAATTATACATTTACTAGAGGCCCAGTGCACAAATTTGTGCACAGGTGATGTTCCTCGGCCTGGCCAGTGGTTGAGGCCTATTGGGAGGCCTGTCAGCTGGTGGGAGGGACGATGGGTGGGTGGTCTGCTGCCCCCCCCACCCCCATTGAGGCCCAATGGGGGAGAAGGACTGTGAGAGGTTGGCCAGCCGGCTTCCCCATCAGGGCTGATCAGGAGGGCTGGACAGGAGGAGGGCAGAGGAGACCTGGGAGGTTGGCTGTGGGAGCACACTGACCATCAGGAGCCAGCTCCTGCATTGACTATCTGCTCCCTGGTGGTCAGTGCGCATCATAGCGACTGGTCCACCAGTCGTTCCTGTCGTTTGGTCATAACAGTCACTTGGGTTTCTATATATATACTAGAGGCCTGGTACAGGGATCAGGCCTAAACTGACAGTTGGACAACCCTTTCACAATCTGAGACCACTGTCTCCTAACCCCTCACCTGCCTGCCAGTCTGATCCCCCTAACTGCTCTCTCCTGTTGGCCTGATCACCCGTAACTGCCTCTGCCTTGGCCACGCCACCATGCCTTTGTCCAGAAGGATGTCCAGTCTAATTAGCATATTACCCTTTTATTAGTATAGATAGAGGCCTGGTGCATGGGTGAGGGCCAGTTGGTCTGCCTTGAAGGGGGTCCCAGGTCAGAATGGGGTCCCCTTGGGGGATGTAGCTGGCCTGGGAAAGGGTCCTGGGGCAGTTTGCAGGCCAGCCACTCCCTCATAGGGATGGGGGGGGTCTTTTCTGGGGGTGGGGCCAGCCTGAGCGAGGGGCTGAGGGAGGTTTGCAGGCTGGCCAAGCTCCCATAGGGGTGGGGGTCCCCGCTGGGGGGTGTGGTTGGCCTGGTCGAAGGGCTGAGGGCCATTTGGGGGTGGTTTGCTGGCCAACCAAGCCCCCATATTTGTCCGGAAGGATGTCCTTAAGGTCTCCCGGTCTAATTAGCATATTACTCTTTTATTAGTATAGATAGACTAGAGGCCTGGTGCATGAAATGTGCACAGGGTGGTCCCTCAGCCCAGCCTGCACCCTCTTGCAATCTGGGACCACTGGCTCCTAACTGCTCACCTGCCTACCTGCCTGATCACTCCTAACCACTCTGCCTGCCTACCTGATCACCAACAGCCACTCTGTCTGCCTGCCTGATTGCCCCTAACACCTCTGCCTGACTGTCTGATCACCCCTAACCTCCTCTGCCTCAGCCCCCACAGCTGTGGCTTCATCCAGAAGGACGTTTGGAATGACGTCCAGAAGGTCGTTCAGCTGTCTGGTCTAATTAGCATATTATGCTTTTATTATTATTGATTGTTACATCTGCTAGCAGAAGGGCTGAGACCAAAATGGCATCAGTGGGGCAGAGCATGGAGAGTGGAATATTTATGTCTCCGGTAAAGGTCAGAGTAACCAGTCGGACCAGGTGCAGAGGGGCGGGGTGTAGGAAACTGAGTGAGGTGCTTTACTGGAAGGCCCTTAATTATGTCTTGCAAAACCTATAATGAGGAAACAGGAAAACCACCAGGAGGGCCGAGAGCAACCAGCGGGGCATAATGGAGCACAAGAATATGCCTAAGAAATAGAAACTTACACATCCTGATTGTCCTCTACCGGTCCTGTGCTTTATCTAACTAATTTAATTTAAATTGTTATAAATGTAATAAATATGGTACAAACAGAAGTCACCCCAGTATGGCAGACAGGTGAGTGAATAGAGAGGTGACATAAAAGAATAAGTAAGTAAAAGAAGAAGCAGTTTGTAGTTCTACTAGGTCTGAGACTTTAGGGTCGAGTTTGCCAAACATTTTCTGTCAAGGATGAGGTCCTACATGTCATAGCCTTAGCACCTATTCAATTTGCCATTGTTAGGATAGCTGCCATAGATAATATGTCAACAAACGATCCTGGTTGTATTCCAATAACACTTTATTTATGGAGACAAATTTGAATTGCATTTACTTTTTTATATATCATCAAAGATCCTTCTTTTTCCCCCAACCCTGAACACATATGAAACTACTTTGGATGTGTGGGCCATTCAGAAGCAGGCACTGGGTTGAATTTTGCCCATGGCCATAGTTTGATGATCCTTCCGTTAGAATCTTATACTTACAGCATGATCACACACCCACATGTATGTGAGGGTATGAGGAGGCTCATTGCAGGCCCCTTAAGTTTTCTCTGACCTCTGTGATTTTTAAAACACACTCAAATATTCTTAAAATTTCTTTTCAATTATAGCTTACATTAAATAATAAAATACTCCATTTGAGTGATATTTCATTTTTCTTTAATTTACTATTTATTGCATTTTTGGGGTGACGCTGGTTAAAAAATTACACAAGATTCAGGTGCACAATTCTATATCATCTGTGTACTGTATTGTTTGTTCACCACCCCAAGTCAAGTCTCTACATCACCATTTATTCTCCCATACCCTTCTCCACCTCAGCCCAACAGCCCTCTCCCGAGCAGTCACCACACTATTGTCCATGGCCGTGAGTTCTTTCTCTTTTTTTTTCTTTTTTGCTCCATCCCCCACCCTGCCTTACATAGCCTCCCACCCAGCTGGTGTCAGCCTACTCTCTATCTATGTGCCTGTCTCTGTTTTGCTTGTTAGTTCATTTTGTTCAATAGATTCCACATCTAAGTGAAACCATGGTACTTGTCTTTCACTCTGGCTTATTTCACTTAATATAATGCTCTCCAGGTCCATTCATGTTGTTGCAAAGAGCAAGACTTCTTTTTTTAAAAAAATGACCACATAGTAGTCCCTTGTGTAAAGGTGACACAGCTTTTTAATTCACTCAGCTACTGATAAGCAGTAGGGCTGACTCCAAACCTTGGCTATTATAAATAACACTGCAATGAACATACAGGTGCATATTTTTTTTTTCAAAGTAGTGATTCAGGTTTTTACAAATAAATTTCCAGGATGGAATCACTGGGCCATAAGGCAGTTCCATTTTTAATTTTTTAAGAAACTCAATACTGTTTTCCATAATGGCTGCACCAATTACAATCCCTCCAACAGTGCACAAAGGTTCCTTTTATCCATATCTTCATCAACACTTGCTGTTTGCTGATTTATTGATGGTAGCCATTCTGAAGATATAATCTGCAAATTTAGAAACACAAACATTGGAAGATTTGGCAGATGAAATTATGGATTACTTTTCATTGAATGTTTTAAAAATAAATAAAAACAACTTTGGTTGGAATCAGTGAACAGAGCAAGGTTTATTTCCAGCAGATTAAAAAGCCAAGTGCTATTTTCTACAAAATGAAAGAGACTAACACATATATCAGATTCACTTGGCATTTTTTATATGAAAAATAACAACAACAAAGACGTCAATGAGACCAATTAATTTCTCTTTAGCTTTGTGGAAAGGCACCTAACTCATCTGTCTGTGTGCAAGCAAATGTATTTTCCATTGTTCTGTGCCAGGATGCTATTAAACATTTCCACCCTGTTAGTTACTCTTCATTATATTGACAAGAAAACAATACAGCACAAAAGCTAAATAAAAGTCATTTCTCTAATGAAACTGTACAATGGTGATTCATTTACAATTTAGTGGTCCTTGTGTGTGTGTTTTATTTTTTGTTTTTCACCTAGTTTTTTTTATAAATAATTTTTTTTTAGTATTAGTTATAAATATAATGAATATCTCTATATAAGAATGTAGGTCTTACAGTGTCTATTCTGCCTGGTTGAATAATGGGAAACACCCTTGTCATCTGTAATACCCTTCAAATAAAAAGATGAATAATGAGTAATCTTCAATAAGATAATAGCAAAGTGAATCAAGCAATATATAAAAATAATTATATTGATAACACATACCTGATAAAGAATTAATATTCAAAATATATAAGTAATTCATACAAATAATCAAATTGAAAAATTATACTATGAAAACTCTATTCTAACACACTTATCAGTAAATTATTAAGTTCCATATTCTTCCAATTCTCTTCCTTTTTCTCTGCTGTTCATTCTCTCTCACCTTTGTTTCTTCTTCCCCATCTCTTTGACAGGTCAAGTTAGCATGAGCAAGATCTCAGACCTCAGACTTATTAGCTCTCCTACATTTTCCCCTTTGACTTAAATAATTTTATTTCTCTATAGCACACCATCGCCTTACCCTTGTGCATGTATATCCAATAGCACCCTCAACAACTTCACTTTTATCATTACTAAAAGCAATTTCTTCCGTTTTTCCTCTCAATCAAAGAAAAGTTGAGCTGTTATAAGCAAAACTATGGAGCCATCCTTGTTTCCAATCTTTCTCTCAAATTCTACATTAAATCTGTTAACAAATCCTGTGAGCATTAGCTTCAAAATATGCTCATAATATGAATACTTTGTACCCCTTGTACTTCTACCACTCATGTCCAAACCATCATCCTGTCTCTTCTGAATTACTATTAAAACTTTTCCATCTTCCTAATTTTGTCCTTGACCTCATTCATTGATGCACAATTTATCACAGTAGCCAAAGTATTTTTTATTAAAACAAAAATGAAATTACATCAGTTATTCCTCTGATCAAAAATCTACAGTGCCTCCCAATCTTACCCAAAATAACATCCAAAACATTTTATGACTCCCTACACAGCTATATAAAATCTGGTCCTATCATCTCTGTAACCTCACTTTCTAATGCTCTCTTGTTATTCACTTTGCTCTAGTCCCCTACTCTGTATTGGTTTCAATTCTTTGTCTCAAGTTCCTAGTGTTTTACTAGTGTTTCCTGGGGTTACATTCCAAATAAACTAACTGCACTGGAATTCATATCCAAACATTTAATTTAAGAGAAATTAAGCTAAGACTTTTGTTAGGAAGCAAACCTTATCTTCTGATTGGATCATCTGTTACCCAAAGTGACCAGGATGACCTTATTGCTGCTGGTAAGATGAATGTGAACAATCCTGACATGTTATGTCATCAAAATTGCTAAGATTTTACCTATAGTGAATTGGGGTGACATAGCAATAGAAGCCGACTTTAGTTCATACAGTAGCTCTAACATTTGAGAGGTTTAATGGTGGTTTTGTTGAATACTGTTAATTGTCACTGAAACTCTGTAAGAGCAAAATTATAGGCTCAGGTTAGCCAACTCTCAACTCTTATATAAAAGTGTGAATTTAAAGATACACATTTCCTGCAACTGGATGGTAGCTTGCACTGAAAACCAAGTGCAAGACGGGATAGTTGCAGGGTTACACAAAGATAGCTGAATGCACAGTCCCAGGAAGCTTCTGATGTGGGAGTCAGGACCTGCTCGGGAAGGATGGGACCCTGAGGGATGGAAATAGGGGGGAATGTGCTTGAGAACCAGAGGCATCCAGCTTCACCAGAACTCTGAGATGGCAGGGATGGCTCCTCTTCCTGGCTCGGGGTGAGCAGCCTTCTCGTGCCTGGAGATCCTGAAGAGTCCTTACCTGTGGTGCGTCCTCTCAATGTCATGCTTGCCATCATCAAAGCTTTCTACTTGCATTTTTAATGCAATAATTGAGGTCAAGTCTCAGTATGTCTTGGTCTGAAAGCTCTAGTCCTGCTACTGGAAGGGCATTATTTCCTAAAATCCTAAAGGAACTGGCTAATATGAATGGTTAGAATTAGGAGAAGAGCTTAAGAATTACTCTAGAGTTTGCAGAAGCTGGTGGTAGGATTAATAATAGGGATTTGATTGACATGAGAATGCTTCTGTAACTTGGAGTTTGATGTCCTGACAAGTGCCAGTACACTGCAGAAATGGATCATTAAAGCTTAAAGAAAATGATAGAATATTAAAAATGAAGTGGAGATGACAGAACTGCCTGAGAAGAATATTGACGAATGGATAAAAAGTTGCATACTTAAGCATGTTAAAATTAGTTACATAACAACAGAGAACCCCCAGCTGACCTTGTTTCCTGGGAGACTCAGAGATTCTGTCTTCACTAGCAACTAGGAATGTGCTAGAGAGAAGGCCCCTGGCATTGTTGAGCATTTCAGTGTAGGCCTCCGTAGGCCTAGGTGGAAAGTGGCAAAGTCTGCTATGGGAATAGTTTCTTTGTATCAATAAGAATGCCAGTCGATGTCACTAAACTGTTAGATACCAGGTGAATCTAATCAATGTGCTGTGCCATAAAAGACCAAATGTTAATCAAGAGACCCTGACTCACAGATCAGGCTGTTACTAGAGACTCAAAAAGCAGCCATTGGTGAAATGGCTTTACTTATACCAACAGATCAAGAGCAGAAGAAGAGACTACTGATATCACCAGTTACAAAAGAAAATTGTGGCTGTTACTGTTTCCATATCTGAGAAAGATCTCAGATCCAGGGCCCATTAATTGAATGCCACAGCAAGCACCTCAAATAGAAATCTCCCAAATTTGACTCAAGGAAGCAACAGCTATGTCCCAAAATAAATATACACTGGGCAAAGGGATTCGCATACCCACAGCCCAAATAGCAGACCATAGGAGAGGAGGGATAGTGAATTATAGGCGTGTGTGTGTGTGTGTGTGTGTGTGTGTGTGTGTGTTTGCCTTAATAAAACTAAGATACATACAAAAATTAAAATTATTTTGTCTCTATTTTGTTAACTCTAAAGTTATTTCTAAGTATCTATTTAAATATTAGTTTAATTTTAAATAGATGTTTAATGTCATGTAGAGATAGCTTCTGGCAAGATTTTTGAGTTGGACTCTGTGGAAGTACCACTAATCCCCAATTAGAATTTCCTTTTTGCATCAAATTCTGACATCAGTACATGTGGGAGGGGTTCTGATTTTGGTTCTGTCTATTTTCTTTTCATTTTCACTGGGAGCAATAGATCCTGGCCCTGGCCTGTTCGTTCCTTCTGCTCTCAGCCCAGTCTCACTGGGTCCTCTCACTCTCCAGTGACAGCTCACTGAGGGCTGCCTTGGGCACGGGCCTCAGACAAGGCAGATCAGTCACTGTCCGTGAGGCATTCAAGCTCCACTGGATCATTCATGGCTGAATTAGCATTTTAGGAAACATTATTTGGGTAGAAAAGAAAATTTCAAGGGTAGAATAGAAGTAAAAGATTTCCTAGACAACCAATGACCCTTGTATATTAGGACTCAATACATATTTTATTGACCTTGTAAATCTACAGAGAAAGAGAAAATGTACCTAATAAAATAGCACCTGGAAATAGAGTTCAAAATATCCTATATAATAAAGAGGCAATATGCAAATCAACCATCACTCCAACACACAAGAAGGCTGCCCCCATGATGTCAAAGATGGCCAGCAGGGGAGGGCAGCTAGGGGCCATGAAGCCAGCAGGGGAGGGCAGTTGGGGGCTATGAGGCCAGCAGGGGAGGGTAGTTGGGGGCCATAAGTCTGGCAGGAGGGGTCAGTTGGGAGCAATCAAGCCAGCAAAGGGGGGGCAGTTGAGGGTGCGAAGGTGGACAGGGTAGAGCAGTTTGGGGCGAGCAGGCTGGCAGTCAGAAGCAGTTAGGGGCAATCAGGCAGGCAGACAGTCAAGGGGTTGGGAGCCAGCAGTCCCAGATTGTGAGATGAATCCCAGATTAGAGAAGGTGCAGGACAGGCTGAGGGACACCCCCATGTATGAATTTCATGCACCGGGTCACTAGTTATGAAATAAACGTTTAAAGCATCCAAACCATCGAGTCATTAGTCCTTATGAAAACTGGAGAACATGTATGCTAATAAGAGGGTAATATGCTAATTAGAGCAGATGTCTTCCAGATGTCCTTCCAGACAGAGCCGCAGTAGTTGCAAGGGATGAAGACAGGCAGTCATGGCAGCAGCTGCGAGGCCCAGGGCTCAGGCAGCCATGGGCTCAGTCAGCTGTGAGCCCTGGCAACTGTGAGGACCGGGGCTCAGGCCTCACAGCTGCGGCGGCAGGCAGTGGCAGCAGCAGCAGGTGATAAGGGTGGTGCCTTTCCCTGATTGAACTAGTTGCCTCCTGCAGAGGGAGCCAGAGGCAGCAGCAGTGAGGGAGTAATGAGAGTGGCACCTTCCCCAGATCAGCTGGTCGCCTCCCAAAGTTTATTTCATAACTAGTGGCCCTGGATGTCCATGAGTAGGACATCTCCTGAGGGTTCCCAGACTAGAGAGGGTAATATGCTAATTAGGGTGGACATCTTCTGGACAACCTTCCAGATGTCCTTCTGGACAAAGACACAGCAGCTGTGAAGGGCCCAGACTCAGGCAGGCAGGAGTGGCTGCGAAAGTCTGAGGTGCAGCTGCGAAGGGCCAAGGCTCAGCCATCCACAAGCAGCTGTGTAGGACCCAAGCTCAGGCCTGCAGTGGCAGCAGCATCAGGGTAATGAGGGGGGCTAATGGGAACGGTGCCTTCTCCTGATCCACCAGGTAGCCTCCCACAGAGGAGACCAGACTGTGGCTTAGGCCAGAAGCCGAAGCAGAGGCAGTTAGGGGTGATTAGGCCAATAGGGGACCAAGCTAGGAGAAATCAGGCCAGCAGGGGAGCAAATTAAGATCAATCAGGCTGTCAGGGGTACATGTTAGAGTAGAGCAGGCCTGCATGGAGGCAAGGTAAGGGTGATCAGGCTGGCAGGCAGAGGCAGTTAGGGGCAATCAGGCAAGCAGGAAGAAAGATTAGGGACAATTAGACAGGCAGGCAGAGTCATGATTAATACATGACTGACTGAATTAATGATTTATTTATTCAGGAAGAATTAGGGGCAATCAGGCAGGCAGGCAGGCAAGTGGTTAGGAGTCAGAGGTCCTGGATTCTGAGAGGAATGTGGATCCTGATCCACAGGGATCAGGCCTAAACCGGCAGTCAGACATCCCCCAAGGGGTCCCAGATTGGAGAAGGTGCAGGCTGTGCTGAGGGACTCCTCCCCCTAGATGCAGGAATTTCATGCACCGAGCCTCTAGTCTATAATAAATAATACAAGAATAAACTGTTTCATGTACTCACAATTACAAGCCTACTTTTGCCCCACCTCATATTTATTTGCCTTAAGTTTTTTTTTCCCTATGTGAAAAAAAAATGCCTCAAGAAGATGGAATAAATTAGGCCCCACATGCTTTTGCACAGCAGCAGAGACCAATGCACAGGCAGCTAGGGGAGATCAGGCAGGCAGGCAGAGTGGTTAGGGGCAATCAGTCAGGCAGACAGAGTGGTTAGAGGAGATCAGGCAGGCAGGAGAGTGGTTAAGGGAGATCGAGCAGCCAGGCAGGCAAGCGGTTAGGAGCCAGTGGTCCCAGATTTTGAGAGGGATGTCCGACTGCTGTGGGATCAGGCCTAAACCTGCAGTCAGACATCCCCTGAGGGGTCCTGGAATAAGAGAGGGTGCAGGCTGGGCGAGGGAACCTGCTCCATGCATAAATTTCATGCACCAGTCCTCTAGTTAATTCATAAGAAGAAAAGTATGAAACACAAATCACAAGTGGATTAATAATTTAAATTTAGTCCACATGAAAAGAAAATGTAATAGCAATTTTAGAAATTAAACTAGTCACTTAATTGCAATTTTAAAGGCTGAAAAACTATAGTGAGGGAAGCTAGGCATTAACTAGAATACATTTTAAATGGTTTTTATTTATTTATTTTTTTGTTAGAGGTCATGGGCTCCTTGATGAGAACTATGGCGCCCTCTCCAGGAAATTGTCGGTACTCATCAAATGGTTTTTATATTTATTAGTTAGAATGGGCCAATTTCAGGGCTGGCTGTTAACTGTTTTAATCATTTAAATTTATTATTTTTCCTCATGTCTCTAATATTCATCTTTATTCTTCTATTGATCAAAAAATCTATAGTAGCCCTGGCCAATTTTTCTCAGTGGTTAGCGTGTCAGCCCCTGGACTGAAGGGTGTCAGTTTTGATTCTAGTCAAAGGCATGTGCCTCACTCAGTTGCAGGCTTGGAGCCTGGTGCCATTCCTGGTGCCTACAGGAGGCAATCAATCGATGTGTCTCTCTCACATCGATGTTTTTCTCTCTTTGACTCCCCACCTCCTTTCCACTTTCTCTAAAAATCAATGGAAAAAATATCTTTAGGTAAGAATTAACACAAAAAAATCTATAGTATTTCTATTTATCAAGGAGTATGCAAAATATTATTTCTTTCACTGTCTCTGGTTCCTGTATATCTCTTCTGGCAGTATATTGAGGAAGAAGTAACTCTGCATCTCAAGTTTAGTAGTCCGAATTCTATGGTGTTATTATATACAGAAATTAAAATTACTTGCCTTTCCCCTGTGCCTCAGTAGCATAGTTTTTCTAGTGAGGGCAAGGACGAGAAAACCAGATCCACTGAGGCAATACTGTCTCAGCCGTCCATTCCCGAGAATCACCCTATGCTCCTTGGTTCTCTCTGTCCTTCACATTCAGTCAACTTGAATTCTTTCAGAAAATGAAATTAGGGGAAATGATTAATACATGACTGACTGAATTAATGATTTATTTATTCAGGAAATACTTTTTGTTTATGCCAACATTTTTTACAGTCACTTTTTGTTTCCATAATGATTGATAGCATCCTATTTAAATAATCTTCCTTTAATTTTGGTAAAATCTATTAACTTTCAAACAATTTCTCTGAATATAATATATCTTATATGGACACCTAAATTACACAATTTCATAAGATTTATCTTGTCATACACTTCATTATGGCTGTGCTCAAAACAACTTTCTAATAGTTCTCTATTGTCTAATACAGAAATATGGAGTCATTTGCTTGACCTTGAGTGTTCTCCAAGGCCATGCCAATATAACCTTTTGGGCTCTTTTTCCAAATACTCTCACAAGGCAAGATATGTCTCCAAAGTAACTTAATAGACTTCCTCTGTCCAAAATAACATTTGAGGTCTCATGGGCAGCTGGACATGACTTAGAGAGAGGAAATAAATATAAAAAATGCTACCTACTCTTAAAGAGAGTGCCCAACATCAAAAGGCCTAATCCTTAGAAAAATATTGATTCCTATCTATGCTGAGTAATAAAGAGTTAAAGAAAAATGTGCCAGAGATGGATGTTAAGAATCAAGCTAAACTCCTGCTGTGAATGGATACAAGAACAGTGTTTGAGCTAGATTTGAGCTGTCATGTCTAGAGGGAGCTATAAGACAAGAGAAATTCAATTGCTTGAGTTTGGGAACTGATAGGTAATCACCTTTTATAGTGATTATTAATAATTAGGCACACTATAGTTCTCACTAAATATAGATTAAATAATACATGCATGTCTTAATTAGTGCTTCTTGTCAATTGCCTCAGGTATCAGGTTATCCCTTCAGCCTATCCAGAAGCCACATGTGAATGGCTGGCTGTTTGGGAAATGGTCAGTCTGGAGACATCAGGCAACTCTAGGTGGGAGAATGAGGATATCTACTGCCTAAGGACTGTAAACAGTGCCTGAAAGTTAGATAATTCTATGATTTTAGTGTAATCTGCAGCCAAATATGATTCATCATAAAGGGAAAGATTTGTCAGTAGCATCTAAATGTAATAGAAGGATTTAAGAAGCCATCTTTGATCACATGTCCAACACCAGGCAGGACAGAGAAACAATGACATAGCAATGTAATAAGTTAGTAATCAAGCCTTGTTCATATATATTTCAAGACGACTTTCCTCTCCCTGCTCAAAGTTTAGGCCCAGCCAGCACATATTTCATGACTGAAATTCTGGTGAGAAAATCTGCTGCCGGAAGGAGGATGTCAGGCAGGCAGGGGCATACACAAAAGTCTCTCCCATTGCAAATAGGACATGGTTAGCATTTTAGGAATAGTTTCATTTATCTGGGTCTGTTCAGCTTATTTCCTGGGTTTAATTCTGGATCTGCAAGTTTCACTTAAAGACACAGGACACCTCCTGGCAAGTCAGAGGCCCTGGGATTCACAGAAGCCTCTCCGCAACCGGCTCCTGCCTCCCCCGTCCTCTCTCCTCCCTGCGCCTCTCACACGCAGCTCCAAAGGAGAAGTATCTGTTTCCCACCACCCCCGCCTTATTTCATACAATACTCAAGACGACAACTGCTCATTAGGACCAATTTAAAGAGGCTTCTTTCTAAGGTGAGTAATGAGCAGCAAAAAGAAAATAAATCTTTAGTGCACATCACCTCAGGAGGGTCTGAAAGGAAGAATATAGCCACTTCAGATGGGAATCTTAGCTGGGCCGGGGCCGCTGCTGCACCAGTGCAGGATGGACAGCTTAGCTTTCTGTTGTGCAATACTCTGCTAGCAAAATCCTATAGGACCTGGGTAAAAATCCGAGATGTTAATCAAGTTAGTTATACAGTCTCGGTATGCATTTTGCGGTTTGTTTTATTAAAGGTAAGGTTCTTGAATTGCTCTCTCTAAGGGGCTTGTTACATTTTAATGCTGGGCTAAGACATATTACTACTGCCTTTAGATGTTTTGTCTCATCAGAAATGGGAAGCAAGCAATTTTGTACCCAAAGAGAAGCTGGGGCTACTTCAAAGCACTGGCAAATCTGAATATCAAAGCTACCACCATGTGGAGTGCTGTCCTCACATCTCAGAGAGGAGTCCATCACAGAAAACATTAACCTTACTTTTCTGTAGAGTTCTTGCTGAATTTTGTGACTTGAGGAAATTACTATTGAAAACATGCCTGGGTTTTTTTGGGTGAATGTAGGTTTAGGCTGGCATAATATAGATTATTCTGCTGGATCAGGAATGAGCTTACATAGAGATTACTAAATTACATGACACTTTACTTTTGTTCCTCAGGGTTTCTCTGCCCTGTGCTACATACAGGGCCAGATGTAACTTTTGTTCACTATATTCTAATTATAAGTGATATTGGAAAATGTGAACGGAAGATAAGGTTGAGGGAGAGAGCCTGTTGCTGGTGGCTGTGGAAATGGAAAAAGACATGTGATCAGACAAGAATGGCCAGGGACAGAGATATTATGGTTCCATTAAAACATTTCATGGGTCAGTATAGCTGGGGAAAGAAATCTACAGATTCAGTGTAATCCTAAAAAAAATTCTGGCAAAATTTTACATGGGATAGGGAAATGGACAGTTGGCAGTGGGGTAACACAGGTTTGAAGAGCACAGTTCCAATTATATGGAGATTTTTTTAAATAAATATCCAATTGACCTTTTGTAAATTTGCAAATTTAACCAACTGCAGATGACAAACAGTATCTTCAACCCATAGCTGGTAGTCCACGGATGCAGAGCTAACTATGCATTTTTCTATACCATTCTATCTAATAAAAGAGAAACATGGTAATTAGCCATACATCCGCTACCCTTCCCATTGGCTAATCAAGGCGATATGCAAATTAACTGCCAGCCAAGATGGCGGCCGGCAGCCAGGCAGCTTGAAACTAACATGAGGCTTGCTTGCTTCAGTGTCAGAGGAAACCAACATTCCACGCCTGCCTTGCCGGCCTCTGAGCTTGCAGTTTGAAACACTGTAACAAATATAGAAGCTAAACAAAACCCCAGAAACCTGCTTTCAGCAAGTCGGGATCTCAGAGCTGG
>NW_006300367.1:733849-739542 GCF_000327345.1 Myotis davidii
GAACCTGACCAGGGGCCTCACCTAGGGATTGGGCCTGCCCTCTGCCACCTGGGAGCAGGCCTAAGTCAGCAGGTCGTTATCTCCTGAGGGGTCCCAGACTGCGAGAGTGCACAGGCCGGGCTGAGGGGGACCCCCCCCCCAAGTGCACAAATTTTTGTGCACCGGGACTCTAGTCTATATATATAAAAGCCTAAGTGACCTTTCAACTGTTTAACTATTTGACCAGTAGCTATGACACACAGTGACCACGAGGGGGCAGATGCTCCATGCGCAGGCATGGAAACAGGGAACAGACTGATGAATCTCAGAGGGAAGGGGGAGGGTGGAGGGCGGAGGGTGTGAAGAGATTAACAAAAGTTATTTTATTCATACTAGAGGCCCAGTGCATGGATTCATGCACTGGTGGGGTCTCTTGGCCTGGCCTGCGGGGACTGGGATGAAACCAGTAGTCCAACATTCCTGGTGGGGTCCCTGATTGTTAGAGTGTACAGGCCAGCCTGAGAGGCCTCTGGTTTCATGTAAGGGACTTGAGCATCCATAGACTTTGTTATCTGCAAGGATCCTAAAACGAATCTCTGGTAGATATGAAGGAACTGCTGTAGTTAATTGATTTTGACTGTGTGGGGTTGGCATCCTTAACCTCCAAGTTGTTAAAAAAAATATCAAAATTAGAGTAATTAAGATGGAATGGAATAAGTGAAAGAATAGACACAAAACCACTAATTCAAAACAACACATGCATCCCTATGCCCATTGTGTCATTATTTAAAATAGCCAAGATATGTAAGCAACTTAGGTGTTCATCGATATATGAATGGATAAGGAAGATGTGGTACATATATACAATGGAATATTTCACAGCAATAAAAAATGAAATCTTACAATTTGTGACAACCTGAATTGACCTAGAGGCTATTAAGTGAAATAAGTCAGAGTAAAATACATAATGTATGATTTCAGTTTTATGTTTAATGTAAAAAAGCGAAGCAAATGAACAAACAAAACTAAGCTAAAGCAGACTTATTGAAAGAGAGATCAAGCTGATGATTGCCAGAGGGGAGAGAGGTAGGGACATGGGTGAAAAGGTGAAAGGGACTATAGCCAATAATATTGTGATGATGTCACACAATGACAAACTGTTACTAGACTAGTGTGATGATCATGTCATAGCAATATAAACATGTTGAATTACTATATTGTATACCTGAAACTAATATAATATTGTATGCCAAATATATTTTTTAAAAGAATAGATGCAGATACCAATGAAACAGATTAGAGAGTCCAGAAATATGTCCACATTAATAGAGTCTATTTATTTTTGACAAAAATGCAAAAGCAATTCAATAAAAAAATAATAGTCTATTTAAAAAATGATGCTGGAAAAATAAGACATTATTTAAGAAAAAATACTTCAACCTATTCCTTATGTTTTATATAAAATTAACTCAAAATAAATTATAAACACACTAGAGGCCCAGTGCATGAAACCATGCATGGGTAGGGTCGCTAGGCCTGGCCTGTGATCAGGACTGATCGGGGTCTTCCGGCTGCTGGCTGGGGCCTTCTTTCATTCTTTGCTGCCCCCTGCTGATCAGCACACGTCATAGCGAGCAGTCAAACTCCCAGTCAGTCAAACTCCTAATGGGACGATTTGCATATTAGCCTTTTATTGTATAGGATATAAAAGCTATAAAACTTCTAGAAAAAGAAGAAGATGAAATATCTGTAACTAGATTTAAGCAAAAGTTCTTGTATATAACTCCAAAGCATGATCGTATGAGTTTTTAATAATAATAAGTTTGGCTTTTTACAAGTGTTCTTTTTTAAATTCTCAACTGTGGATATTTTTTTTCCATTGATTTTTAGAGAGAGAAAGGGAGGAAAGAAGAGAGAAAAACATTCATGTGAGATACACATTGATTGGTTGCCTCCTGCACGTGCCCTGACTGGGCTAAGGATTGAACCTGCAACCCAGGTACGTTGAACAGAAATCAAACCCATGCCCTTACTGTGTGCAGGCCCACACTCTAACCACTGGGAAACATCGGCCAGTGTGCTTTTACAAATTTTATATTTGCCAAGCGAACAACTGTTTTCTGAAAACAAATAGTCAAGCAACAGATTGGGAGAAAATATTTGCAAATGACAATTACCAAAGGATGTATATGCAAAATATATAGAGGACTTTTAAAAACCCAACAATAGTATTAAAATTTAAAAATGGGCAAAACACTTCGACACTTTACCAAAGAAGATAAATACAAAGCAAACAAATACACGAAATGATGCTCAACACTATTAAGTAAATGCAAATTAAAACCAGAATGAGATTACACTAGACACACATGAGAGTAGCTGAAATTACCCTTACCACATACATAGATCTGACATCACACAGTATTGATAAGCATGCAGAGAACTGTAGTCTCATACATTGCTGGTAAGATTGAAAAATTGAGCAACCACTTTATTAAAAAAATTTGCAGTTTTGTATAAAAGTAAAGATGCGTTGACCACATGATCCAGCAACCTCCCTCCAAGTATTTATAGAAGATAAACAAAAAATGTTTGTATGTCATTTATATGAAATTCTAGCAAAGACAATCTAATGGGAATGGAGAACAAATCAGTGGTTGTCCAGATCTGGGATTGGAGAGCATCTGACCACAGATACAACGTGAAGGAATTATTTGAAGTGAGGAACTCACCATGCTTGTGGTGGTGAATATATGATGCTGTGAAAATACGTTGAGCTGCCTACCACAAACAGCTATATTTGCCCTATATAAATTAAATAATAAAACAAAGAATGGGTTGGTTTGGGGAAAACCAATGTCAATTTTAGTTTGTTTTAACTATGAATGCCTATAATTATGACATTTGTATTAACTGATGGTCCTTCGGACAAAGTGTTATTAAAAGCTTATATGGTCCCTGAAATTGCTGAGAGCAAAGAAAGGGTTAAAAATAAAGAAAAACAAAACGCACACACACACACACACACACACACAATGAGATTGATATATGTTGACCACTAGTATGACATGGTTCTTTTCTTGTTAACATATGATTTACCTTCACAACTATCACTACTCTCATTTGATGGATAATTAAATTGATGCTTGTCTAGAAGACAAAAAAAAGAAAAATTTTGAAGACTTCTTGTTTCTACACACAAAATCCATTGCACTAAACTGGGCCTACAGGTCAAGGGCATGACAATGAAGAATACATAAACAGACACTGAACACAATTTTGCTTAAAATTTAACACTTTTCTTTGTTTTCCAATGATGACTCCAAACATTCTTGAGGACAGGATGGAGAAACGCTGGCTGGCTGATAATACAAATACATGGAGATATAGATATCAAAACAGCCACACTCAGGAGTGTTTCACTTTTCAGTAGGAAGGAGTGCCCCAATGATATGACAACTTGAGTGAAGGCATATTGAATGTGCTTATCAAATTCGTACATAATGCAGAAGCTCACCAAAGCCTTAGATGTTGGATGATATATTCACAATATCCCCCCAGGCTAGAGATATGGGTACAAGTAAACACCTATATGTGCATGCACATGTGTGTGACTGTGTGTAGGCAGCCGTTGTGATCTAGTGGATAAATAGCAGCAATCCTGTTGCACACGAGGAATTACTAGTGAGATAGAGAATTTTAGTTTTCTCATCTGTTAAATAATTAACTCAATTAATATTTGCTCAGGGTGTACCACACATGCCAGATACCATCCTCAGGGCTAGAGTTACAGCGGAGAATAAAAAGTGAAGATGAGGTGATCTGCCATTCAGCACTATTGTCAGGATTCAGGACCCCCCTGGTTATGATAAGTGTTCGGCCATTGACAAGCATGCCAATCAGTGACAGAGGGAACAAGTTAAGGTAAATATACATGTTGTATCCTGATGACTTTCAGAAACTTCATAAAAAGCTGTTGTTTTGCCAAGACAGACTTAAAGAACTTGACTGGTCTAGGTTGTTACTTCAAAGATCACTTTTGGGCATTTTAGTGAAAACCCATTAAAATGTCTTGTTCTGATCAGTGATTCATTCTAACTGCATTGCATGCCTGGAAAATTCCATATTTTAAGCTGTTAGGAACTGACATAAAATAAGGGCATTTCTAAAAAGGGGCTGTTAGATTGTCAGGTCTCTTTGGAAAGCTGTGTTCTATGGTGTGGGAAAGAGCCTTACCAATGACCAGCAGCAGCTGAGCACGAAAGCAAGGGCCTCTAGAAAGTTGGCACAGCCAGACATACAGCCAGCAGAGGGGCCACACAGGGTAACTAGAATCCTATGTTTAGCCAGACTGAGAAGGCATGAAAGCTTCGCTACCAGTGGACCATGCTCAAATACTGGCCAGACAGAGTAACTTACAAAGGTAAGTAAGAAAGACGAGTGCAGCCCATCTAGAAAGAATAAGAAAGGCTCATATTTAACCTACCTCCAATTAAAAAGGTAGACAAAGAACCACCTTTTGAAGAGGAAAAGGCAAATTGAAATTCTACTCTTGTAATTTTTACACAAGGGGAACAATGTGATGCCGCATTGTTTCTATGCTATGTCAAGTTGCTCCTCTTGGCCTGTTTGCTAGCTAGACACCAATCAAGTGACATTTCAGGGTGTTTGCCTCTCATTAATGTTTATTTTCAACTAGAGGTCTGGTGCACCGGTGGGGTCTCTCAGCCTGGCTTGCGGGGATCAGATGAAACCGGTTCTCCAACATCCCCCAAGAGGTCCCAGATTGTGAGAGAGCAGTTCTCAGGTGATGCACACCGGAATTGGGCTCCCTCCTCTTTGGTTCCAGGTGCATCACCTGAAAACTGCAGCTGCTAAGTCAACCCAGCTCTGCAGCTCCTGCGTTGAGCGCCTGTCTCTGATGGTGTGTGTCATAGCTACTGGACAAATGGTTGAACGGTCAGATGGTTGCTTAGGCTTTTATATATATAGACTAGAGACCCAATGCATGAACATTCACGCAAGAGTAGGCCTTCCTTCCCCTGGCTGAAAGCACCGGCTTCCCTCTGGTACCTGGGACCCGGGCTTCCCTCCTCTGGCTGTGGGCAAGCACCAAGGACCTGGGTTGGCTTCCCTCGGGCCACTTGCAGGCACCCGGGACTAGGCTGGCTTCCCTCCAGCCCTGGCTTCATCAGAAAGGATGTCTGGAATGATGTCCAAAAGATGTCCGGTCTAATTAGCATATTACCCTTTTATTAATTATAGACTAGAGGCCCGGTGCACAAAAATTTGTGAACTTGGGGGTGGGGGGAAGGGGGGGTCCCTCAGGTCATCCTGTGCTCTCTTGCAGTCTGGGACCCCTCGGGAGATAACAACCTGCTGGCTTAGGCCTGCTCCCAGGTGGCAGAGGGCAGGCCCAATCCCTAGGTGCAGCCCAGTCACGCTCAGGGTAGGGCCGATTGGGGGGTTGGGGCCTTGCCCCCTGTCACGCACAAAGCAGGGCCCATCAGGGGGTTGCAGCACCACCGCCTGCCATGCACAGAACAGGGCCCATCAGGGGGTTGGGGAGCTCCCCCCGTCACTCACAGAGTAGGGCTGATAGGGGAGTTGGGGCACCGCCCCCTGTCACACACAGAGCAGGGCGGATCAGGGGGTTCGGGTGCTGCCCTTTATTACCCACAGATCAGGGCCGATCAAGGGGTTGGGGCACCACC